>NC_139655.1:15572887-15574697 GCF_951799395.1 Argentina silus
GCATACATTTACATTCTTGTATCATTCAGTATACCTCTAGGCCAGTATTATTAATCTTAAATAAGGATTGTTTGAAACCTGAATGAAATGTGATAACTCCTATGAAGGGAGTGGGCAGGAGGATGATGTAGGGGGGGTTCAGCAGAGGTCTCTTTCATCCACTTACAGAGGCCTGCTCTCCCCCCGAGCCTTTGAAGGGAGAAATCGAACCCCCTTCTTAAAGCCAGAACCAGACAACACGTACTGCAGCATGCCACATGCAAGAAAATGCTCTCAGGGTGTCTCCAATCATTCCTCTCAACAGACTGCTCAGCTCAGCTCCTCAGCCTGCCTGCCCCCGAGCAAAGCTTTCGCATGCTCTGTCCTGTCTAATTAACACTGATGCCGTTTGGAGTGTGGCCTCTTTGTAATTGGGCACAATCTGAAACGTACATAGAGTGCAGAGAGACAGAGAGAGCCCAAGCTGGCCTTCGCTTGGCTTTCTAGTGCAACACACCCAACCCAACCACCCCCCTTTCACAGAACATGAGTTGCCTGCCTGGCACTAGCTCTGACTAGTGGGGATTGGGGGGGGTGGGGGGAGGCATGCGTGTCGGTCGGACAATGACACAGTCCAGAGTGTTCCCGTCAAACATAGACACTCAGATTAGCCCTAAAATATGCACACACGCACATGCAAACGCACACACGCACGCACACTCACACGTGCACACACACACACACACACGCACACACGCACACACACACGCACACACACGCACAAACACACGCACACACACGCACACACACGCACACACACACACACACACACACACAGTCATTTCCAACTCCCAATGATTACTTCAAATAAAACTTTACAAGTCTCTCCTGTTTGACTTACTGGTGCAGGGGGAGTCTGGAGGGTCATTGTCAGCGCGGTAAAAACTGTTCTGGCAGGGGCAGATGTTGGTCCCCCTGGAGCTGGTGCGACTGTTGGGGGGGCAGAGGGAGCAGGAGCCCTCCCCCTGTTTGGACTTGAAGCTCCCAGGGCTGCAGGCTACATGGGAGAGAGGAGGAGAACAGAGGAAACGAAAGGGACAGTATGAACACTGTCAATGTCAATCAAGCACAAAACACAGGCCCGCCACACACTATCTGTTTGGGTCGACATGACGTGAGGTAGGGCTACTGCAACTTTATCAAGGGCATTTCCAGATGCATAGGTAGAAAAAGCAGAGTGGGAGAGGCAGACACAATCCCGTTATCTATATTGAAGATGATGAAGATGGACGGTTGACAGTAGATTATTCCTGTCAGACACACAGAGATTGAGAATACACCAGGATCCATCACTCAGGATACATTTGTGGCCGACACTACTAGGCTCAAGAGTGGTTTGATTATGCTGAACTTATGTTTGATTATGTTTGACCTCTATTGAAACTGAGAGACTATCTTGCATCAAGCTGAATTTCCTCAATGAAGAGCTGCCATAAGAAAAGTGGCCAGATAGACCAACAAAAGTCGAACACAAAGTAAGATCAAGATAACAAGGAAAAAGGAGATGTTCACTTAAAAAAAGATCAAGATATAATATATATAAAAAGGAGATGTTCACTAAAAAAGGATAAAGATAAAGGAGATTACCACTAAGAGGTTTGTAAATATCCCTTGCCAGGCCCACAGCAGACTTTACTGTTTCCCACATTCTCAAAGTATGGTGTAAAACTGTGTCTCTGGCTAACATCTGTCCTATCAGCATGAGGGCTTGTAAAACCTAGCCAGCGAGGGGCTGTGATTAACTAGTTAAGTGGTTGTTCAGTTTGAACTT
>NC_139655.1:15574897-16002397 GCF_951799395.1 Argentina silus
GGCCTTGACGGCAGGCTTTTAACCTTGAGCAACCAAATGGCAACAAATGAGCTCTCCAGTGCCTGTTACCCACTGTTTCTCACACTCAGGTGAGAGGAGGCCTTGCATTTCTCTGACGAGTCACATTCTGCTTGGCAATTCACACCTCTCTCTCTCTCTCTCTCTCTCCCTCTTTATCTCCCTCTCTTTCCCACTCAGAATATATTTCCTCCCCTTACAATCTCTTTCTCTCTCACTATCGCTTTTATCCCTCACCATCTATTGGCTCTCTCCCTCGTTTCCCCCCCCTATCTTTTCTCTCTCTCTCGGCCCCCCTCTCTCAATATTTGTATTCTGCTCCTCTCTACAACAGCTCATTAATTCATACTCTCCTCCACCCTCCTTCACCCCATTCAGACACCACACAATACATACAGAGAAGAGGCCATAGACTGGATGACTTGCACTGAGCATATAAAGAACCTTTAGTTGAAAGTCAAAATGTCTCCTTAACACTCACGCTGGCACTGCGTCTCCACCATGGCTGGCTCGAACCCCGGCATGCAGGTACAGGAGCCCACGGGAACCATCCACTCTCCATCCCCATTGCAGTACAGCTTCAGAGGGACGGACACCTCCTGCGCGTTGGACACACAGGCCCCCGGGGCGATGACTAAAGACGTTGGCTCTGCTCCGGTGGCCGTCTCGGGGAACACAGCAAAGTTAGCGATGGTTGTGGAGCACTTCCTGAAGAAGACCCGTACGGAGATGAGGGACATGCAGGCGCCCAGGTCCTGGAAGGCCAGGTAGAAGCCAGCCTTGGAGAGAGGGCCGAAGCTGCGCACTTTGGTGTTGATCCTGCCAGCCTCCAGCAAGGAAAAGCTCTCATCGGGGGCGATGGTGTCCACCTTCACATAGGGGTTCTCCCTCCACAGAGGGCTGCTCTCCGTGGCAGTGTCCCCTTCAGTCTCATGGTAGAAGAGGTTGAAAGTCTCCTTGCAGGAACCAGGGATGTTGGGGATGCTGGCACAGTCGCGGACGGAGAACTTGAGTTCCACATAGACGCGCAGCACGCCCTTGCGGGGGATGAAGTCCGTTCTCAGCCAGTTGTTCTGGTTGGGCTCGCGGACATTGCATACCTGGTATGTTCTGATCGGGCTCATGGAGTCGTCATAGCCACTCACCTCTTCCCACTGAAACAGGAAGGAAACAGACAAACACTGTGACCACCGGTGAACAGAAAAGAACTGAACAGTACATCAAAGTGAGATTTCAGAGGAAGGTAGCAATCTAAATTTCCTCCCCTGAATAATGTTGGTTTCCAAACATCACAGTAAGGTGCTGTTACTGAGAGCAATTCCAGGGTACATTTTTAATGACAACATTTACCATATCCTAGATCTATAATGCAAACAGCACATTACTTATTAAAAGGGCAATTTAAATGCAATGCCATATTTTCTGATTGCATCATGGCAGTATTCTGAGTTATTTTTAGTTAAGGGGAAAATGTTCCAAGCCTTCTCTTCAAGCCACTGAGGAGCATCCACATGCTATGAAACATAGTCAGTAGCCTGCTGTATACCTCATTGAGTTGGGAAAGTCAATGAATCCTTTCACAGCACTTTGCTTCAACAACGGCCTAATGATGATATGGTTCCCTACAGTCAACGAAAAAAACATTTGGTCTGCTCTAGTTCATGTCACTGAAGTGTTATCTATTACACTATAAAAGGCATGGTTATGTGGGAAACAGTCAAAGTTACAGTATAACAGAAGTGATAATAACCTTTCATATGATAAAATGACTATCTATTACAATATTACATTTGTAATAGACATACATAGTTTCCTGGATACCAAAACGGTTTGTCTAAGTGGAACTAACCTTTTCCTCCTTGAAAGAAAGTAAATCTTTTGATTCTACACAGTCTACACAAACTGAATAATTCATTTTCAAAATGAACAAACGTTGAAAAAATTGATTATTTTACAACTGGGGGCAAATAATGTATATCTCAATGTCGTGGAGTAACCTTTGCAATTTATTCCCAAATGATGAGACCAGGAGTCAGTCTCCTATACCATAAATCACCAGCAACATGTCCCTGTAGCACCTTACAAATATGATAATTGCCGGGACAGAACGTATGGGCTTGTCATGCATTAGGAGGGCCGTCTCGGCCCTTATGACGTATGATTTCTTGGGTGCAAAGACATCCAGTGTGCCGAGCCTGGAGAAAGCCTGGACTGCTAAAGATTGTTTCCATGGCAACCCATGGTTTCCATTGACTGACTTTGCGCTCACGTAGCAAAGACAAATTACACTGGCCACGAGTGGGGGAGGTCTGTCAAACTGTTAGCCTTGGGGTCAAATTCATGGTGTTATATTTTCTCACCATTCCCAGGGTGGATAGAGACTGAAACCATAATTCTTTACTGTAATTTGCCTATAAGCCATCTGTACTGAAGAAGCAGCATTTCAAATTATTCTGTTTTTTGTTGGTGAGAAAGAGGCTATCTGTGTAGAATTTTCCAATTTTGTTTAGGATTCTCAAGAGAAACTGAAATGTCGATCTGTATGTTTCTCATTTGCTTTTAGTAACCAAGAAAACAAACAGTGAGTGCGTAAACAAAGGTATAAAGCAGTGGGAGGTGTGTCGTTTAAGTCAGGGGGAGCAGTGAGCAAATGGAACAAATGTTGTTGTTAAATTGGAACACAAGGCTAGTAGTGAATTGTGAAACAAATTCAAAACACAGACAGACACACAGATATGCACGCACGCACACGCGCACACACGCACACACACACACACACACACACACACACACACACACACACACACACACACACACACACACACTCACCCCACTCTCTGGAAATGTGGTCCAGGCCAGCTCTGTGGTTGCCCACTTGCTGTCCATTAGCGTTTCTGCAAATCAAGAACAGGAGCGTTAGACCCAAAGGACTATTGTAACAAACAATGACTATTAAGTGGTCAGGAAAAAAGAAAAACCATACCATTTGGAAAACAAAAGACCACACAGAAGTCTATTATTTTCTGCAAGAACGAGTAGTGATATGAGTGCTCCACACACACAACCCCTCTCACACACATACAGAAGAAACCCTGAAGACACTGACACCTCCCTCCCCTACCAACCCCTCTCACACACATACAGAAGAAACCCTGAAGACACTGACACCTCCCTCCCCTACCAACCCCTCTCACATACATACAGAAGAAACCCTGAAGACACTGACACCTCCCTCCCCTACCAACCCCTCTCACACACATACAGAAGAAACCCTGAAGACACTGACACCTCCCTCCCCTACCAACCCCTCTCACACACATACAGAAGAAACCCTGAAGACACTGACACCTCCCTCCCCTACCAACCCCTCTCACACACATACAGAAGAAACCCGGAAGACACTGACACCTCCCTCCCCTACCAACCCCTCTCACACACATACAGAAGAAACCCGGAAGACACTGACACCTCCCTCCCCTACCAACCCCTCTCACACACATACAGAAGAAACCCTGAAGACACTGACACCTCCCTCCCCTACCAACCCCTCTCACACACATACAGAAGAAACCCTGAAGACACTGACACCTCCCTCCCCTACCAACCCCTCTCACACACATACAGAAGAAACCCTGAAGACACTGACACCTCCCTCCCCTACCAACCCCTCTCACACACATACAGAAGAAACCCTGAAGACACTGACACCTCCCTCCCCTACCAACCCCTCTCACACACATACAGAAGAAACCCGGAAGACACTGACACCTCCCTCCCCTACCAACCCCTCTCACACACATACAGAAGAAACCCGGAAGACACTGACACCTCCCTCCCCTACCAACCCCTCTCACACACATACAGAAGAAACCCTGAAGACACTGACACCTCCCTCCCCTACCAACCCCTCTCACACACATACAGAAGAAACCCTGAAGACACTGACACCTCCCTCCCCTACCAACCCCTCTCACACACATACAGAAGAAACCCTGAAGACACTGACACCTCCCTCCCCTACCAACCCCTCTCACACACATACAGAAGAAACCCTGAAGACACTGACACCTCCCTCCCCTACCAACCCCTCTCACATACATACAGAAGAAACCCTGAAGACACTGACACCTCCCTCCCCTACCAACCCCTCTCACACACATACAGAAGAAACCCTGATGACAGACAATCTGTCATGAAACAACTGTGATGCCTCGTAATTAAGGCTCTTTTACATCAAAAGAAACGGTAATGGAGAAAGATTATTTTTTTCTTCTAGAATTTCTACCAAGTGTCCTGATATCCTTTTTGATTAAAGATGAGAAGATGTAAGATGAGAAAATGTACCCATCTTCCAGGAGAAGAGAAATCATCTTGATTGAATTTCAGACCTTTATTTCTATGCAATACTGCAATCAATCACAACACCCTTGAGGGCTGAGCTATTACTGGTAATTTCTTCTCTCACAGAGAATGACCTCTCAACCTCTCTCGCGGATCATTGTGTGAGAGTCAAGAGATTGAGATCTGTTTGTTCCTGGCAACAGGTGACTCAAGTGTCTTTTCTTCACCTCCCTGTCTACGACTTCTCAACAAGGTGAGAAGGGTTACACAAATAAAAAAGAGAAAGAAAGAAATCAATAAACATTGTTGTCCATACTTGTCTTACATCTCCTTGGTTGACAAAGAGGAGGTATTGCTACAGTTCCAAGGCTATAGATGCTTCACCAATTACTAGCACGCCTGTGGTGAGAGGTTTGATTTAAATGAATATTGAAATAAATGTCAATGCAGATTCATCCTTTATGACGCAGAGAGCATTGAATATCTGTCTCTCCTCCACATTCAACAGGCTTTGATCTTGGGATTCAGTCTGCTTCTTGGATGTCAGATCTATCGCTCCACATGCCTTGAGGCAACATGAAGGCTACTCAAACTTAAGTCGCAGTAGACCTCACTGATGCTTATTTAACGGGGCTTTGCCTGCGAAGAGTTCTTCAGTACAGCACTCACTCTACCACACAAAGCACATTAGCCCATAGTGGTAGACTAATATGTCCATAGGCCTAACACATGAATTATGTTTAGAATAATCAAGAGGATCAAATACAAATTATTCAAACATGCTTCCCTTGCTGTGCATGAGAAGGACCACTGTTGTTGACATGTGATTCCCTGAAAGCAGCTTTGATTGAACACAGGGCCTTAGTGTAAAACTCCCTACCCCTCTATTTACATGTGCCAGTTTCATTCCCTAGCTGCTAGAATTCAAATCTGTCCTCATAAAACTGCAGTAGTGTTGGAGGAACCTTCCTCAGGGTAAAAAAACTATGCTTCTAAGGGAATTTGTTGTCCTTATAGTATCACAACCCATGGTATTTACTGTAGCAAAAACACTTGCCATAACTCACTGCTATAGGAGTACATACATACATATCATTTGTCCCCAGAGCCATACAACTCTACAATAGGTCAATCAAGGGCAAAGAGATGGACTTCTTTGCATAACCTCCACCCTCTGTATCACATCACCATCATGTCACTGTTTCACCTCATTATCTACAATGTTTACTAGCTATGCTAGGTCTCATACACAGCCCCTACCTCCCTCCACCAGCCTGGACTAAATGCACTTTAAAAATAGTCCATATTTATGTAGCCCGTATTTAGTTTTTAGTATTTAATGCTATAATTGCACCTTACCTTTTTGCACCTCACCTAACTGCAAAGACATTTACAACTGCACCTCGCCTGTATAAAATACTGTTAATGTTGTATGTTGTATGTGTATGTTATGTGTGATACCCCTATGTCTGTATGCTACTTGGAACCTGAATTTCCCCCTGGGATAAATAAAGTTTCTATCTATCTATCTATCTATCTATATACACACACACACACACACACACACACACACACACACACACACACACACACACACACACACACACACACACACACACACACACACACACGCTAATGTTTCATTCACTTTGTGAACTGGGTACACTATGAAAGGAAGCCCTCTCCACATATTAATCTGACACACACATCCAACAAGCAAATATGTTAAATATGTAAGACACAACATCATCTCTACTGATTTGTGCATGATCAAATACATGAATAGAAGATCCACATGCAGATATTTTGGGTGGGAACAGTAAACTCCGGAAGCCAGCCACACTGTACAGCTAGTTCTGAAAAACCTTTAACAAGTCAAGCTGACCTAATTCAATATCTGCTTAGGGCTGTTTGCATCTGCTCCTATGATTCAATTGAGAAATATTCATATTTACATTCTAATGTATGGAGAGGACAAATAAACCCTCCATTGATATGGAAATGCTCATGTAATCATATAGACCTGTACATGCAGAAACAATTTAATATGAATGCATTATCTTCTTCAATCATGCATATCAGCTATTTCTATAGATGGTTTTCTGAGTAATTAGTTATGGACTATATCACTGAACTTTCCAAATAGCACAAGCAAACAGAATTACTGTGAAAGGAGCTGAAGCAATGGATGAACCAAAGGATGTCGTCTACGGTTGGGGTCATTTCCATTTCAACTCTTAGGCTAACTGAAAAACAGAGGGTATTTTTCTATTCACTTATTCAAATGCAATTCATCTCTTGAAATGACAGAAAATTAACCAACTGAAAGGGCCTTGGCCCCAAGCACCCCAACGCTGACATACATCTGCCCTCCACCTATCCTTAGAGGACAAATATTACCCAACATCCACTGTTGTGTTACGGTTGTGTTTCTGTTGAGTGACTGTTGAGAAGTTGTTGGTTTGGAAACTGGCTGATCATCAGGCCATGAGAGCCCAGTGGGACCTGGGAGGTTGCTGCTGCTGCATTGATTTAGTTGCTGACACCAGAATTGATGAGGGATCAGGCTGGCCACGGTCCAGGAGAAGCAGATTGTACACAGGGAACTAAGGCATGGCAGGCAGGGTGGCAGAAAGGAAGGGAGGCAGGCAGGGAGGGAGGGGGACGGGAGAGAACTGGGAGATAAATGTAAGTACAGAAGAGAGGAGCAGCCCTGGTGGATGAAGTTGCCTTGGTGCAGGTGGGCTCCTCCCTAATGAAATAGTTACACAGAGGAAACATTGCTTGCCAACCATTGACCCTCTATTCATTCACACGTGTTATTCTGCATGTTTCACATGTGTCCTATGACACCATTGCCATGGATTGGCTGGTAACTGTACCTGCACTCCTGCCTACACAGTCGTCCCTTGTGGCATAAATAAGGTATTTTGAATTTAATTGAACTAGGAGTGTATAATTTCCTGGTACTTGCTGTTAGTTTTGAACATACTTGTTTCCTTTATGTGAAATGAGTGTATTCATCATGTGGCATGAATGTAGCTTCCCCATCGGTGTCAGTGTGTAGTGAGAACTAGTTTCTGACATCCGTGGGAGCATAGCTGCATGGAACTGCCTAATGGCCTTGGTCATTCATATTGAGTGTAATGTCTCGCTCTGTTCCTTAGTTTATGTTTGTCTTCATTCATGTTATTCATTAATTGTTTCCTGTTTTATTTTGTTTTTCTCACCTTGTCTCTCGTTTCAGACACTTCACCACCTGCCCTTGTGTGTTTCCCGCCTGTGTGATTGTCGACCCCGCCCTGATTGGCTTTACCTGTTCCTCATCATCCTTCCCTGTGTATTTAGTCTGTGTGTTCCCCTGTCTCAGTTCGTCTTTGTACCTTTGTGTCAGCATTTCCTAGTGATAAGTATTCCTGGTTTTTGATCTCCGAGTGTGTTTCTGACTGCCTACCCCTTATCACACAGGTGTCAAACTCATTCCATGGAGGGCCGAGTGTCAGCAGGTTTTTGGTTTTTCCCTTCAATTAAGACCTTATCAACCAGGTGAGGGGAGTTCCATACTAATTAGTGACCTTAATTCATCAATCAAGTAGATGGGAAGAGCAAAAATCTGTAGACACTCGGCCCTCCATGGAATGAGTTTGACACCTGTGCTTATCGGATTATCTGCCTGCCTTTTTGTACTGCCTACCTGTGTACCAAACCTTGCTTTGCCTACCCCCTTCCTGGATTATCTGCCTACCCACTGACTGCCTACCTGTGTACCAAACCTTTTTGAAAATAAAGACTACTCTGTTGGATTTAAGTTTTTGTCTCTGAGTCATGCATTTGAGTCCTCTGCCTGAGTACTCCTGCCATTACACTAAGTGGATGAGGAGAGCATCTTCAGCTAGTGGGAGTGACAACAGAGAAAAGAGGACTTAACAACAGCAATACTGCTGCAATGACATAGGGGTGTGATACATTCAATACACACGGAGGACAGAGAATGTACCCGTGTATTTTGTGCTGAAGGCTACCAAACTGTTGCTGTAGCCTATCGGTAGGTGCTTTTTAAATTCATAGAACAAAAAGCAAATAAACACTAAACTTCAAGATGCATTTAACAGTATGAGACCACATTACAATGACTGAATTGTAAGAGAACAGTTTTGATAATGATAAAACAATCAGTAACTTTGTACTTTTTACCATTTTTACACCCTATGGAAACATGAGGAGTTCTTTTAACTGTTTTATATATTGACGTTTTCAACCAAAAAAGCGTCCAGCAAAAGATAGCATTAGAATCGAAATAACCGTTCTAATGTGTTATGCAAAATATTGCATTTACGCATGAGATCATTCTATTTAATATAAATATTACAAATCATTATTGCCTTCGGCGTGGAAGACCATTTACAGCAGATTATTTAGAAACATATACATCTCTCGAAAGAAAAGTTAATAAAAAACGAAAGAAAACGATTTCACATCGAAAGAATATGATTTCACATACCTTCAACCGCTAATACCACGGGGAGCACCAAACTGCATACCCATACCAAGCAACCCATTGTCATAAACCAGGATCTTGCCACATGAAGGGTTTAGACTGGACTCTTCGGATGGTGAGACAAAACACACACCACCTAAAACACCACAGTCGTTCACCGTTTCACAGCTCTCTTAATTCTCATATCTTGGAATAGTATAGGCCTAAGGAACTATAACAATTCCATCCCACTAATTCCAATCGCCGACAGTTATCAAGCACTTTTTGTTTTTCATTCAAAGGATCTGATAATTCCACGACGTCAAAATACAATACTACGGACCATCACAATGCGCCCTGTCTCTTTCGCCTTTATCGCGCTTTACCGATGCCAAATTATTGTCCAAAGGCGCATCCATGTGCTCGCGCATTGCCCCCAATATACAGCAGATCTTTCCATCCAAAAAGTCGATAATCCACTTCGCTAACTCCGTGTAGCTGTTGCTCCTCAAGGAGTGTGTATGTTGGAATGACAATTGGGACAGAGAGAAGCAGAGGGGGGCTGGGGGCTGGAGGCGTAGGAGGGTGAAGAGTGGAAGGAGGGGGGTGGCATAGGCTGAAGCAGCTGCCTGCTCCGCGAACATGCAAGTCACACCCCTTCGAGACGCACAGAGAATGTCATAATGGACTTAGGGGACCAGCATTACAGCGAAGAGGTCCACGGTGGTTCAGCATTCCAATTCAAACCCTAATCAATTTTGGTACCAAATGAACAGTGGATGAATCGTTGACGAACGTCAATTCCAAGCTTTTGCAATGGGCTGACAGCGCCTCCCGCGGGTTATTGAGTGTCTAGTGAGACTGATACCGTAGCCTGCTGTGATTTCAATTACAGTTGGTCGAACGAGCTTCACATCGAGAAAAGCTCCTTACAACAGAAAGAAACATTATCAGCCATAGTAGCCTGTACGTCTCCTGCAATGGCAATCTTTCAAAAGGTTTATAGTTGGGTGTATGAAACATCATCATCATCCTATTATTATTATTATTATTATTATTATCTCCTTAGCTTCTCCCTTCTCTACTCCTCTTTAATCCTTCTCTGTGGGCCATCCTCCTCTCTGACTATAAGTCCATTACACTAGACCTCTTCTCCTTCTTCTCCTTTGTCCCTCCTCTGTCTCCAGTAGTGTGTGTCGGCAGGCAGGCCACGGCTCACATTAATCTCATGGTGGTTCAAACAAGGCTCCCGTTCACACTGCTAATTCATCTGTCTACTCCCCCCTGACTCAAGACACTCTTTACCCCCCTGGCTCCCCCCTCCCTCTCACCAGCTCCCCCCTTACACCCTCTGTGCTCACCCCCCACCTCCACTCCTTTTGTCTCCCCCGGCTTTGTGCACTAATTAACTACAGTTCAGTTCCCAGCAGGCTTGGGTCAGCCCCTCTATTGAAACACTGATGGACAGAGCTCTTTAACCACCCCTTTCTATATGACACTGGACCAAAAATATGACAGTCCTCTTCATAGAATCAATGAAATCATTGTAATTGGGTCATCTAAACAAAACATTGAAATATTGAAGTACTTTTGGAGTTTAGAATCAACTGGTTGCTGTCGTTAGTTGCTTTCATAGTGTCAAACGTATAGCCAAGTGATTTGTTAAATGGTTCCTTTCGTTGTTTTATGTGTATTGAGAAATCCTTGCATAAGAAGGGGGAGAGAAAGTAAGTCTCCATCCTGCCATTTCCCTGTAGACCAGTGCAGTAGTCAGTTGGAGTGGGAGGGAGTCAACTTGTTATGCTCAGAAGAGGATGATCTGGACAAATGTTACGTTTTCAATTAGGGAATTCACAGCTCCTAATACACATACACACACACACACACACACACACACACACACACACACACACACACACACACAAAGTGGCTGGGTGGCTATGACAACAGGTTTTTATAAAGAATAATGCATAAGATGACCTTCACCTCTTATTGCAGAAAAAAAAATCAGTCGTTGGGATGAGAGAGAGAAAAATACATGTTTCACAGAGCATGGAGCGGAGTCAAAGGTCAGTCTCGGAATAGAGAATTGTATTCCAAGTATCGGTTGTGAAGCAGTGGCTGAAAGGGAGGCACAATGGCGGTAAGCCGACAGGAGAGGATGATAGATCAGCACAGTAGAGCTCTCCCGCGAGCCACTGTTGAATTATGGAGTCACACTTACAGTGTGTATTTTATGTGTGTGTGTGTGTGTGTGTGTGTGTGTGTGTGTGTGTGTGTGTGTGTGTGCGTGTGTGTGTGTGTGGACACAAAAGTGAAAGGGCCTAGGACCAGCACTTGTTTATTATTAAAGACCAGACCATAAAACATAAAACACAGAAGAAAAAAGCTTCACAAAAACACAATATTGGGTCTTGGTTTCAAATTTTGTATTTTGAGAATTATGGAAAAAGTCCAGTTTACAAGAACACTCACTAAAGTTAATGATACTGACTGATGGATGTTAAACCAAGTTTCTATCTACTGTATATTTCAAAACTCCCAGATAATTGAGCATATATTTGGATATCTGGGAACCATTCTTATTATCCTTTTCAGAGAACAAGGCCAAAAACAAGACAGACTAGGCTCTACTTTAGCGCTGAAATGACAAGAGAGATGTTGGAGTTAGTGCATCATTGACTGCTAGACACTAATGATACGTGTGGGGAAAGAACTGGTCGGTGCCTGAAGGCTTCAAGACTGGAGGTTTTTTTTACAACATTAGTACACCACAGTTTTTATGAAATATGAATCAATGCTTGGAACCCTCAATGTGTTTGGCTCATTGAGAATGATCCTGAACCTGGATTATTTATGAAGCTGTCAGTGTCAGTGTCTCACCTGATGCAGTTGAGTCCTTCCAGAATGTCAGCACATCCAATGACACCTTGCCGCTATTCAACTTCTGTTGCTATGGGAGACGTCTTTGTTTTGGGAGGAGGACTAGCCTATTGTGCCCACTTTTTCAGAGTGTGCTGCCTGCGTGCATCTCTCGGAGCCCGCTAATGCAGATGATGAAAACAAAGCGAGACACAAAGAAAGAATAATAAAAAACTCCATGTAGGGAGTGATCTTTTTTCGGCAGTGGAGTCTTTTTCCTCAGAGTATTCACAGGAGGCGTTATTGATGATTCGCCACATTCTGGCTATTTTCCCACCATTCTGCTCCTCCATTATTCATTCCCCTACTTTTTAATCTCCTGTGAGCTGACTCAGAACTCGGCTTCCATTTGGAGACTGTTCCTCCTGTATGCACATGTCTATAGCATTGATTAAGTGGGCCCCAGTGGACTGCGGATTACATTGGGGGTCTATTTGAAATGGCATTTCGGAGTGTTTTTTCATTACTAAGCGTAGTATGGGAATTTAGATAAACTTGGCCCTTTCAGTTTTCTGCTGAGTTTCACCTCGTTCACTTGTGGCCCACCACAGCTAGTAACAATTATGGGCCTCCACTGCTTCCTAATGCTATGTTTACATCCCTCAGCCTGATTCGTCAGCCGACAGGACTCCCATAGGAGACGAGTAGGGGGGAGAGAACAAAAGACAATTGTTGTTGGGGTTTTTTATCAAATGAGACAGTGTGAGAAGATTAGACAAATTAGATTGTGTAATGGGGCCTGTAATTGATGGTGTAAAACTCAGGGCCCAGAGTATTGGATATGCAAAAATAGATGCAAGAACTTGAGCGCTCTTTGCAGTGAGAGAATTTGTAAAGGTGACATCAGGCCAAATACTAGAGTCAGCCACCCTCCTGATCCTTCATCCAGCTCTTGAGTCCTCTCCTTGGGAATCATCAGTCTCAGTTCCAATTGTATTCTCTCAATAAGTGTTCTAACCTTGACATAACTGTGTGGTCTATCTACGCCTTGTGAATAACAGGCTGCCTATGGAGAGGTCACAGCCAGCCGGCCTGCCTGCCTGCCTGTCTGTCTGCCTGCCTGTCTGTCTGTCTGTCTGTCTGCCTGTCTGCCTGTCTGTCTATATGTACAGTATGTATGTATGTATGTATGTATGTACTGTATGTGTGTGTCTGTCTATCTTTCTGTCTGTCTGTCTGTACGTATGTTTGTATGTACAGTCTGTATGTATGTATGTATGTACAGTATGTATGTACAGTGTGTCTGTATGTATGTATGTATGTATGTATGTATGTATGTATGTATGTATGTATGTTTGTATGTACAGTATGTCTGTCTGTCTGTCTGTCTGTCTAGGAGAGGTCAGAGAGAGCCAGTTTGTTCCCTGTATGCATGAGTCAAGTGCCTTAAGAAAAGCTCATTTACTTATGAGTGGATGACTGGGTCATCTCCCTCAGGATGAGTAAGTGTGTCTGAGGGTGTTGATGCCCCTAATTCCCTGTGAATCTTTACAGCTCAAAACGTTATCTTCTCATCCCCAAACAGGTGACACAGGTGGGTTAGGGGAGGCAGTTATGACACAAACCAGCATTTGGAAGGGAGGATTGGAGGGGGGTTGGGGGGGGGGGGGTTACTCAAGTTGGCATAAGGACATTGGATATGTTACCCTCACTGGAACTGGCTGACTATTTAGCTTAATCACATTATTTCATTCACTTGTGGAGTGCAGGCGCCATCTACTGCTAGATAGACACACTGCATTCAGAAATCACTCCCATCTCAAAGCCAATTGTAGTGTATTGTTTTATTTGTATTTGTTTGTTTGTTTGTTTGTTTGTTATTATTTTCTTGCGGCTATAATGTGTAGTAATGTGTTATTTGTGGCATGCCACTCCAAGAAGTTCTCTCACAGAAAAATACAGTTCTTGAATAAGTAGATGATTATGGTTTATGAGAATTTATGATTATAATGATTGTCACACTGACACTATGTCATGTGTTACACATGACATAGGTCATATCATACAGATCTTGTAGGCTTTGAATTTTGTAGATACTAGGGGTACAGTACATTAAAGGTACAATGGAGATGTGTAGTATAGGCTATATCTACAAAGGTACATAATGACGCTCATTCTCATGACATGACATCCCAGGTCAATGACTCCCAGCTTAGTTCTGTTATCATAAAAGTACCATTGAGCAATCAGAAAGTGAAGTGGTGGAAAGGATGTTATGCCACTTCAGAGAGGATGTTGTTGCTTATCTGGTCTCTTATATTGTGGAGTTATTTATCTGAACCCAAGTCTGCTTTCCCATGACCAGCCCATCAATAGAGAACATAAATATACCCCACCACTATGAAAAGTCAAAACATGACTGATTGGAGACAATAGCGCTGCTGTTATTAAACTGGACACATAAACCACAAAAGGATAGGATAAGGACATGTGGGAGGAATATAGATAGGACATTACCGACCATACAATGCCCCCAAAACACATTTGTCAGTGCATCTCACCTGTTCCATTTGGTTAAGGAATTCTTTGTGCGTCAATACAATGATCTTATTTCCACTTTCTTCCTGGTAGCTTTTGCCATTTCTTTCTGTTGTCGTAAATATGGATTATTCTTTTGAAAAATGCTTTGAGCACCTCAGCCTTTCACTCAACCCATCGTCTTTAGGCTAGGCTAACCCTAACCCCAAAGCATAACTAAAAATATAACATTTTCTTCCCTGTTGGATGAGAGAAATTCAGTCAATCCTCTCACTATGGTTACCTAAAACAGAGAGAAAAATATGTATGGGCCGATCAATAATGCTCACAGACCTTAGATTATCCATTTAGGCCTTTTATCAAACTGACCCTGCCGTGAATCTATTTGACTAAAGCTGAACATTTTCCACCCACAGTTACACTGTCTGGCACATAGAGGGACATGAAGTTATTGTGATAAGTACTTACTTATCAAGTACTTACTTGACTTTACTTTTCGAGTTGGATGGGGTGTGTGTGTGTGTGTGTTTGTGTGTGTGTGTGTGTGTGTGTGTGTGTGTGTGTGTGTGTGTGTGTGTGTGTGTATGGGTGGGTGGGTGGGTGTGTAAGTGTACATTTGTCAGCACATGCGTGGGAGAGAACAGAACAGAGAGATGATTCAGTGAGTATACACAGACAAAACATAAACAAAGATCTTTTCTCCCATAACAATTTAAAGGAGTGGAAAAACAAAGGAGGCAAGATTTCGTACCCCATCCATTGCCTCATCCACCCACTTCCTCCCATCCAAATATGCAAAATTTTACACAAAAACACTGAGGACAATGACCTGAAGTGCACCTTTGTGAAAGTGAACGTTTCCTACGAAGCCTGTCATATTGGAGATCCTTGAAGTTAGGAATACCTATATTTCCTCTAGTCTTTATTCAGCAGCGGCTGTGTCCTTTGAAGAGACAGCATAAAGAGCTTATGAGTCTGATGCGTGAGGCCACATTGTAGCGTGAGGCCTTCCATGCTCCGACCTCCGTGCTGAGTGTGCTCCCTCCACCATTCTCTCTCAAGCTGAGCATCATTGAGAGATTGACAGGTTCAGAGTGTGAAAAGCTGCTTTGAGACTCAGCTGCACTCATCAATGTCTCTCCTACAGTGCCACTCAAATGGCTGCTCTGGTGTGGTCATGCTGCTCAGACTGGAGTGACAGAACAGATTTAAACAGAAAGAAAGCATCTGCACACACACACACACACACACACACACACACACACACACACACACACATACACACACACACACACACACACACACACACACGTGAACTACACTGCATTAAATGGTACACATTTAGACTATTGTCAGTATTTGTCCATATAACACTCAAAAGACGTTAATGTGTCACACGGTTTGTGTAAATCATTTAATGGTATCAAGTGGGTCCCCTTTTAAGTGTCCTCCTGTTATAATGTCTGGATAATTGTATTGATAATGACCCTTAATCAAAAACCACTTAGTGAGGTAAATAGATTCTATACACACCACTGTGTTTTTGTGTGGACTAGAGGCAGCACTGCATTTTTTCCAAAGTAACTGCTATTTGCTATTCTGCGATAACGAGCACTGGTGAGGAAAGAAGGTCAATGGATGAGAAGCACAGTATGCACTTTAGCTATCCAGGTAGAGAGATGCCCCACTGGGTGAACATTCACTCCAAATGTCCTTAGAAACCAATACTGTCAAATAGTAACTTTGCCATCAGTGTAACTTTAGTGTAACTGAATACGGTTCATGTAAATTATAGCTTGATGAATACCTGCTTGGCAACATAATGGTTACGAATAATATGTAAACAGTGGTTGTTGCTACAATAGGCAAGAGACAGGTTCCATGGAAGCAAGCACACATGCCTCTGTTGAACTTGTTAGGGAGAAATACCAGAACAAAAATGTCAAATACAAAATATGCAGAGGACTAAGTTTAGACTGTATACCGTACAGATTAATTCACTGACTTCCAGCCAAGATTCTTTTAGAATACCAAGGAACCCTACCAAGCACAGTATCCCAGAGAGAGAGAGAGAGAGAGAGAGAGAGAGAGAGAGAGAGAGAGAGGCTTACCAAGTTGGCATAAGGACATTGGATATGTTACCCGCACTGAAACCGGCTGACTATTGAGCTTAATCACATCATTTCATTCACTTGTGGAATCATTGAAGACAAATGATGAACACAGATGATCATCCTTTGATCCCTTCTTTGACATCTGAAGAGGAATAAGAAAGGACATTCAAAAAGGACTCATTTTAAGGTAGGTGAGTTTTCATTTTCAAATACTTTAGTAATAGTGTGGGTATTTGTGCATGATGTTGAGTTTTACATGGTTTTGTTAGAAAATGTCCAGTAACAAATCCAGCACAAAGTGCCCATCGTTGATTCCTGGCTGGCAAATACAGTGAGTACGTTTACATGCACGCTAGTAATATGATATTACCCGAAATATGGCAATACTCGGAACAAGGCATGAGTCATGTAAACACCTTATTCTGGGTTTGTTACTCCGAATTGCTCCTCTAGTGTCCGCACTCTGATCTTGTACGACAGATAAAACATGCCTTTGGATAAGAAAACTTATTGACTGTGCAATTGTGCACACCAAACAGGTCGGCGATGATGCGGTATTCGGCAGGGATATTTATCTTGTAGAGCGCATTTGTAGCCTATTATTTATATTTTACAAACAACATAGTAACAATAAAGGAAATTGTAGAGCGCAATTGCCACTCGTATCTCCATAGGTACTGACGCACGCACGCTAATCGGTGTATGCACCAGAAATATTAGGGGAATAGTTCTTTTTGCAGATCATGTAAACAGCTTAATCGAAATATTGTCTTATTCGGAGTAAGGGCAATAATCGGAGTAGGCCTGTTGTGTGCATGTAGGCTAAACGTACGCCTACTCAGTGAGAGCAGCCTAAACAGTGAATCACGGAAATGTACAAAACCGTTATAAGAATGAGGACAAAAACATGCCCATGATGAATGGGCAAAGGTAAAAGTCGAGTCATTGACCAATATAGTAATATAAACTATGGGATAGTGGGGTTAGCTAGTTGGTTTGATTGAATAAGTCACAGGCCTATTAGTTTAGTCAGGCTGCGGTGGATCGTACGGCTGGGTCGGTGGCTGTGCTGGTGTGGGGCAGTCTTAGGCAGTTAGTGTGTGGCTTCTTCCAACTGGCAACTTACACTAGGTTAAGTGTATACAAAGGTCTCCATTTGAGCCATGGTTTTAAAGTAGTAGGTGCGCATTAGCAAAATTAGTATGTGCTTGGATATGAATCATATTGAAATGGCAAATAACCATAATCCTTTCTCTCTCCTGATTTTATGGTGGATTCACTCACATCTGTAAACATGGGTTTTGAAAGACAAGCTCAGATTTGTCTGTCATGTCCGTGAGAGAAGGTTCTGTCCTTTATGCATTAGAGGTTCTCCCTGTCCACAGACAACATGTGTGCAGCTTATAAATTGGATTTAATATAGTAGTAGCATTTCCCATCATTTTATTGTTTCATGATTTGAGTGGAAAATAAACTTTCATAAATTAAACTCAGTTCTGTTTCTTTTATATCTGAGAAAAAATATGTTTCTATCTTTTTACCTTGGTGCATGAAATGGTTTCTAAGTGGCCAAGGGAACACATCAATTATCATTATTTAAGAGTAAATGTAATCAGAACTTTAATGGCTTGACACAAATGTTTATACTTCAGGCCTATGATTCATACTGTATGTTTTAGCACCATGTTGTGCAAAACCCCAGTGGTTAACATTTTAATCATAACATAATTCATCTTGAAACCCAGAATCTCTTCTCTTTTAGTGAGACTATAACACCATGAACATCATAATCACACAATAACATACATTTCAAACAATCTTATTTTTCTCGAAAACATGAAATCTCCATAAAACATGGTGCAGGCAAATACAACAGGGTGAATATTCCCCACCACTGGCAGATGTTGTTTGTTCAGCATGCAGATAAATAATAATCACAATCATAATAAGCTTTATTTATATTTTTTAAAACAGTGTTACAAAGTGCTTTACAAATAGATAAAACAGATATGCAAATAAAAATATAAGTCGAAACAGTAAAACACAACACATTAAAAAGAATAAGAGCAGCATAAAAAAACAAAATATAAGTAGAAAACAGTAAAACACAACACATTAAAAGGAATAAGGGTAGCATCAATTAAAAGCTTGTCTATAAAAATATGTTTTAAGAAGAGATTTAAAAGAAAATACCTAATAGCCTAATATCCTCAAGCAGGTTGTTCCAAAGTTACCTTTTGTCTTCAGTCTAGACTCCGGAACGGCCAGAAGGGCCCTGCCTGAGGATCTTAGGCTGCGCTGAGGAACAGGATTAAAAGGTCAGAAATATAGTCCGTTGCCAGATCCAGCTGAGCCTTAAAAGTTATCAAATATAGTTTGTAAAATATTAAAATAAATTCTAAAACTAACAGGTAACCAGTGTAGGGAGGCTAAAATTGGGGTGCTCTTTTCCTAGTTCTGGTTAAAAGTCTAGCTGCTGCATTTTGGACTAGCTGTAACCGTGAGAGGGACTTTTTACTGATGGAAGAATAGAGGGAGTTGTAATAATCTAAATGAGATGAGATTTATGCAATGATGACTTTTTCTAGATTGGCAAATTAGAAGAAAGGTTGTATTTTGGAAATGTTTCTCAACTGATAAAAACATGACTGTACAACTGTTTTGATTTCTATCTCGAAATTTCATTAGGAGCTAGGAGATTTCACTAGGAGCTAGGAGATTTCACTAGGAGCTAGGAGATTTCACTAGGAGCTAGGAGATTTCACTAGGAGCTAGGAGATTTCATTAGGAGCTAGGAGATTTCACTAGGAGCTAGGAGATTTCACTAGGAGCTAGGAGATTTCACTAGGAGCTAGGAGGGCCAAATATGAGTACCTCAGATTTACTGTCATCCAATTGTAAAACATTTTTTTTAAACTGATGGGTCCAGACTTGGCTTTTTAAGAAGCGGTTGGACAAGAGCATGCTTAAATTAAGACAGAAAAAATGCTGGGCAGACTGTTTCCGTTACTTCCTTTAATAATCTAGTAGGGACAATATCTAGGGGACAAGAAGAGGATTTCATGTGTGATACAATCTTGATAAGGGTTTCATCTGATACAGGAACAAATTAATCCAGGTTTGTCAGGTCATGTATGGGAGGGATGATCTGTTCTCTGACTTTTAACTTTGATTTATTTTCTTAATCAAGAATTGCGAGAACTTTTCACATTCTTCGGGAGAATGGTTGGTAACCTTGTTTGATGGAGCATTTACAATTCTGTCGATAGTACTGAACAGTATTCTTGGATTATGAGAGAATTTCTCAGAGATCAGATTACAGAAATACTTTTGCTTTCTTTACAGAAGCATTCAATTCCATCATCAGATGCTTCAAACGACTGTGAAAAATGTGCAGAAGAGATTTAAAAGAGATATAAAAGAGATTTAAAAGAAGTCTACAGGCCTTCCATTTTCTTTCAGCCTTTCGACAATCCCTTTTTAAGGTGCGGGTGCTTTCATTTAGCCAGTGATGTTTCCCCCTATCACAAGTCAACTCACCCATCTACTCTCTTAATTTTCCCCATTAGGTGTCGTACCCCCATTCTACCCCTATCGACCACAATGACTCTGTATAACTGTTCCTCTATGGGTCTGTCGACCAACACCACCAGCCTTGACCAGCAGGGCTTCTGTGAGGATCAGAGGGTTGTGTGTGGGAGTAACGTGTCCTGGACGCTGGCTAATGTCAGTGCTGAGGACCTGGCCAACATGTGCCTGAGTCTCAGTGAGCACCTTGAGAAATGCAGAGGTCCCCGGAGGTCCCCCGTGTTCCTTCCCATCTGTGTCACCTACCTCCTCATCTTCGTGGTAGGGGCGCTGGGCAACACCCTGACCTGTGTTGTCATCATCCAGTACAAGGTGATGTGGACGCCCATCAACTACTACCTGTTCAGCCTGGCGGTGTCTGACCTGCTGGTGCTGCTACTGGGCATGCCCCTGGAGCTCTATGACATGTGGAGCAACTACCCATTTGTGTTTGGCACAGGCGGCTGCTACTTCAAGACCTTCCTGTTCGAGACAGTCTGCTTGGCGTCCATCCTCAATGTAACGGCGCTGAGCGTGGAGCGGTACATTGCCGTGGTGCACCCCCTCAAGGTGAAACACGTGGCCACGCGCACCCATGCCAAGCGGGTCATCCTCGCACTGTGGTGCCTGTCCATGCTGTGTGCTGTGCCCAACACCAGCCTCCACGGCATCGACACGCTGGCCTCCATGTTTGGCTGCCACTTCCCAGAATCGGCCATCTGCACCCTGGTAAAGCCGGTCTGGATGTACAACCTCATCATCCAGGTGACCACACTGCTCTTCTTCCTGCTGCCCATGCTGACCCTCAGCGTGCTGTACCTGCGCATCTGCCTGCAGCTCAGGAGGGAGAAGAGGGAGAAAGGCTTGCATGTAGTGGGGACCAGGCCAGGCTTTGGTCCAGATAGCCACAGCAGCAAACACAGGCAGCAGCAGAGAGCACGCCACCAGCAGGTCACCAAGATGCTGTGTGAGTCCTCATTTAGTGGATAATCAATAAGACTATTTAGGGTCTAACAGCACTCTTAACCTTGTGTGTGTGTGTGTGTGTGTGTGTGTGTCTATCACACAGGTGTATTGGTGGTGGCATTCGGAATCTGCTGGGCTCCATTCCACGTAGACCGCCTCATGTATAGCTACATCAACTCCTGGACAGAAGAACACTTCCAGATCTTTGAGTACATCCACATAGTTTCTGGCATCTTCTTCTACCTCAGCTCTGTAGTCAACCCCATCCTCTACAACCTCATGTCCACCCGTTTCCGGGAGATGTTTAGGCAGGTGATGTGTCGGTATTTCCCCTGTAACCATCATGAGCCCCGGCTGACCATAAGTAGCAGCCATAAACAGACCCGATGCAGTTCGGTCTACTAGATGCCTCCACATAGTCCCTCTGGATCCACTGGCTTAGAAAAAGATGGCCATAAGGATGACATGTTCACAGACTCCCACCGCTAACCTGAGTAGGCCTACACCAACACAAGCCCCATGTAGATTAGAGGAGCATCAAAATGGACAAAACCTGACAAACAAGTGAACAACAGTGAAGCTTTGCCCTTGACTTTGGATAGAAGAAGAATTCTCACATACTATTTCTCTCGTGTGAAATGTCCAAATGTTTATTCTGAAGTCTATACAGGTGACATTGATATGCCAATGAACATTTAGATGCATACTGTTGAATAAATAAGCTTTTCTCATAATCGTACTGTGACAAAAAAAACAATACTCAGCTTTGCAATATAGCTTGATATGTATTGTCAGCAGCTTGTATATCTTATGGAGTTCATATGTAAAAGACATATTCTGTAGATACTGTACATTGTCATTGTCCTCTTATCCATGCTAATTGTATTGGTACTGTATACAGGTTAGTGTAAGTGCAGACAGAATGAATGTATGGGGGGGGGCACTTTACTGTATGTTCATTCATTTTCTGTCAACTGTATAGTAGGTAGATATGTGCAAAAATGTGCTTGATATCATACTTATATGAGATATAAAATGTATGACATCTTCGGTATTAAGGTATGACATCTGATGAGTAAGTTGCTATCTTGTACAGTAGGTGCAATATGGGCTAGAATGTTTGCAGCAGACCATTTCATATGTTATATTGTATTCAAATTCAGTTCTGTATGCTGTGTAAATTAAAAACGTTTTATTTGGCTCTGTATGTTGAAAAACAATCAATTAGGTCTACATTATTTCTGTATTGTCTATTTTTCAATTTCTATTTGCTCAATATTATCTCAGTTAATTGAAACTAAATAGAAACATAAATGGTGTATTGCATGAGGATTGCAAATTCTATTCTATGACCATTATGCATTGAATCAGATAGGATTCATTGGGCAGACTTAGTGGAATATGAATAAGATGTCTTTCTCCTTATGACCTTCAGAATATTGCATATGCTTCATTATTGCATTCACAGGCTGTCCAGTTGAACCCAGTGGACCCTGCTTTTCTGTTATTATATATATTTCCTGTCAGTCATATAGGGGTTATGAATGCTGGCTTCTCTACTGGTTTTGAGCTCTCTTCTCTTGGCCTTATTGTGCTCTGGGTCAGAATATTTAATTCAGAGAGTGACCTGACCAGGAAAACACACCAACCTCCTTGAGAATTACAATAGGACCAGAGAAGACAATGAAGAGAAAGAGTAATTCATTGTATACTGCTGTTAGGTCTCACCTCTGCCACATTGGTAAAGCAAAAGTAAAGGTAATGGGCCAAAGTCAAAGTAGTTAAACTCTTGAGAGAAATGGGAGCCTATACTAGCATCATTGCACAACAGTATAATAATAATAATCTTTATATTTACAGGTGAGTTAGGTTGAGGACACATTTTCATCAACAGCAATGACCTTGACATTAGACAACCCCATCAGCACAGAGGCATCAAACAAACAGTGGACCTTGAGTATAAAGAATGGCAGAGAAAAGCGCAGGGCATGAGTTTGGCATACAACTATACTCTAGATTCTGTTAAATAAAGAGTTGAGGCCAGAACCTCATATATTTGGAGTGTCAGAGGTGACATCAATAACCAATCACACAAACCAATGGGCTGAAGCTGCTCATCTTTAGCTGAGGACAATGACTCCACACACTGAACTATTGAATTGCAGAAGCATAATACTTTTTACACACTAGAGTGATTATCCCAGCTATTAGCTGCACTTTTATCCTTCTATGGACATTCTGAAGTAGTAATAATAGGTGATTTTAAACTTGACTGGTTGTCTCAAACCTCAGATAAAATCAAACACCTGTGCGATGGCTTACAACTATCACAGCTAATCTCAAAACCAACTCGGCTTAACTTGAAGAATCCAGATAAATCCACCCCGCTAGACATTATCCTCGGTGAACCATCAGCGATCACAGCCTGCATTAGAGAAAAAATCTGCTCCATGCTTACTTACAAAAATTAATTTTAAACATTTTAGCGAGCAAGGTTTTTTACATGATTTTTATTGGTCTAATCTTTCCCATATCAGCTGCATACCTGACCCCGATATGACTCTAGAACATTTCTTATCTATAAAAATTGAAAATTGTGTTTGTTTTTCTTGATTGTGTTTTATTATGTTGTAATTTTGTATGTGTGTTATGTATTGTTGTAAACTGTGTGTATGCAGGGCTCCCTTGTAAAAGAGACTGTGGTCTCAATGGGACTCCCTGCTAAAATAAAGGTTAAATAAATAAAATGGGCTGTCGATACAATTTATAAGAAAATAAGCTGCTTTCTGAAGAGCCTTTGTTTTATCTCTTTGAGATGTCAATAACACACTAATGTTATCAGACCTTCTCACGAATGCAGTAGGTTGGTAATATCCCTGACTCCCTAGGAAGAAGATTACCTGATCTCTCAATTTATATGCAGGCTTATAATAGACCTTCCGGAGGATAGGACTCACAGTTGAATCCCAGGGCACCTTTGAATTCTGCTGTCATTGCACTTTTACAATTGGCATCATTTGTGGTAAAAGGCATAATTTGTGGTAAAAGCGGAAAGTTCTGCATAATCCTACACATTCTTTTTTTTATGTTTTATCTTTGATAGTTACCTGGAGATACTCAAAAGACGCATGGTAGGTTGCTTGGCAGTATAGACTTTGGTGAAGGGCTAAAGTGAGCAGTCTGCTGGTCTCTCGAGGGTTATCAACTTCAAGATGTGCTTGGATGCTGAAATGTGCAACACACTGAAAAGAGGAAATACTCAATTAACATTATATTACACCTCTCTCTCTCACACACACATACAGAGCCCGTTCGGTCACTTTTAAAATGCATCTGTCACAATGCTAAATTTTTAAAACAATGACTCAAATGATATGATATATGCATATGCCCACACCCACACACCGAACACTTTATTAGGAACACCTGTACACCTTCTCCTTCATGCAATTATCTAATCAGCCAATCGTGTGGCAGTGCAGTGCAATGCATAAAATCCTGCAGATACGGGCCAGCAGCTTTAGGTAATGTTCATATCAACCATCAGTGATTGATTTCGATCATGGCATGATTGTTGGTGCCAGACAGGCTGGTTTGAGTATTTCTAAAACTGTTGATATCCTGGAATTTTCACACACACAACAGTCTCTAGAGTTTACTCAGAATGGTAGAATAAAGAAAAAACATCCAGTGAGCGGCAGTTCTGCGGACGGAAATGCCTTGTTGAAGGTCAACGGAGAATGGCCAGACTGGTTTGAGCTGACAGAAAGGCTACGTTAACTCAGATAACCACTATGTCCAATTGTAGTGAGCAGAAAAGCATCTTAGAATGCACAACGTGTTGAACCTTGAGGCGGATGGGCTACAACAGCAGAAGGCCACGTCGGGTTCCACTACTGTCAGCCAAGAACAGAAAGCTGAGGCTGCAGTGGGCACAGGCTCACCAAAACTGGACAGTTGATGACTGGAAAAACGTAGCCTGGTCTGATGAATCTTGATTTCTGCTGAGGCACACAGATTGTAGGGTCAGAATTTGGCGCCAACAGCATGAATCCATGGACCCAATCTGACTTGTGTCAACAGTCCAAGCTGGTGGAGGTGGTGTGGTGTTTGGGCCCATTAATACCAATCAATCATCGCTTGAATGCCACAGATTATTTGAGCATTGTTGCTGACCATGTGCATCCCTTCATGGCCACAATTTACCCATCTTCTAATGGCTACTTCCAGCATGATAATGCACCATGTCACGAAGCAAAAGTAGTCTCAAACTGGTTTCATGAACATGACAATGAGTGCAGTGTTCTTCAGTGGCCTTCCCAGTCACCGGATCTGAATCCAATAGAACACCTTTGGGAGGTGGTAGAACAAGAGATTCACAGCTTGAATCATGGACCACAATCTCAAAGGAATGTTTCTAACATCTTGTGGAATGAATGCCATGAAGAATTGAGGCTGTTTTGAGAGCAAAGGGAGGCCATACCCAGTATTAGTATAGTGTTCCTAATAAAGTGTTCAGTGAGTGTATACACGAATACACCGACACCTTAAAAGTCTGGATTGAGCAACGTTGCACGGCTGCAGGGACCCAGCCCAGGTCTATACGAGCTGCTCGTGCAGGTGAGTCTCTAGCTTCCACTGCGTACAGAAATGTCTGTAGCCGTCGACTTCGGCTATTGTGTGCTAATGAATGTACTGCTGAATAACGAACGTATTATGTTTACCTACGATACAGCATGCAAAGTCCCTTGAAGTAAAGAACGTAGATTTCCGATACCAAATAAACAACAGCCTAGCTAAACCCCACTCAACTGCACGTGTAGCTTTTTTGTTTTGTGACACCATATGATTCCAAAACCACATATCCCACAATGCAAATCCCTGTCCAAGTGCGCGTGCGTTACGACGTTTACGGAGGGGGTTTGTAGCTGTTGAATCTCAGGCACCACCAGCAATCTAGTTTGCGAACGACTTTTATTGAAGTGAAAGTGCATTTTGTCAGTTTATCCTGAAATATAATTTTCCGGAGTTTAAAGATTCAAAGCATGAGCAACATTGGGTTTTCGTCTGGACGGGGAAGTAACTCAGGGGGACCTGATAAGGTCGACATGTCTTTAGGTAAGGGCCTCGCGGCGACACACTGACTCTCACCACACTGTTGATGTTGGGTTGCCAGAAAGCTTGGTTAGGCAAGCTAGCTACTAGCTAGCTACCTTGCGTTCACACGCTAATGTTATAGCTGAATGCTGACAACTGGACGTAACAGTTGCTTGTATTTATCTGACATGCACTCCATAAGTCCATTTCGGCGTGCAAATATATTATATTCATGATCATGACCATGGGATTGTATCCCTTGCATTTGCTTTGACAAAGATTTCAGTGACACTCAACTAGTTACAATGTTTTGTTCCTCTCACTTTCGCAGACGATATCATTCGTTTAAACAAGAAAGAGCAACAGACAAGGAGGCAGGGTATAGGGAACATCAGGCCGCTACTGAATGGTCGTTCTGCCCAGGGAAAAGGAATTGCATCGAGGGCTGGAGGCCCAATTCAGAGAGGTATACATACAGTGGTGTTGGTGTTCATAACTCTGCAAGCACGAACTGTATAATAACGTCCTATAAACATATGGCGTAGCCTACCAGGGATAGAAGCATTCTTGACTCAATATTGATAATGTCAGTCAACGAGATCTGCCATGCAGCAGATTTGTGTGGATCAAAATATGTTGTCACCATTTCTAGGAGGTGGTGTGACTAGAGGCGGGGTAAGGTTGGGGGGTCGAGGCAGAAGAATCCCTCCTCCAGTTGGTTGGCATCGGGGTCAAGGGGTCATCACTGGATTGGCAGCTCGTAAAACAGCCACATTACAAAAAGGCATCAGTCCACTCAACAGACCCACTGTTAATCAGGTACTAAGGACACACCTTGATTCCGTCTCTGTCAGTATCATGAATGTGGTTGCGGGCCAGATTAAATATTTTCCAAACACCCCCCTCATCCTTATTAGCAATTCCAGAAGATGCAGCCCTTCGTCCAGTCACGGCCCTTCATCCAATGCAATGAAACCCAATACAGACAGACTGAAAGCCAGAGGAGGCCCTACAGACAGACTAACATGCAGAGAGGCCCCAATACAACAACACACAGACCCACTCAGTTGCGGAGACGGTAAGGGATCGGATAGGACCTCATTTGGTACCTTTATTTGACCAGGTTAGCTTATTGAGAACACATTCTCTTGTACGATAATGAACTGTACATCCTCACCACACATTATCTTGCCATTTTAAGAACTTTCATATGATGCGATGAACATGTCCCAATGCACTATGTTGGCTTTTCACACACTAGGGTCCTCATGAGGTCCTGTATACCTCCATTCCTGTCTCACTAAACCTGTCTTCCCCATGTAGGCCCTTACCGCCAGCCCATCAGATCCAGAGAGAAGCCCGTCAGGCCACTTTCCTTTCCCGCAGGGGGCTCAAGGTAAGCTCCGTTTGCCATAAAGTCTCTCTAACTTTTTGTTTACAGCAGTGTCAATGCATTTAAAGACTGAATAAATGTATTAGATACTTGAATACATACAGCCAAAGCATTAAGGATCTGGCCAACTTACATTAAAAGAACCTCAAGTATTACACACATTTGAAGTCATTGACATATTTCCCATTAGAAGTCCTGTATGTGAGGTGTCTCATTGTTAAATTCCTCCTGCTTCTACACTCTTCAGGTACATGCCGAAGTACAGAAGCCAGCTCCGCCCCCTTCTCCAGTCAGAACTCGCCAGTGAGTATTCCACTTCGGTGCAAAGAGTTTAATTGTGTTTGAGATCGACTACATTGCAGTCAGGCTGCCCAGTACACCAGATCACATTGCAACATTAAGAAATAGCAATCTGCTGCACTCCGCAGCCTGACTACAATGCAGTCGCTCTCAAACCCAGACTTTTACTGTTAAGCCCTGGCCGCACTAGTCCGTTTCTGCTACGGATTGAGCCAATGGTTTCTCTAAGGGAGTCATCCGCTGACAGATAACAGAGGTCACGGGTCGGTCACGGGTACGTGTCCATTGTCGTTTTCTTTTTTTTTCTTTTCTTTTTTTTATGGACAAATGTTCTGAGGCGTGTAACTTTTGACAGTCCATTTAGCCAATTAGAAAAGAGGAAGCATTGTTGAATTACAAGACCCGAATTCCACAGATCAAATCAGATGGTGACTTAATACGTTTTTGTCTGTTTTCTGACAGACTAGTGTGGCCTGGGCCTTACCCTCCTGACAAGACAGTATTCCTCTGTATAATACAGTACACCCGTACCATTTTGTTAAAGAACACATCTTCCTTTTCTGTGTGACAGACATTTGTCTGTTCATGTGTCTTTAACCGCTTTGCAGGTATTGTTTTTTGTGTGAAGTGTCAGTGGGAATGTAGGTAGATCGTCTCCTGCAATTTAACCTGCTTGAGACCTATTCATGTTACTTGTAATATGCACCTTTACTTGAACAGCTCCCACTCTTCTGCACTTACTTCTAATCTACTTCATCATGTTGTATACAGAAGAGCCTACTATTGGTTCCAGCACTAAATTGAGATGTTACTGAAAAAAAAGACTTAATGAGAATATTTGGTACCCCTTCTAAAATTGATTTGTACATCCCAAAGAACATTTGTACCACATTTGTCACATTTATCCGCCTTTTTAAATACCTTGTGTAAGGTAATTCATTCAGCAATGTCTGAGTGGTTTACAAGTCCATTTCTGGACTTTGATTTATTCCACATTGGGTAGGCCACCTGTGATAAGTAATGGTATACTATTGAATATTGGTACACTAAAAACAAATAACAAGCAATTGCTTAATGAACCAAAATTAAAGTGTGACATCACCTTCTTGAATGTATGCATGTGCTGTGCTGGCGGCCATCTTGGGTTTTGTCCCAATGAGTCTGAATTTTTTTTATGGATTTATACATCCCAAAGAACATTTGTACCAAATTTGGTGCTTTTTTCCGCCACATAACGATTTCATAAATGTTACGCTAAGGAACCAGAATATGAAGGCACTGTATATTGCAAGTTGAATGCATTTAAATGGTATTAATAGGGTGTAGGAAGGCTACTCTACATAAAGGCTATGGTTGTTCCCTATAGATGGGTGTCATGTTAGTAAACTAATGCGATGTGCACAAAGACTCTGGGTGGAAGTGAGAGTGATAACATTGAAGTGTATGGAAAAGAATGAACTTCAAATACAAACCTAATAAAGAAAACCTTTTTCCGACTGATCAAAGTATCAATTCTGAAAAATGTCTGATTTGGTCCTTGCTGCTTAATACATTTTTTTCTCAAAGTTACAAATGTCTTGTATTGACCGACCGTCAAAGATACCTTGTCAAATGTAAATGTACTGTAGGTGTCGGTCAAAGTTTGTTGTAAATTCATGTTTGTTGGGCGCTGTTTATGCATTCATTTAGACGCTTGCGTTGCTGTGAGTCTGTGTGTGCCTCACATTTGTTTACTAACATGAAATCCATTTATTCTCTTGTAACCACCAGGTGGCGCACGTCAACAAATAGCAGTGGGATCCTAACTGTTTCCATTGACAACCCCACAGCCAGAACGCAGCCTGAGTGAGTAGCAATTGAACAGACAGCCACACAGAACACTATTAGGACTGAGTATCTGAGTTGCTGATCGAGTATCATGTCATAGCTAACTAATGTTCTGTCCTCTGTTCACCCAGGCCTCCCAGTGCATGGGCCCTCCATCCGCCACCGTCCACTCCTCCCCCGGTAAAGATGGAGGTAGTGGAGGAGGAGAAGAAACCACCCAAAGGAGTACCACTTCAGTTTGACATCAACAGCGTTGCGAAACCGGTGAGAAACAAATACAAGTGCACATGACACTGAACTGGTTATTCACCTGCTCTTGATTCTCTTCTGTACATAATGTACAATGAATTAAATTGTCTGTCGTCCTAGTTGCTCAAAATCTAAGTGCCGACTTGCTGGTAAGGGAATGAAATTGTTCTGACAAGCTTTCTCTCCCAACTGTTGTCACAGCAGACGGCGATGACTTTGAATGAGCGATTCCGCATCCTGAAAGATCAGCGCACAGCCACTGCGCAGACCAGCAAAGGCAGCAGATTTGTCACTGTTGGTTAGCTAATGACGAGAGCAAAAGAAGAGGGATCCTCAAAACCCTTTGTGTTCCACTCAGACCTGCACACTGCCCCCCCCCCCCCCCCCCCCTCCCCACTTGTCTGATAAGATGGACGGCCTAAAAAGACCACGGTCCTCAAAAATAAGCTGATCCTCTGAATGACTTTCCACAAGTGGGAGAAGTATAAAAACAAAGTGCACTACTCCTCAAAGATGAGAGCTCCTGGGTGTAATTGTTATCAAAGATGGAAAAACGTTTATTTTATACTTCGATTATCATTGTTCACATTGTACTCGGTTTGTATTGTGTTCTGGAACTCCTCAGGACAATGTTTTTTCCTATAAGGAGTTGGGCCGCTGGAGTTGTCAGGAAAGCCATCTGAAGAATATTTTTTCTTAGGGAGTTGTGATTTGCCAATACAAAAGGGTATAATTTAGCTGTTTAGAATGGTGTAAGTTATTTTTTTGCTTCTTGTTTTTTGATTGAACCAATATTTTTGAAAGTTGTTTGTTTTTTAACTGTTTCAAATAAATAAATGTGCCACATTTGTGTTTTTTCCTCAGTTTGGGACAGAAATAACTGCTTATGAATATTCAAATAATTTGTACTGAATTCTGATTTAATTTATTCCGGCCCCATCAATTAATGTGAGGGAAAACGGGATGAACTCAGAATATGCCTGTCCTGGCAGCTTCTCCTGACACTCCCCTTTCAAAAAAAGTAAATTATAGCCAACACTGTCATCTAGTGGCCAAACAACTCAAACACAGGTAGCCTAATCTGAAATCACCACTGCTCTCAATCATTAGTAACATGAAATCCAAGAAACAATCATTGTATACCTCCAAACATAGTCATGATACACTATAAAGATTTAATAAATCAGTTCATTTATTCTCATTGAACCTTTATTCATCCAGGTTAGTCTTGGTATAAATCCTCTTACAAGAGAGACCTGTCTGTCATCAAATTGGCACACAGAGTAATTTAAATGTACAGCAGGCCTACTGTGACCAATCTCAGTTCTTAGAAAAGCTATAAACACAAGACAGGTGGGAGGCTGTATGTAGAATGTGTTGAAATGGTTTATAAAAAACACTCAATTTTGACAGCATTTGGAATCTGAATATTGCATTTATTTAAATACATTAAAATTTGCAATGTAACAAAACTATTGGCATATGAAATTCAAACACCATTAAAATGAACAAAACATGGCTCACTTCATTTTCTGTAGCTAGTGTCCATAACACTAGTTTTTTTTCTCTACACCAACTCTGCCTCTTTGCTCCATGTCCTTTTCCCCATTTACATTGTTCACAGACTACTATCTTACAATAAGAGTGCTGAATAAAAATATGAGGTAAGAAAGTGGTTTGAAGATTACAGATCATGCAGAACATGCTAAACAGCAACAAAAATATGTTGTTGTGAAGAAAGTAACAAAAAAACAGAGAGTGTGCATTACAAAATAATAATCTAATTACACAGCTTTGCATCTTTGGTTACAAAGTAGGTTGAACGATTTCACAGCTTTTTTCCCTCCCACCCCAAAAAAAGACATATGCACAAGACATGAGGGTAGGGAGGGGGGGGAGTATGAGGGTAGGGAGGGGGGAGTATGGCAATAAACTTAAAATTTTTAGACAAAGAAACTTGCAATATAATTGAAATTGTCCTCATCAAAACAGCCTACTGCAAATTCATGTTAAGATTTCATGTCACAAGAATTGGTGTTCACCTTTACAAACTTGCTATGCTCGTAATACTTTACACTCTATACAAAATGTACATTCAATTGGATATTGACTGTTGTGAACAAATAGTTGCAAAGTAAAATTGCTGTTTAGTGTTAGACTTGTCAGAGTTTCTTTATTATTGCCTACATATTTAACTAGGTGATGTAATACACTGCCCATTGGGTGTACGGCCTATTATTTTAAACACTGTAAAGAAAAGAGGAAGAAAGGCTCTCGTCGTTCTAAAACAGGTTCCCGTGACATTGTTCCTTTATGAAAATAGCAGCCCTGTAATAAATAATCATAACAATAGAACTTAGACTGATGCATGAATTGGACTCAGGTGGAAGTAATGGCAGCGGTGGCTCCGAAAATAGACTCTCCCACTTCTTACTTACAACATGAAACAGCAAGGCTAAAAATAAACCCCTTTTCCCAGACTGGAATATCTCTTTAAAAAAATATCTCTCTGACGCTCTCATTCGTCCCTTCGGTGTGCTGCACCCTCCTCCATGTTGGGTTGGGCCGGGCCGGGCCGGTCCAAGCCTCGCCCACAGGGGGGCATCTGGTCCACAGGTTCTGACCAAGCACTCAACCAGTCCAGGCTCCAGCATGGCACCCCATGAGAAAAGCCCGCTCTCCCTCCCTCTTATTCTCTCTTACTCCCTCGCTTGATGATTGCATTAACACTGGGAAGGCCAATAACACGCACACACGCACGCACACACGCACGCACACACGCACTGCTCTTGGTTGTGATCAAGCTGGTGGAGGATAAGACAAGATTTTTTTTCTCTCTTTCATATACTAAATGTAATAATTTGAGGATGCTCTGGTTTTTCTTCTCTCCCTCTCAGTAGCGGAGAGAGGGAGGATGTACTTCAAGCGGAGGTGACGTTGGGCGGCGGTTGCTGCGGGGGCTGGCTGGGGTCAATCTGAGGCTGAGGCTGGAGATGCTGGGCCTGGGGTTGGAGTTGAGGCTGAGATTGGGCCTGGGGCTGAACTTGAGGCTGAGGCTGGGCCTGTGGTAGAGCCAGCGCTGGTAGTTGGGACTGTGGCTGAGGCTGGCTGACCATTTGCTGGGGAGGAGTGCTGCAGGAGTTTGAGGCAGCCGGCTGCACAGAGAGCTGTGACAGCTGGTCGCTGTTGGCCAAGGATTTCAACACAGCGTTCTCCCTCTCCAGCATAGAGTTCCTCTCAAATAGCTCCTTGATCTGCTCCTTTAAGACCTCCACCTCCTCACGAACCGCATACATCAGATGGCTTTTCACCAGGTCCTGGGCAGGCGAGAGAAAAACAGGACGCAAGCAATTAGGCAACTTTGGTGTTAACAGGGAGAACAGACAACTGCCTATGCATGAACATCATCTGTGCACAAAAGGCCCTGTTTGTAATGTCTTCCAACATGCACATGGTACTGCAAACAAAATGGTCCCTTAGGTAGCAATAAAGTAAGTCAGGCCACAATGTCTCCTTGTTTTTTATCCTTATTATTTCCATAGCAGAAACTAAGTGATGGACTCTCTAGACAGCAAGTTAGTTTAATTACTGTAATCTTTAAGTTAAGCACAGAGGAGAATCCTAAACCAGAGGCCTTTGAGGACATGGGTTGCCCACACAATCTTATGATATATGAAATTAATTCCTTGACAATACAGTACTGTACTTCCATTTAAACAAGACTGGTGGATAGATGATTCACTTACTTAAACAAATGTATTTGTTGTAAGTCGCTTTGGATAAAGGCGTCTGCTAAATGTTGTAAATGTACTTAGACATTTTCTTTTCACATTCAGTTGAGCAAAATATGAATCTTGAATGAAGTACTTACCATCGCCTGTTCTATTTTATTATCAATGGCAACAACACTGGCTCCAGAGGCACTGAAATAAGAAAGAGAATGTTAGAATAAAGAACGTATATAATTAAGAATAAGAGGACATGGCCTAACTTTGAGTTCAGATACTTTTATCTGAGAGATACTATGGGCAGGATGCTCCTGTCTAGTAAAAGGTTGTATCCATTGCCAAAACAAAACATCGTTCAAATAATATTGGTAACTGTTATTAAAAAGTTATTAAAAAGACTGAATCAGTAGAACAGTCTGAAATAGGTTATCAGAAATACCTATGCTTGATAACAGCGCAACGCTATACGTATACTACTATACTGTTGACCCTTGCCATCCTTCGTAGTGCAATGACTGGATGTAGGTCACGGCCCACGTGAGAAAGCCTTTCTTCAATACTTGTACCATCACACTAGGTTAAATGTAAGAGTAACGGAAAGTGGATGAAATCACATCTTATCAATCTGATGACTGCTCTCCATGCCTAATGTATAAAGACGATAACGTGTTTGTCATTTTAAGTAGAAGACACATTTAAATCAATCAAGACAAACTATGGAACTAGAACTACTATACAATAACTAATTGAAATATCAGACTTATTTTACAACAAAACATCCAAAGGCATATAGCCTAAACATGCGCTGCAAGACACACCAACAGCGCTTCAAACACCTTATATGTATCTTTAAACGAGTGACACAAAAGTTCTAGAGGAATATGCGGTTACCTGCGACGCTCTCTGTACGAGACTAGCGACCCCGAAAAGCTACGAGGGTACCCCGGACAGCAAGGTTGTGTGTAGGACAATGTGCACCGCATGGTTGGGGGAGAGGTACTCCTTCATGGGCAGCGGTGGAAAAGAATTATACTAGAGGGGTTGAGCCGATGTAGGAGCTGTTGTACCAGAGAATTTAGAAGAGCTGTGGTTGTACTACATTTAGAAAAATGAAACATGAGCCGCATATGAAGAAGTCCGATGGACTGACAAGTAGCCTTGACGGGGTGAAGCTACATACCTCGCGCCTTCGCTTTGATGCGTTCGGGACGTTTTTCCATCTCCAGTTATGTTATCATCACAATCAAATCGGATGGAATCGTAAATACAAACGTATTGATGGTTCATGCGATGGTTTATGACCAGGGTCAATGGAATTTATTTAAGAACGCATGACTCATCCGATCAAAAACAGGAAGTAGTCAAATCTAATGCGTCAACAACTATCACCTAACATTTGACAACCGAGATCATGAAAGCGTTTTTCTATCAGGACTATTCAAACCATTAATTAGAATAGAAATAACAAATCTAGGCCTATCCAAATATGATATTTTTTTCAGATGAAAAATATCATAGGTCTGTAGGCCTTTGTAGGATTGAGCATCAGAAATAGATGTAATAATGTGTCATGTCAGGAAAGCCAAATAGCATGATGAGGTCAAATATTTTCTTTTGATGCTATTTTTAGAATGGTCATCATAATCATTCATTGATAATACATACAATCATAATCAGCATTAATCAACCTCTCTCTCACACACACACACACACACACACACGCGGCGGAAGCCCCCGGTTAGATTATCATCAACAAAAGGCTCCTCCTGGGATGTAATGTCCTCATACCTCTGCAGCCCAGTGACATCGTTTGCACAGCAAATCTTTCGCATTGATCTTTTTGACATACGTGAACGATGTACAAAGGATAAGTATGAGACACAAACATGTCACTTGATGCAGACACACTCCAAAAAAATGTCCTAAAACATGCTCACATACACACTTTTAGGACCCCCCCCACGACTTGAGTGGTTACATAAGCAAGAAAAAAATGTGGAAAAAGTGGGGAGACCAAAACGTCACCCTCCACGACCCAAATGTGTGTTTCATTAGGTCAGGGCAGGCACACACAGGCCCTCCTATAGGTTTCCTGCCTGCTTTGAGTTTTAAGGGGTCGAACCTGACATATCACTCTTTAAAAGCACAAGTCAAATTGCTAGTGTATGTTCACTGCATAAGACGTTTCAGACTATGGGGAATGTGGAGAGACTCTGGAACAGACTATGGGGAGTGTGTTTATTCATTTTAATTAAATATGGCTCGGAAAGACAAACAAGGGAGGACACAGGCCTGGTGTATAGGAGAAAATAGAATAGAGCACAGTAGGGTAGTTCTTCAGAATTTGCTCATGATGGGCTTGGGTGAAGTCAGCCAGTGATGGATGTTGGCAGGGAGTGGGACCCTCAAACCACATTTCAAGGAGGATGGTTGGGTCTAACTATACCATGGTTGCAGAAGTGAATTAACACTGCAGGTGTGACCATGAGGAGAGTCTCTGACACCTCTGTCTCTTCTTGCCAATAGGAGCATTGAATGGAGGAGCCTGTGCTACTTAGAATAGAGGATTGGGAGATGCTGAACATAGATCAGTCACTGTCCATGGTGGTATTCAACACTGGTCAAAAGATCTACCACAAACCAGCTGATCATAGATCTGTATGGACAGGGGCCACTGAAATGAGCGTTCTTTAATACTGTATCTTGTCCTTGAATAGTAACTATTCTGGTGGGGGAAATGCATCTACAAAAGAAATATGAACAATAAAATGCCTCCATTGGCATAATCATTGGCTGCTTTTATCGTCTCACAACCTCTTCATAACCTACACATAATAGTAGCATCAAAAAGTATCACCAATACAGTATCTATGGGTAACAAAAACAACAATATGTTTGTGATGCTTGCTTGGCTGTTTACGGTTGGCATGGAACAGCCACAGATGTCTTCAAAGCTTCTCTTCAGATGACTTGGATGATCAACAGCAGCAACAAAATCAGCTGGTTGTACTTCCTGGAATCATAAACAAAGTAGAGCAGTACGGAGTAATGTTGTTAAGACATCCTGAAGGGTTGGGTACCACTCACTCACTCCAGCTGCAAATATGCTAGGGACTAAGTGGGAATAACAGTCCAAACCAAAGACAAAATTATTTGAAAGACTAAAAAGTCCTGGCGTAGATCCAAGCACAACAGTGCTAGGAAGAGTTGGTTGGGGTCACAACATGAGGCAGCACAACATTGTGTGAGTGTTTTGGAGCCCAAGTTTACCCAAGTCCACACGTAATCTTGTTATAGCCACTTTCTTGTCCAAGCCCAGGACTTGTTGTTTAAGCCACAGACTTGTAGCAGGAAGAGTATGCAGTAAAGCAACCACTCAGGCTCTACCTAGGTAAAGGTAAATAGTGTAAAACCACCTTAGTTAGTCAGGTCCCACCGGGTTTAGGGTTTGGCCGAGATTAAACAGAACGCCGTCAGGCTCTTATTGTCCCTCTTTGGCGCAACTCCTCTGTAGAGTTCACCTTTCACAATAAATAGGACAAATACATTTTTGGAGCTTGGGAGTGCTCATGAATAACATTTCACAATCATCCTTAGGTGACTACAAGCAGATTCCATCCATAGCTGGATAATCAGTTAAGTAATGTACTGGCTCAGGGCATAAGGGGCACCACTGAGATCTATAGACTACTCTCCAAAAAGCCCCGCTCATCTGGTGCTACTGGCTAGCATGGAAAGTCACTTAGTAGCTTACGGAAGTGTGTGCCCATGCAACACCACAGCACCTCTAAAACAGGAAGTGAAGCAGGAAGAGAAGCAGGGGGTTCAGAGAAAGATGTACGCTGGCATCCCTCCGCCCTTAGTACATCATCCTGTGGGGTTGATGGAAATTTCACATAAAACAGAACACTCAAGGTGCTCAGTAATCAGAGGTTTCCACACAACAACTGAAATTGTCATGTAGCCCCTTTCTCTGAAGAGGTACATGATGTTACTGCAATTAGCGTCTCAGTTAGGAAAGCACTAACAAGTCAATAATGGGCTCAGGCAGGCACACAGTGTAATGTTCACACAGCCAGGGGAGGTGACTGGGTATGAAATTACTGCCTGTGTGCAGTTCCTCAGTCAGTGATGGTGGTGGTGTCAGCTTGAACATTTCTTTAACAGTTTAATTTCCCTTCTGGGGCACTCTCTCTCTCTCCATATGAAACCAGATATGGGGGTGTAAAGGTATGCAAGTAAAGGTATGTAAGTAGGTAGGACAAAGTATGAAGCTAGGATGATGTGTAGGGTACATTACGGACATGATCTATTTAGTCATTTGATTTTTTCAAATATGACTAAAAGTGTTTTTCTGTTTATAGCACATGGTCAAGTAAGACCAGTGAGAGTCAGATGAGGGGCAGGCCATGGAACAAGTCTGTTTGTTTATGTGTAGGCATTGGTGTAACTTCGGAAGAGGCTACTGGCTATTAGCTAGGCTAAGTGTGAGAGGTTCTGCTGGCCAACACATCCCTGCTGCCATGGTCTGTTTCCATCCATGCACATCCACAGCGGTAACAAGTACAGCTAATGTGCAGTGCAACACAAACGCAAGCGCAGGCACGCACGCATGCGCGCACACACATACACACACACACACACACACACAAAGGCCTGTCACATTCAATCCAGTCCAGGCCAGTACAGTACCTATCACTGTGGGCCTTAGAGTCCCGCAGCCTGCTGCCAGACTGGAAGGCCTGGTAGAAAGCCATGGAGGGGTTCCTGTGCCAACCAAAGGCAGAGAAAACAGGGGAGCGGGAGAGGGAGAGAAAGAGAGATGAATCAGAGAGGAAAGAAAGACAGAAAGCGAGAGAGCAGGCCTGGTGAGTATTTGAGTAACATCCTGATCAAAAGAATTAGGTGGTACCCTAGTCAAGTTAAAGGATATGCCTGAGGGTGTTTCAGTGCATTGGTTGTCACAAGTTCAAGGTAGCAAACAACACACAATTTACACATATTCAAACAAAGCTTTCTGAGTGCCCAGAACAAGAATCAACACTATGCATACTTATCTAACCCTGGACTCGTAACTGTTCAAAAGCCACACAGCCAAAAAGCTGGAAAGTAAGTGTTGAGGTCTGCCTGAGTAGGAAAGGTTGTCTTTTGCCAACCACTGTGTTGATAGGCAAGCTCAGATGGTTAACATTACCTCCTATGCCCCTGACTATGGGGCCTGAGAGGCCCAAGTACAGCACACTGTGTTCTACAGCGAGGGGCGTATGAGGGGGAAGGGAAATGCCCCCCCCCCGCTCAAGTCCATTAAAGCTAATACACACACACACACACACACACACACACACACACACACACACACACACACACACACACAAAGACACACACACCACGGGGGAGCAAGGGGTTGATTTACAGCATGTGTGTGAATATCTTAACTCCGAGCCAAGGCTCTTTTCCTAGAAATCTCTGGCACAAACTCCCTTTGTCACATTACCTCATGACCAAACACTTTTATGGAGCTCCTCCTTCCCGCTCTGTTTCCCTTCACAACCCCCCCCCCCCCCCCCACCCCAACTTAGTGTGTGTACGCACGCACTATACATACAGATGAGGACCAAACATCCTTCTGAGGCAAGCACAGAGGGGGAAGGAGGTCTTGTGGGCTCATATGACATTGGAACTTCATCATCAATGAGGTCAGAAGAGTCATCCTCCCCTGTTTTCAAGTAGTAAATATCCAACTCTGAAAGGGCCTCTTTGTAACGAAAATTATAAGTTATCAATATGTGGAGAAGTTGAGATAACACCAGCAAACCCTGCATCCCTCTAAGACCCAGGGTATGTGTCTCTCTCCCTCTCTCCCTGCATCTCACACACAGCCCTTAGGGTGCAACATAGACCTTAACCTATGAGTCAACATACGTGAAAATTAAGTGACTAGGGCTATATATCTTGATTGAGGTGTACCAATAGCAGCCATATCCACAGAAAAGATAATGGAACTCTTCATTCGTCAAACCCCAGTGCCCTTGGTTTCTTCCCCCCCCCCCCCCCCCCCATTCTTTCTTGTTGAGGTGAACATTTTACCTGGTCAAACATTGGCTTTGTTCACCCTTCCTGCACAGTCAGTGCACACCATCACCAGAGCACTGGCTGGGCCTGTAGCCTGTGTTTGATTGCAGAGTGTTAGCAAACTTGCTAACTCATGGAGCATGTGAGAAGCTATAGAGGCTTTGTGAGGGAAGGGTGAGGGGAGAAGAGAAGGGTGAGGGGAGAAGAGAAGGGTGAGGGGAGAAGAGAAGAGAAGGGTGAGGGGAGAAGAGAAGGGTGAGGGGAGAAGAGAAGGGTGAGGGGAGAAGAGAAGAGAAGGGTGAGGGGAGAAGAGAAGGGTGAGGGGGGAAGAGAAGAGTGAGGGGAGAAGAGAAGAGTGAGGGGAGAAGAGAAGAGTGAGGGGAGAAGAGAAGAGAAGGGTGAGGGGAGAAGAGAAGGGTGAGGGGAGAAGAGAAGAGAAGAGTGAGGGGAGAAGAGAAGAGTGAGGGGAGAAGAGAAGGGTGAGGGGAGAAGAGAAGAGAAGAGTGAGGGGAGAAGAGAAGGGTGAGGGGAGAAGAGAAGGGTGAGGGGAGAAGAGAAGAGAAGGGTGAGGGGAGAAGAGAAGAGAAGGGGAGAAGAGAAGGGTGAGGGGAGAAGAGAAGAGAAGAGTGAGGGGAGAAGAGAAGGGTGAGGGGGGAAGAGAAGGGTGAGGAGAGAAGAGAAGAGAAGAGTGAGGGGAGAAGAGAAGGGTGAGGGGGGAAGAGAAGGGTGAGGGGAGAAGAGAAGAGAAGAGTGAGGGGAGAAGAGAAGAGAAGGGGAGAAGAGAAGGGTGAGGGGAGAAGAGAAGAGAAGAGTGAGGGGAGAAGAGAAGGGTGAGGGGGGAAGAGAAGGGTGAGGAGAGAAGAGAAGAGAAGAGTGAGGGGAGAAGAGAAGGGTGAGGGGGGAAGAGAAGGGTGAGGAGAGGGGAGAAGAGAAGGGTGAGGGGGGAAGAGAAGGGTGAGGGGAAAAGAGAAGGGTGAGGGGAAAAGAGAAGGGTGAGGGGGGAAGAGAAGGGTGAGGGGAGAAGAGAAGGGTGAGGGGGGAAGAGAAGGGTGAGGGGGGAAGAGAAGGGTGAGGAGAGAAGAGAAGGGTGAGGGGAGAAGAGAAGGGTGAGGGGAGAAGAGAAGGACGTGGGGAGCTCTTTTGGTGTTCATAAGGCCTTCTGTCATCTGCCCCATCCATCAGATACAGATCAGAAGTAGGTCAGGACTATTTAGATTCCAGCGCCCTGTGGGAGCACCCTAAGGCAAAGCTTCATCTATGGAGGGAGAGAGGAGGCCCGAACACTTCTCTATGAATTTTAAAATATGGCCAATCTTGGGGAATGTTACCTAGGCCCCTTTAAGGAGGCAGGGATCAAACTAAGACTATGGAGACTGTGGGAAAATGAGGCATAATATCCTGTTTCTGGTTAGGTGAGAACCAAAACTATGAGATGGATTTTCTGCCATATTGTGTTAACCTACAATATATAGTCTACATAGTCTACTGCCTACAGTTTCAGATGTAACAAATTGAGAAAGTAGGGCACACGAAAAAAGGTTCCTTAAGAGAAGCATCAATCACCTAGGCTACACTAAAATACATGAACCTTTAACTCACCTCAGTCACCTAAATACCATGCATCACAAGACAGAAACGCAATGCATCACAAGACAGAAAGTTATGCTAAAACCCTGACGTGATGTAAGGTACATCCCAAAAATGTACTGGTTAAATAGTCATTAGTAGCTGGGCTGCCACAGGCCTGAATGGCTGACATGCCATTCTCTCCAAACAATGGAGGGCCTCTGTACCTGGGGCAGAGGTGATGATGACTTGAGGAAGAATGTGAAGACAAGAAGAATGGCAGAGTCAGTCTACAAAGAACAATGCACCCTTTTTTAAAATAGCATTGAAGGCTAGTGGGGTTAGGATAAGACGACAAGCAGTTAAAGAGTTCAAAGCAGCACAAGATTACTGGTAATTCTGCTCACCCGTTTAGAGACTGAACAGGGCCCCCCTGTTGAATGTTAAGGAAATTAAGGGTATGGGTCTGGGTGTAATGTCTTAATGTAAACAAATGGCAGAGGTCGCAGCCATGATGTGAGGACATAGTGATCACTCAAGCCTGCCCCTCTTCATGTCTCTAACCAGCAAAACAGGATACAGCAGGACACCCTGGGGTCAGAGGCAAAGCGCCACTCGTTGCACAGGCGGACGTGGACATGGACACACATACAAATCATATGCATTCAACTTTGTGTAACTTTTCACACACACACACACACACACACACACACACACACACACACACACACACACACACACACACACACACACCTCCGACTTAACCAACCCCTCCTCCAGACACACCCCCTTGTCCACCCACCCACAGGCTCATTTCACAGTCAGTCACTGCTTCACTTCTTCTAGAACTAGAACCCCCGCTCTATCTGGCCTGCTGCAGAGGAGTCAGGTTGCACAGTATTTCACTCAAGGAAACTCATTCCAACCACCAGGTTATAATGAATACAGTATTTGCCACACAGAAAGATTTGTATATGTGCAAATAGCCAGTGCATTATCCAAGTTGACAATAAAACCACCATACTTCTATTCCTTTTCCTAAAATATCTGTTACTGAAACATATAAAGACAAGCACTGCAACTTGAATAAACCTGAAAATGATCCACGACCCAGTTATTTTGACCATCTGGCAAACATTAAATGTCTCCAAATCTTGGAGAGTAGATAAACGGAGGGAGAATGACTTAATCATCAATCTTCATCTATGGCTGAGAGAGAAGACGAGACAATAATTACTTGCAGGAATAACTGGTGGGGGGCCATATGAAGCAACACTGGTTAAATACATTGTAAGAAGCTTTGGGAAAGCATGAGCTGTGTCTTATTTAAAATAATAATTATATATATATATATAACGTATTTACTGTAACAACAGTTTGCATTCACTGCAACAGCATGAACCAGAAACTTCAATATCTCATTGATATCTTTGAAAGCATGTGACAACATTTGTGAGACGTAGGCCAAGGCCAAAGGCTAGTTGGATACCATAGCCAAGATGATCCCAGGGGTGAGAGGGAGCATTGCTCACATGCCTGTTCTGCTCTCTCCTCTGGGGCTCTACTGGTTTCACTATGTGGCTCCAGAGTTCTGGGAATACCTCAGTCACTGCTGAACAGGAATGTCATTCAACACTTTATCTTACGTAAACAACTGCCTCGCCTTGCCTTGCCTGTCTATCAGTCAGGGGCCCCTGGCTCTAGACACAGCAGAGGATGTTCCCCTGCTGGCACAAAGGCACAGAGGTGGTACAGAATGTACAGATAGATACACCACAGGTCGGTCTCGATACACCAGTGATTCACATACACACTTCTCTTTCTGACGAAGGACTTACAAAGTTTCGTGAAAAAAAAGAAAAAAGAAGACGACTGGTAGGTTATAGGCCCCAACATGGAAGAGGAACAACAACATGTTACATGACAACAAGCGCTGTGTGACTGAGTGACACGCCCCACTGACAGGGCCTTATCTGTAGAATGGGGGTACGGTGGAAAGACCACTGTTCACTATCCGATAGGGCCTATGCTATCACAAGAGACTCCCGCTCCCATCAGCTGGGGAGAGGGTCTTCACACAGGCCACAGACAAGTGGCTCCTTCACTCACAGCAACTAAAAAGAGAAGACCCTCTCCCTTCGCCGGGGACCACGCCATCTGTATGATCAGTTTAGTGATACAAAATATTGAAATTATGCATATCAACACACTAAAACTTTTAAGTAAAGTCTTGGCAAGTTGGGTTCATCAACAAAAGGCCAAACTAGGTAAGCTAAGTGAACAAATGCAAAAGGCATGTTCTGCATAGGCTGGTTTATATTTTGGTCTATAAATCAGTCTGTAAATGGAAACCACCACGAGATTTTAGGCGCTTTACCATTTCCTCTCGCACTTGCCAACCCTAAAGAGCGAGCGCGCAACTCAGGAACTGAAAGTCGAGCATTTGAAAAGAAAGCAAATGACACCTCTCAACCAAATCTGCATGACAGCAGATGAAATTGATTTGCATTAAGATTCACTGAAAATATATGCCTTCCTTTTAACTGTAAAGTAGGCCTACAGGGCCCTTAAGCAAGCCAATGGCAATCTGGTCATCAAGCCATTTTGCAGACAAAACAGCAACAACCACCACCAATAGTCTCACTAACAGAAACATGCAGCAATTGGCCCATCCTCTGAAATCACCAATAAACTCTTTCCAAAGAGACCTACATGAATGGAAATTATGACAACATGAAATGTGGCAAGACAAATGTTCTAGACAGCCTTTTCTGGGGCAGAATATCCTATTTCAAAAAGGTCAAGCTTGAAGTTGCCAAGAGAAGACTAAGACCTAAGGAATGTTTAGACTCTGGTCAACATACAGTAGAGTTGGCTTGGTTCTAATCTATGTTTTAAGTTGTTATCAAAGCCAAGCTTAGAAACTGAGGTGTGTTAGCTACAGCTAGAGAGAAACTGGAGGATGGATGCATTTACCAAACATGAGATTGAGAGCGTCAACTACAACAACTGGAAACTAGGTAGCTGTGTAATACATGCCTGTTCTACGATACACAAACACATGCATACAGTAGGCTTTGTCTGATGTACATGCTCTCTAACCCCGTTGTTTTTAAGATGGGATAGTCATGGGTGTTTTCCTCAAGTGGGCTACACTCCAGCATTTTTTCAAGCCCTAATGAGAAACTCCAAACATTATATTTCCTTCCTGTGTGCCCCCTGCTCCCTCATTCCCCTCCACTCTGTTGCTTCCCCTCCATGTATAGTGAGGAGGGGAAAGCTGTTTCTGTCTGTCCAACCACACTACCAGAAACAAAACACTGATAACGAAACTTCATTGTGACAGGGGAAAAGAAAGAAATGTAAGCTCTGCTCTTCCTTCTCCTGTCCGTCTAACAGCTCACTGGCCACATTTAACAGTATTCCATTGGAGTTCACAGACCCTCCCTCTAGTCAACACACACATGGCCCTGTGCTATACACCTACTCCACAGCTTCAACGTTTTTTCCCCAACACAAGAATCTGCCAACTATATCATTTAAAGAGACACAACATATGATTTAGCTTTAGGCGGCTCCATATAACTTTGGATATTTACCTTACATTCTTTCATTAATAGCTAACAAATAGGTCTAGGCCTTTGCCGTATGAATGTATGTGGCCTAATTGTAACACTACCTAGCTCATGTTTCTGGACAGATCATTCTCTACCTACTCCTTGAACTTGGGCCTATGTGAAGGTGGAGGAGGCTTATTACCTGTCCTCATCCCCGTCGATAGGTATGGGTATTCCAAACAGGCTGTTCACAGATGGACTGGCCAGCTGCAGGCTCTCAGGGATGAAAGGCTTCATCAGGTCTTTCCCAGAGAAGACTGGAGGCTGGCTGGCTAGGCCCTCCGTGGCCTTCCTCATACTCTCCTCCACCTGTCCAAATCCAGCAGTTGAGAGGCCCTGCACCCCCCCCAGGCTCCCAGGTGCCCCACCATTACGGGGCATCTGAGCCTGTTGCACTGGCAACAAGGAGGGGGGGTTCAGGTTTGGCATGGCATGGGCTGCGCTGGAGGCACTGGGCATTGCAGCTGGCACGGTGGTGGGCACACTGGCGATGCCGGTGCTCACTGCTACGGCAGGCACATTTTGAACTCCGGAAGAGGGTGCAGAGTGTAGGCTGTGGAGCTGAGGCTGCTGCCCTGAGGGGGCGTACTGACCCACAGGCTGCTGCTGCAGACCCCCTCCCAGCATTGAGACCCCAACACCTCCCATCCCTCCAGCCGTCTGCTGCAGTAGGCCTGGAGCTGGCTGGCTGACAGGTAAAGAGCCACCCACTACTCCGGCCATCTCTCCTACATGCCCCAGCATAAGAGCCCCACCAGCGGCAGCAGTCATGACCTGTGATGGGCCCTGGCCCACAGGCTGTCCCACGCAGAGGCTGGTCACAGGTAGGGTCTGGCCAGTGGAGGCCACTGCCTGCATGACAGGCTGGTGCTGTTGGTAGTAATCAGCCTGGTTCTGGGGCACACCTGAGGACTGGTTGGGCAGGTGGTGGTGTCCCAGGGGAAGCTGCTGTATAATGTGCTGCTGCTGCTGCTGGGGTGGGTAGCTAAGCGGCTGTGCCTGGGCTGCAGGGGGCATGCTAGGGGATTTCTGTATATGGATACCACCTTGAGGCAGACCATTGTGCCCCACAGGAAGGAGATTCTGAGGGGCAGCTGGTTGAGCCACTGGCTGCTGAGTTGGACCAGTCATGGTCTTGTTATTGGAGAAAGCATTCTGCATGGTTGTTCCGGTCACAGCCTGTTGCCCCACACCATAGCTTTGGTGGTGGAGTTGCTGCTGTTGCAGTGTCTCCACTGGGTGCACGTGGGGGGCAGTAAGTGCAGCATCTGCTACTGAGTCTAGGCCGTGACCTGAGAGAGTAGAAGGGGCAACCACCGAACCACCCGTCAACCCCAGTCCACTGTCCCTGTCGGCACTGGGGTCCAATGCATTTGCATGCCTAATGCTATCCACAGTCCTGCTAACAACAGAGCCCTCTGAGTCTTTCTCGTAGAACTCCATGCATGTCCATCTGCCCCTTCTGAAAGGCTCTCCAGTACCATGATCAAGTTTAATGACCCTGAAACGTGAACTGCAACTCGCTGTGGAAGTTGTAGAAGTAGGGGTTGAACTAGTCACTATTGGCTGGGACGTGCTCACTGACACGTTGGTAGCCCCCCCACTGGCTGCTGGGGCAGGCTGTTGGACGACCCCGGACTGAGTGATAAGGGGCAGGCTGGTTGACGCGCCCGTTTCCAGAGCTTGCTGGCCACCGTGAGTTGAACGTGCCACTCCTACCTTTCGAAAACCCCCGTTAGGGGCGCATGGCATAGCAGATAGTTGCACAACTTGAGGTATATGCTGCAGTGCCATAAAACCAGGTGCCTCTGGATCAACATTGTTTAAGGTTTCCTCAGACGAACTCCTGTCACATACCGGCTCGTAATCGGCCCGGGACACGTCGAATATTTCCGACGACACGTCTTCAGTCCGTGATTCATCTGGTTCGTCCAGGCTCTCCGTGTCGTCGGTGGCACTGCTGGCTGCCACTTGAGCCTGTGTCACACTTGTGATCTGAAAACAGCTCTTCTTCTTAGCCGGCATTTTAGACATTTTGAGAGCTTATACGTACAACTCCCGTCTAAATGTCCTGCGTTAAAAGCGAGTGAGCTACTATCCGCTGACAAATAGCGATCTGAAACAGCGGATTTGCATCGATTTCAGTTTTTCTAACTATTATCAAGATGAGTGTGCGTCATCCTTCTTCCTCTCGTCTCCTGTTGCATTTTACGAGTTCATAACATTGAAGACCAACCCTTTCAAGTCCAGCAATGCGGCGTTTGCCAAGTAGCGTTTCAGAAATTGTTCCAAAGCGTTGATAAATCCTGACTGGCCTGCCCAGTAAAGTAATGTCCCGGCTCCGTAGTTGTCAGATGGCCGCTGTCGCAGATAGTGCTCCCCAGCTGCAAGAGCTACTTTAGTCTGAGGCGGGCCCGTACCCCTCCCCTCATCAAGCTATCCAACTAGCTAGCAAGCTAGCTGCAACACTCCTCTACGTTGGGACAAGTATGTAAGACATCATGCGGAACAAGTCCTCTCTTCCCACTCTACTGACGTACTTGAGATTATTCAATACTAACACTAGTTTCAAAGGTAACTGTAATATATATCCAAGAATAAGTCGTCTCTATTTCACACTTGAGGGAACAGAAATTCTAAACAGCGCCTACCTCCTTCATTCTTGACAAGATGGCTATGTATAAGCGCACTGCATCGTGGGTAGCGTACGCAACAATATTTACGTACAAGATGATTGAGAATCTCTCTCTCTCTCTCTCTCTATCTCTCTATCTCTCTCTCTCTCTCTCTCTCTCTCTCTCTCTCTCTCACACACACACACAAATACACAAATGTTTTAGTAGGCTATACACATTATTCTTAAACTATTTGAAAGGCATTCCTATTTTCAAATACATGTCTAGACATCATTTTTAAACTATGAATTTGGCTGGCAACAGGTATTATTTCAATTAAAGATGTGTCTTAGTCACTTGGTCCCCCCCAAAAACCTGCACCCCCACTCCCCTCTCAATTCCATAAAGGGATGTGTGAATGACACTATTGAAGGGTCAGGCGATAATCCCAAGTGAGACTCCTCGTTGGAACCCTGGGGGTCTTTGTGCTAGTTCACATTCTGCACCCCAATGTATGCAAATTGAAAATATATTCAGTCAATTCAATAGAGCTTGTCTAGAGGGGTGTGAATCCCGAGTGAAATTGTTTTCAGTACCCCAGTTAGAGCAACATATCCTGCACACAGACATGTTCATAAGCAACAGCCCTTGTTTATTTAAAGCACATGCTCATATTTCTTTGTTTGAGTACTTTAGATTATCTGATTACTGTAGGCTGGGTTGGAATGTAAATTTAGCTACTTAGAAATTATTTCCTTATTCACCTTATTTGGATATGGATTTGTTTACATTTCAGTGTCTTTACAATCGAAGTCAGTTTTCCAGGTGAGAACAGAGACATATGTATGATAGACCAATAAGACCATGTATGCAAGGCACCGTAATGTAACCAGTCTGATTAACTATAGAAATGAACGGCTTTTACAAACACGTTGTGAACGTGCCTTAGCATCATTGAGCTTCTTATGAGCAGGAATAGAAGATTGTCAGGTTGAATTGTCAGGTCTGAATGCAAACAGTGGACTGAAAGAGGATGAATTAATCAAATGTGATTATAAATAATATTAAAGCAGTATCTCAATTGTACAGATATCGCTAATGATCTGTTAACACATTCCAATTTGTCCCTGAAACTTATAAGGCAGTGTCAAGTGTGTGTGGCCTTCAACAATCATTTTGAATCAATAGGAAAAATGAATGGTCTCGTCTTTTATTCTTTTGAACCTATTTGTGCATTTGCATGTTTTTGTCTTGTTTGGCCTCATGACAACATAGTTCTGTTCAAAGTATTTATTGGCTCTCTATTAACTGACACTACTTAAACAAGACTCAACGTCTGTTTGTAAAAACACCATACAAATATTGCATAACATCATGACATATTTTGGGGGTTGCAATTGCATCAGGTAGTGACATTACTAAGTAAGTGAGAAGGGTGCTTTGTCACTAGATGATCTTATATAAGCATTAACTGAGATCTCAAAACTAATGTGTAGTGACATACTATGTAACAACAGTTATGGCAAATGCAGTGGACATACATCATACATACATTTTACATACACTAGAGACAAACAGGTTTCCAAAGGCATTTGCATTTAACTTTCACCCACACACAATATTTTCAAGGAAGCCATTGAAGCACACCAGAAGGTACTAGTAATATGGCAATGCAATGCAGCTCACAAACCTAAGGATATTCTGCCCCTAGTGGCCAATGCAGTATAATTTCAATCACTTTGTATTTCCAAAAAGTACTTGTGTATCTTTTTGAGAAACTAAACAGGTTTGTGCTGATAATAATCAGAATAGTTACAACCACACCATCTGTTTGCTTTCCCCATCTATCCCCACCATGTCCTAGTAGCCTAATGTAATAGTTCTATAGGACAGTCAGCCATAGAATCATATGAGAAAGACTTTCAAGGTTTATAAAAAATAAACACATTTTAGGTGAAAGGAACAAAACTGCTCAGGAATGCGATCCTGAGGCCTGGGGAGACTTACAAAAATCTACAAAGCTGAATGGTGGAGAGGAAAAAGCACAGTTGATAGGACAACATCATCTTAGTCACTCTACAAAATTGGTCATTAACCATGTGGCCAAAAAGAATACCTTCATGGAAAATAATCTCTCTCATATCCATATTGTGTTTGCAACAATGAATTCAAGTGATACAGCAAAGAAAGTGGCTGGAAATGTGTTTATTTGGTTTTACTACAAAGCATTAAATTTGGTGCAAATCTAGCACATGCAATGCAGTTTCCACATCATCTCTCATGTGAAGAATAGTGGTAGCTGCATCAAGTTATGGGTATATTTGTCACTGGCAGGGACTGGGAAGTTTGTCAGGATCAAGAGAAAATTATGAAATTTGCTGAGTTGGTAGTGACATCCTAATCTACACAGTGTGTAATTGATTCCTATGCAAATCAGAGACACTAAAAAAATATTCCAAAATTACATTAACTATTATCCTTGCATTAAGATGGACTCAATTCAACTTATTGAGTGATTTGTTGATGATATTTTTGCATTTTAGCTAATTTTAAGAGTGTCATAGCAAAGAGTCTGAATACTTATGTATATGAGGTATCTCTGTATTTCAATTTTAATACATTTACAGAAATTTCAAAAAATGTGTTTTCGCTTTGTCATTCTGGGGTATTGTGTGTGGATTGGTCGCAATTTATTTTAATTGTATCCATTTTAAATTGAGTCTGTAACACAACAAAATGTGGAAAAGGTGAAGGGGTCTGAATACTTTCTGAAGGCACTGTATATGCTAACTGTGTTGATCTGCTAAAATTAACAGATGAGATCATAATTTGAACAATTTGACAGTCAAAATGCAGTAGTTCATTGATATATATAACCCTAACCCAAGTGGGGGGAAAGTTATACTTAAGTATATTTCTTTAAAAAATATTTTTAGTATACTAAATTATGCATATTTAATGTGAACTTAAGTGTAATATTTTGGAACCACTAAAGTTGTACTTTAATATATTTCTATTTAAAGAGTAATTTATGTTAAATTTGTGTTCAAATGACCCAACTTACTTATTTAATACTTGGCATGGTATACTTATAATAGATTATTTCAGATGTACTTTCAAACCACTTAGAATGTATTTTTAATGATATTCAAAGCTACTCTTATATAGTATGACGTTTAATAGAAGGGGTATTGATGTTTTGTTAACATTGAAGCTTTATTTCTCCATTAATTCCCATTGAGGTTGAGGGAAACAAGGCATGTTAACATGCATCTCAGTAACTCTTGCAGTAGGTCAACTGCCAAACATTGATGCCCATAGGCTTCTGGCGGTTACATGGGTTCTGAATGGCGCAGACTTTCTCGGCCTTAATTATGTTATAGTTTATGTTACGATTGGCAACTAAATAGATGTGTGTTGCGAGAAGGCAAGGGAGGCAGTGCTTCCTCAAAATTAAAAACTAAATACACAGAATTGAGGGATAGCAGGCAACATGACAACCAAGTTGAATTTCTAAGTACAATTTAAAGCATATGACATTCTAGTATACTTTTGTAAGTATACTTGAGCACAAGTTTAAGGGCAGGAAATAAAGTAGCCTAAATCATAGGGAAAAAGTTAATAATTTGGAGATTTCTCTATTAATGAATACAAGGGCTTAAACATCACATTATTTATTGTATGGCAACCCAATGGCATCTTGCTTTTGAAATGGGATTGTGCCGTGTTTTGTTGAATGGCAGAGGTTCAACTGCAGAGAAAAAGGGAGAGCAAGATAAAAGGAGTATTTGGCACAAGGGCTGTCTTCATTTGGGCATTGAACAGTCTCAGCCACTTTCGCTTAATAAAATTGCAATTTACTAGGAAAACTCAGTAGACCCATACGAATCAGGCAATCTAATTTTTTGAGAAAAGTATGTTGACCAAATCTCTACTAAATGGCAAACGCACAAATCTGTAGGTCTACGAGATTGACCACTTTACCACTGCACAGTCCCCAGCCAAACAACTGTAGGGTACACTGCACGTCCCTTTTTGATTCCTCCGCCCTCATTTGCCATAAAGCGCATGAGAGCCCATTGTGCGGAGTGATCTGACACGGACTACACCCAGGCGCTGCCTGATTGCATCGGCTTTCTTTACTGCCCGAATCAAGACGTGTGAGAACGTCGAAGTGTGGGTGCAATTGGAGGCACTAAATTAGCGTGTCAGCAGTGCAAAATCGGCGCGTTCTGTTTTTTCCAAGAAACGACATTTCTGAGAGTATAGAGAGATACACATTTAAACACATTCTAAAATATGTCTTGGCAAAGCTACGTGGATAACCTGATGGCCGATGGCAGCTGTCAGGATTCCGCCATTGTTGGGTATACGGACGCCAAATACGTTTGGGCAGCACATGCCGGGGGTACTTTTAACAATATAACGGTAAGAAATATAATCAAACAAGTGTTGAATGTAAAAGCCACTGTGTGGATATCTGTCAGAATCGGCTCCTCTAAATTAATATGTAGCTAGCTGGGATAATTCCATTGCCTCGCCGTACCTATCTCTTAGCTAAACGCGTTAGCGTTGACCATCCCGGTGAGGGAACTAGCATCCCGGCTAGCGTGCAACACAACAGCGGTGCATACGACTTATTGGCGAAATTTACTACATTGACAAACAAACCTATGGAATATGTGCTAAATTAACTCGCGCAACGTTTTGCTGTCTGTTCAGATGTGCCCTGCTTTGAAAGCTGAACCACCTGCATAAGTCTCATGATTTAGCTAGCTTGCTAGCTATGTCAGCAAGTGTCATTTCCCTTTCATTCGTTAGAAGCTAACTAACTAGCTAGATAGCTAGCTAAGCTGTACTGCAGTATTAGCAAGAACCATAGGATTAGACATTGTCTATCAATGGCTCTGGTATTAGCCTGCTGCTAGCGAGCTAGCCCGTGTGTCACTGACTTATGCAATGGTCAGTACAGGGCGAAGATTTTGGCATTGAGATTCTAGCGTATAGCATTATAACGGGATAAATGTCATAGCACTACACCAATTGTGCTGTAACTTAAGCAGGGCTCAAGTCAGGACCCAGCTTGGCATGTTGCTTCCCAAGATGGCTGCGCCCCATTCCATGCCAGCCATAATGGCTAGTATAAGTTTCAAGTCCCTATAGTTACAGATAGACTGTAATGGAACTCTGATATCAGACTGGCGGCCTTTAGCATTTTCATGCCTAAATAAACAACCGAACAGGTAATTAAGCATGCGTGCAGAAAAGTGCACAGGCTATTCATTTAATACTCCTCAGTAAACCTCCCCTCTTGACCAACCAACATGACCGCCTGAAAACATCCAGGAATGTTTCTGCCATTCAACATTTGCATTCTTACTGATAACTTGTGCAGTTGAGTTCAAAATGTGTTAGCTATGTAACTTTTAGGACATGCTCAGCTCATCTTTGAATATGTGTGAATCATATCTCCTTCCTCCACAATGTTTTACAGTCTCAAGAAATTGATGTCATGATCGGAAAGGACAGGCAGAGCTTCTTCACCAATGGGCTGACCTTGGGCCAGAAGAAGTGCTCTGTCATTAGAGACAGCCTCCACAGCGAAGGGGACTGGACAATGGACATTAGGACAAAGAGTCAAGGAGGAGAGCCAACATACAATGTTACTGTAGGAAAAGCTGGAAAAGGTAAAAGGGGTGACCACATTTAGGCCAATGGTGGATGGGAGTCAACATTATTGGATACATTTGGGGCTGTATCATGCACAAGATTTGTCTATCAAAGCATCTCATGGATAAGTGTGATGTGTTGTGATCTATCTATGTTTTTAGGTAGACCATAACACTCATCACCTTTCACTAAGACCCTGAGGCAAAGCTCATGTATGATATGCCCTCAAATCCATAATTTGTAAAGCTGTAATACTTTGATGGATGCTATGGTTACATTTACTTTCTTATTCCTATTATAAGGCTTTAGATAAAAGTATGCCTGCCTTTGATTCTCATTCTGAACTGTCAAAACAAGGGTCTTTTATCTTTCCTTTTGCCTTTCCCAAAGCCTCTCCGTAATGTTGCTCCACGTGGTGTTCAGTTTAACTAATTTATAAGACGCACGCTTTGGGTAGACTGTCTCTGGGCAGTTGCCGTGCAATATCTCTTCATGTTTTGGTTTGGTGCCCTAGATTCTAATAAGCAGCGCAATGTAGTTTTGTGCGATCAGATGCCAATTAGCTGTTATTTAGTTTGCCTGTGCTGTGACACTACCATTTGTCACTGGCGCAAAAGTCTTTTAGGTAAAACACCAACCAAGTGTTTTGAAGAGATATTGAAGGTGATGTTCCAATCTCCCTGTGACGCTGTAGCCTCTAACATAACAACTAACCCTCACTAAGATGCAAATATAGCAATATGCCACACACATGATTCCCCCCCCCCTCCCATTTCCTAATGTAAGGCTTATTGAACACCTTAGATGGAAGGTTTTGTATATGCATGTAGTAAATCAGGCATCCCCAGCCCTGTTGAGTGGTAGTGATGACCCCTGAAAGGTAATGAATCAATGGGAATACAAGCTTGTCCCATAGCCAAATATTTAATACAATCTTGAAAGGTTATTGCTATACCTTTTAGAGGCACTCTTCTGCGTATCTACAGTCCCTTTCTTACAGAGTTGCCTAGACATTTAGTGGGTTCAAGATTAGTGGGGTTCTGCCTCGTTCACATCAACAGTTCTTCCCGCAATTTAGTGGGTCGGTACCATTAACACTGAAGATGTAACCTAGGTCTTTGCATAGCAACGATCAAATGTTTACGTTTGTTACATTCTTTGCAACGAGTGCATCAATGCCATTGCAACTTTTATAGCAACACCACTGTGCTGGTTTGAGTTCCCTGCCTGGTTGGATTATTCATTGTTATGAACAATGCCTGGACAGCACTATTGTCTACAAAATACAACACACACTTCTACACTTACACTAACCTTATTAGTTATTTTCCTCACTAGAATGCCTTTCCCATAACCTCTTACCACTCTAAACTTTCCCTTTTCTATTTCTTCTCTTTCAGTCTTGGTTCTTGTTATGGGCAAAGAAGGGGTCCACGGAGGCGGATTGAATAAGAAGGCATACTCAATGGCAAAATACTTGAGGGATTCAGGCTTCTAGTGTCGTCAAGCTTGCTTAGTTTAAAATTGAGGGACAAAAAGAAGAGAAAAGAAATATTGCTGTTAAGATTTCTCCTGCAAGCAGTCAAATGTCTTGGAAACTTTAATAGCAATGAAGAGTAATGGTGGTGGTAAGATCCTATGTCACCTTTGTTCCCCCTTCTTATTGAGGGTAAAAAGACTCTTTCTTTTCATTTTTGTTCATTTCTCCTTTTGTTTCCTTGTGTGCTCCAGCATTAGTTATAGTCATGGGAAAGGAGGGGGTCCATGGAGGACAGCTCAACAAGAAAGCATTTCACATGGCTGAGTACCTGAGGAAGTCTGGATATTAAAGCAGCCTCTACCCATCCATCCACCTACCTAACAGCTCATTCTTTACTCGCCCCCATTGTGTTGACAGTACTTCTGGGATTAGTTAGCATATACATTGTTACTCACCCCAGTCCCATTTTTGTGTAACTACGACTTTTTGGTTTGTTTTATTTTTCTTGTTAATCATGTTTTTGCTCCCCTGTCTCCCCCCCCCCCCCCTCACATTGTGTATTGAACTATATCTTTGACACTAAAGTAAGGGAGCATGTTCATCTGAAATGGTTCAAATGTATATTTACCAAGAGAAATGTGCAACAACAAAAAAATACATTTAAAAAAGTAATAAAAAAAATACTGTATAACAAATTTGGACTCACCTTGTATAAACAAATACTTAGCAATTGGCAAATGACTAAAGGGGGAAGCACACCATGAGTGTAAGTGATGCAGATAGTATTAGACAGGGCAATGTCTTTTGAGCATTTTGAAGAGGTGCCAGGCTCACATTGTCTTCCTTTTTGTCAGCATGTCAGGTCTTGAAAGTTGCATGCATATCTTTTAGCATATAGAACTACTCTATTTTCGCGACCGCCCCAAAACTTGATATTCCAGCCAAAATGTTCTATTCATTCTGCCATCTGTTTCTTGCTTTGTCTCTTAAAACATTACCATCATTAAAGAAGTCAAGTTTTCCTCTGGCAAACTTCTCTGTACCATAAATGTTCTGCAACCCCCCCCCCCAAGCCAACCATTTTTTGAAGTTGCAATATCTTCCGTCAAATGCTTTTGCTGTTGTACTTGAATGTGGTCTTGCAAGTCATTGGTGTGGTGTTGGAATACTGTTTGAGTGTAATGGCAGATCAGCATCTTTGAGGTTTCTAGATAGATTTTCCTCCTATGATCCTTCACTACATTCTGGGGTCTCCATGGACATTCCATCTCTGCGACAGCTCAGGCACTTGTCTGCTGTGCTAGCTCCTACAATTTTATTTCACGCTGCCACATTTGTTTTGTTGGCAGTGTCCCCTCAACCATGTTGGCAAGTTTGTTTTTCATAGGACCAATTGTGATGTCACAGTTAGGGAGATTTTCAGATTGACTTCAAACCGTTGTAAAGGATGATTGATTGTTGGCCTCATTTGTTTGTTGACTGTAAATCATTAGACTCTATACTTCAGATTGCTGTAAAAAACAAAAAACAAAAAAAACAACACTTACTGCTTCTTTAGATGGCTTTTAAACACTAATTGGTTAACTGCTAATTTGTCTTTGACAGATGAAATTGCAGCCCTTTTTGACAACTGTGGTAAACTGAGTATTCTCTCAGTGAATGCATTAAGCCTGAGCTCTGCTGGGCAACAACCTCTTGGAAATAATTGCCTTGTGCTCTACTCATCATCAAAGATGTATCAGAACTGTCATAGCACGGTACTTTAACACTATATTAAAAAGGAAAAAAGAAAAAAAAAAGACAAGTGAAACTGTACACTAAATTTATGGAAATGGTGTTGGTTGGAATAAGAACATTAGTAAGTTGTCTTGTGAACTTTCTAATAAAAATTTTAAAAGAAACTGTATCCTGTGCCATAACACAGATCTGATCTGTTGCTACTGTGAGTTGGATTTCCAACTGCTGTTCCAGCAAGAAGTAACTTTTAATGGCACTTTCCTTATAGGGATATATTGGCATCAACCAATACTCTCCAGGCTTTGTGGAATACTGTATGTACAGAATTAAAAGTACATTTCTTGCTGATTTGTCCATTTCTCTCCTTTCTTTTGCATTCGGAATCTGTCTAAATTATGGATTATGCATTTCAAAAATAGTGGGGGGAAAAATGCCATACATTGATAAATCACTTTGTTTACAGACGGATCAAATAAAAGTTATTCCAACCAGAACTATAACCCTGTGTGTTCTTGCTTTGTTCCCCAATACATTTATTTTCAGAGGGGGCTGTTTAGCAGTTTAACTGGAGTACTACTGATGTAGTAAAGGAAAGATCTTTTCAGAATGGCGCACTATGGCAATACTGTCCAAACACAACATGATATAAACACAAGGACAGAAATGTAAATGGTGATTCCACTACAGTCAAGGTGGGAAATCATGTATGCCTATATTCTATATTCTGAGTGAAATAGATTGAAATGCAACATTACACAGTTGAATGAAATGTGTAGGCTGAGGAAAGTGCTACGCACAGCTTACAAAACAATAGTGACCAAGGCCACCCGACCACACATTTTTATGTAATTGGCAACACCTGTGTATGGGAGCGCTGAAGTAGTTAATCATGCGCAGCCAATAAACTAGCCTTATGAACTCTTCTGGACACTGGTAAATCGACTTTTGCGGTACACTGATGTGGTGATCTGGTGTGTGCAATAAGTGACTCTTTTTCAATGTCTTGGAAAGAGGAAGGTTGCTGTCAAGCTCTGATATGTCTAAGCCTGGTTTTGATCTCTCTGAGTTCTTGTAGTCATGGCAGTGTGTTACCGCAGACAAGACCAAATTCATCCAAAGTTCTGAAGATCTATTTGAGAGGGAATGCAACAACTAAAAATTATGGAGGCCTAAATAAGCGATCTACAGGTGAAGTGCAATTTGGAAGGCTCATTGTTGGTCGCACAACACACCAAGAAAAGACAGTTTTTCCAAAGATGTGGATGGTTAATAACTCCCTGGATGATGATGCTGACTACCAGTCGGATATTGGTATGTATAGATGGTAGCATTTGGCAGGTAAAACTCTGGCCACCTTATTCCCGAGATGTTATTCAGCAAAGTGAATGGTATTATGTGTGGGGAGGCTGATGGTGGGCTTCCATTGGCCAAGATTGCTCTTGTCAGTGGTGAAAATGGAATTAATCCATTGGGGGGGAACCCTGGTGGATCCAGAGGCAAATTGAGTGCTGAAATTAGAGTATTTGATACCAACCACAAGTTAATTCCTGGTTCCTGTGGGTCCCCCTCCATTTCCACCACTGGCAACAGTGTATATGAGCTTCTTTGACCATAAAGATTAGCATTAACCTGGGTTTTCACTTGTATTCTACTGCAACATTCAGTAATGAGTAGCCTGTTGTGATCTTTCTGAATAATCAAGAATTGATTACTTAATAAGTCAGCTACATTATTTTTTCATTTTAAGTAAAGAGGGCTTCTCGTTTGTTTCAAAGGGTGGAATGAGCCTGAGTACCTTAAAGGACAAGTGTATAGCACGGCTAGCCCCAATAGATCCATGATGGAACGTCTCCTGCAGATGGAACCAAGGGTAGAATGTGTCGGTCACTCCATGAAACTCAGGGTCCATGACACCGGGTCTACATCAGGCTCCTGGTTTCATGTGGACAGAGGCAAGTGACTATACATCTCTGCAAGTCTTGCCCTCTGATTTTGTTATCCATTCTTCTTTGCAGGAGGATTGAGTAGCCTAAATTAAGACACTTCACCATTTTTTTTTTGTATTGATTCATTATCTCAAGTGTGTGTGAAAAAGCAGATTTTCTACCTTCTGTAGTCAAAAAGAATGACAGCCACAAACACACAGTTTCTCAAAATCACTGAATACAAATACATAAAATACCCCTAATTACATTGTTTTGACCTAAATCTTAATCTTGCAGGAAGTCTCCTGTCTCCCCTGCCTCTGTCCCAGTTGCCCCATAGTTGTGGTTACACTGTGAAGGCAACAAGGAGGGACTTTATGTTCATTGCACCATATGATGGCTGCTACGTGACCCGAGAGGTGGGATCATTATTAAAAAAAACAAATTTTAACTCATTCTTTTCTGTATAAGACTTAGAATGGACCTTTTTTTTAAAAAGGTGGATTATGTCCATTCTTTACAGGAGGATAGCTATGTTCTCCCTTTGCGTCTGTGGGGTTTGCGAATGAGAATGTCCTGTCCTGCCACAAGGCCATCGACACCAAACCCTCCTATGGTTTCCTGCTACCCTGAGGGCATGATTGTAAAAATGGAGCGGGCCATCTCTGACAAGGACATCAAAGTAAAGTGTAAGCAGTTAATCTAAACCCTTGTGCTGTTTCCCCCTTGATATAGTGTTTTGTTTTGTGCATCTTTATTTTTCATACATAAACCACATACACAACATAAAACGGTACCATACAACACAAAAGCAAAACAAACCATGCATGTAAAATGTGTGTTGTCTCTGACAGCGGTGGGTATGGGCTGCTGCATTTTATTATTTGTTTAGCACGTGAAGTAGAATGATGTTTCACCTGTTTGATCCTTGTCCTGCAGTCAATGACCAGTGGCAGCCGTTAATGATGGTTTCCCTTCAGTGCGGATACAATGTAGTAGCTCATCCAGAGGGTGTGGTCATATCTGTTCGTTATGCACCCTGTGTGGAAGTCAAGGTAAACTGTAGCAGCCTGCATTTTTAGGCCAACATAAATATTGGTGTCATTGATGGTTTAGAGGACACTACTTATTTCATTTTGAATGTTTTTGATTGACTACTTTAACCCTTTCCCTGTACTTTTGTTTCAGGATGGGATGTTTACTCTTGAACTTGCTGGAGAGGGCGAGATTGAAGTGTCCTGCCCATATCAGGCTGCCTCTAATCCGGATGTACCCAAAAATCCAAACCAGCCTGACCCCAACACAAAAACTCCAGAAAACCCCCAGAAGCTCCAACTTAGTCCCCGTTCTGCTCAGCCTACACCTGCCATACCTCCTTCTACTACCCAAGCCCCACAGGGCAAGGTTCCACAACACTTCTACCCATATCCCTTCTACCCCCAGTGGCCCCAACAAGTCACCCGTCCCCCTCCTGACCAAAACCCTACTCCTGTCCCTACCCATGCGTCTAAGGGCCCTGTGAATACACCTTTTAATCCAAGTCCTCTCTTACCCCAGAAGCCCCAACTAGTTACGAGTCCCCCTTCTGCTCAGCCTACACCTGCCATACCTCCTGCTACTACCCAAGCCCCACAGGGCAAGGTTCCCCAACACTTCTACCCATATCCCTTCTACCCCCAGTGGCCCCAACAAGTCACCCGTCCCCCTCCTGACCAAAACCCTACTCCTGTCCCTACCCATGCGTCTAAGGGCCCTGTGAAGACACCTTTTAATCCAAGTCCTCTCTTACCCCAGAAGCCCCAACAAGTCACCCATCCCCCTCCTGACCAAAGCAAGACTGTGTCAAGTCCCCTCTATCCCTCTAATCCGTGGGCTGGTCTTCCCTTTTTGATTCCTCCACAGCCGACTCCCTCCCCCTTTATTTTCCACACTTGGCCAGCCAAGCCTGAAGCCCGTCCCCCTCCTACCCAAAACCCTACTCCTGCTGTGCAACCCCCTGTCCCTACCCATGCGTCTAAGGGCCCTGTGAATACACCTTTTAATCCAAGTCCTCTCTTACCCCAGAAGCCCCAACTAGTTACTAGTCCCCCTTCTGCTCAGCCTACACCTGCCATACTTTCTTCTGCTACCCAAGCCCCACAGGGTATTTCCAGTGCTTACCTGCATTGGCCTGCTTCCAGGTATCTCCCAGACTGGTTGTTTAACAGGGTCTTTGATCCACCTACCAGTGACTCCAACAAGCCCTCTGAACCGCAACCCCCAACATATGGTCCAGCCCCGCCCAGTGACCCCAATAGGTTCTTACCCCAGAAGCCCCAAATAGTTACTCGTCCCCCTCCTGCTCAGCCTACAGGTGCCATACCTCCTCCTACTACTACCAAAGCCCCACAGGGCAAGGTTCCTCAACACTTCTACCCATATTCCTTCTACCCCCAGTGGCCCCAACAAGTCACCCGTCCCCCTCCTGACCAAAGCAAGACTGTGTCAAGTCCCCTCTATCCCTCTAATCCGTGGGCTGGTCTTCCCTTTTTGATTCCTCCACAGCCGACTCCCTCCCCCTTTATTTTCTACACTTGGCCAGCCAAGCCTGAAGCCCGTCCCCCTCCTACCCAAAACCCTACTCCTGCTGTGCAACCCCCTGTCCCTACCCATGTATCGAAGGGCCCTGGGAATACACCTTTTAATCCAAGTCCTCTCTTACCCCAGAAGCCCCAACTAGTTACTAGTCCCCCTCCTGCTCAGCCTACAGGTGCTATACCTCCTTCTACTACCCAAGCCCCACAGGGCAAGGTACCACAACACTTCTATCCATATCCCTTCTACCCCATGTGGCCCCAACAAGTCACTCCTTCCTCTCCTGACCAAAACCCTACTCCTGCTGTGCAACCCCCTGTCCCTACCCATGTTTCGAAGGGCCCTGGGAATACACCTTTTAATCCAAGTCCTCTCTTACCCCAGAAGCCTCAACTAGTTACTAGTCCTCCTCCTGCTCAGCCTACAGGTGCTATACCTCCCCCTCCTGCCCAAAACACAACTCCTGCCATACTCCCTGCTGCTACCAAAGGTAACCCTACACCTGCTAAATCACCTGCGTTGATTACAACAACCCTAACTCCTCTGCCAGTTACCCCACAAATCCCACCCCGTCCTGGGTATTGTCCTCCAGTCTGTCCCCCTGGCTTCTCTAACTGCTGCCCCCTGCCTATCTCTAGTCATCAACACCATCATATAGTTCCTGCAGCATCCAAGGGCAATGGCATCCATCCCATCTTACCTCTACTTACATTCATGCCTGTAGGTCACTACACCATTTATGGTTATTCCTCAGACCCTGGGCCTGGCCTGACTCCTAATCCAACCGAACCCACAAATGCTCACTGGCGTCAGCTTGCATCCAATTTACTCCCAGACAGGTTGCTCAACAGTCTCTCTGAACCTATACCTCCTGCCAGTAACTCCAAAAAGGCCACTGAATGGCAGCCTCCAATGCAGCCATATCTTAAGCTCTTTAACCAGCCACCCCCAATGTACGGTCCAACACCTGCCAGTGACTCCAAAAAGAAAATGCAAAATCCAATGCAGCAATATTTTGAGCACTATAGCCAGCAACCCCCAATGTATGGTCCAGCACCTGCCAGTGAACCTAAACCCTTAGTGCAGTATGACCCCAACATGTTCTTTGCACCCAAACCTCCGATACAATTCTATGGAAAACCCCAACAGTCTACTCATGACTCAAAGATTCCGGGCCATGGTGCTCCAATTCCAGCTTATGACGAATCCCAACTATCCAGCAATCCTCCAAAGCAACCACATGGCAAAACTCAGCCACCAAAAAACCAGTCAAGGAACAGGGTGGTCCTCTTCCCAGTAACCAGCATCGTATCCCTGTCCACCAGGAACCAAACCCTTCAGGCCAGGAAATGCCCATACATTATGGCTCCCCGTTAGCACTATATTACCCTGATCCATCCTAATGTAGGCCCCAAAGGCTTGTAGTTTCAACTCCCCGTAGACCCTCTGCGCCTGCCTTCCCGGAGTCATTCCAACACTATTGGAAGCCCATCATGCCTCTAGGCTCTCTCCAGAGGTTTCCTGTTTCTTACTCTGCCAAATCATCTGAAAATCAAGACCCTGCTGCTGACCACCAACCAAATGGCATGTTATTTTATTATTCCCTTTTTTATTGTATTTATTTGTGTAGTGTTGATCCATGTGAACTGCATTTTACAAAATGTTTACATTTAGCCTGTAACCCCTCAATTGAGTATTGTGGAGTGAATGTGTATTGTTCTCTTGCAGAGTTCATGAACCAGGGTGTCCAGTCAAACAATTGAGATTATCCGAAACACCCAGTCTTTTCCCTTTTTAATTATGAATAAAATTATGGAAACTGAGAATTGCCTTCAGTGATTTGGGCCTTGATGTAGTGATTGAGTGAATGTAACAGGATCTTTGAGACAGGTCTGAACTATATAAGGGTGAAGGTCAGGCTGTATGGTAGTAACTGCTTCCAAACACAAGTTAAGCCTACCCTCTAGTGGTGTGAGTGCACACATTGTTATGGTGTATGTCTTTGGGTGGTGGGGGTATCTAAATGTGTGCATCTTGTTGTACAGTCTTACATCTTGCTTAGCAGTGATATTAAGGCCATTTGATTTGGTATAACCATTGTATAGCTTGTTGAAGTTGGGTTGCCTTCACTGCTGTTGTGTTGCTTAATTCTTAAATGCATGAAAGGAGAATTATTGACCATGGAAATGTTACACTCCAGCACCCTTACAAATCTTTAACGATTGTCAAAAGCATGAAATGTAGTGCAGGCAGCACTCAGTGGACTTTGAGCAGTTTCATGCAAATAAAGATTTTATTTGCTCATTTAGCTGAAGGCCTTCCTGCTGAAGTATCTCACAGGACCATGTTCCAAATTTTGTCATACCACTTTGAATATGTCAATCTGATATTTGTCTAAGCTTTCAGACCCTTGAACTCCTGGATGGTCTTGCCTAGGCCCTCCAGGGCTGTTCATAAGCCCTGCTAGGCAGTGGCAGGATGGGGTGTCATCCGGTCCACAGGGTTTGCATTGGCAGAAGAGGCCAGCATCAGCAAACAGTGGCAGATCTTCAACCTTGATCCCAGTGCTTTTGCTGCCAGACAGAAATAAACAAGTGAATAATAGAAATGGTGCCAAGTGATCGAAGATATCAATGTTGAGCCAGGGTGACATTGCCGTTCCAGTCGAAACCACTTCCCCTGAATTTCTCTCACTTTCACTAACCCAGGCTGTCTGGCCGTGGTGGTGGAGTAGCAGTCATCCACAAAAGTGATCAAATGCTCTCCTAGTTATTTTGGTGACTTCTCATTTGAATCGCTTTGGGGATTTTAATGTCCATTTTGTTGCCCTTCAAATGTATTGGCCTCTGATTTCACTAACCTTATTGCATCATTTGATCTTGTTCAAGCCTGTAAGAGATCCCACACATCTGAAAGGTCACACCCTTGACCTAGTGATGTCCACTTGTCTTACTATTAATGACGTAGAGACAAAATATATTCATCTTTATTAGTCGAATCTTTCCCATATCAGCTGCATACCTGACCCTGATTTGGCTCTACAACATTTCTCATCTATATTTAGATCTCAAACATGTCCCCTTTAAACACCTTTACACAAATTAAGAATAGAACTAATCCTTGGTATTCCACAGAACTTTCAGATCTCCTGGACCTGGGCCAAAGCTCGAAAAACTGACTGAGTAGCTGATTGGCAGGTTTTCAGACAACTGTTAAATAGATTCACCTCATCAATTAAGAAAGCTAAACTAAGCTACTTCTTAAGTGCTATCTCGGATTCTGCAGGTGATCCTAAAACATTTTGGAAAAGCATGGAAATTCCTCTTGAAGCGTGGAATTTCTTCTTGCTCTGTACCTAAAGAAGTTTTGTCAGACTTTGGTATCATTACAGAGAAAATTGAGATAAGTAATGCCTTCAATCAGCATCTTATCTCTGCAGGCTTTCTATTTGAGAGAAATGGTGGTTTGGCTGACCCTGGTCAGACGGTCGACTGCGCTTCCGTCTCCCAGCACCCAGTTGGCTTGATAGGAGATCAGTCAACAACTCGCAAATCTTTGTTTTCTTTTCAACTTTCTACTTGTGATGGACTAGATGCCCTGCTTAAAATTGACTCAAAAAAGTAATTGGGGCTGATCTGCTTGATCCAGGCTTATTGCAGCTGATTGCAGAGTTATTGACACATATTTTTAATCTGACTGTTTTCTCAGGTGCTATTCCCAAGGTTTGGAAGGCAGCCCATGTGCTCCCTCTCCATAAAGGTGGTGACCCCTCCGACCTAGATAACTACTGCCCAATATAATATCCAAGCTATCTTGCCTTTCCAAAGTATTAGAGTCCCCAGTCAACTCCCAGCTAAGAACCTTTTTAGCTTCATTTTTTTTTTTATTCTATTCTAAATGTGCACCAATCTGGCTTTAGATCTGGTCGTAGCACAGTCGCTACACTTAGATGATGTGTTAAATTGCCTAGATCAGAAAAACATTGTGCTGCCTTATTTATAGGTCTCTCCAAGGCATTCGATACAGTCAACCATTACCTACTCATTCAGAGGTTGCCTGAAATAGGCCTGGATCAGGCTTCATGTAGCTGGTTTGAAAATTATTTAATGGACAGAGCGCAGTGTGTCTTAACTGATGGTGTTAGATACTATTTACATTCACAATATTGGATTACCTGTAAATAATTGTAACCTGCATCTATATGCCAATGACACTATTGCTATACACCCCACAACATAGACCCAGTGGAGATCGACCAGAACCAAAACGTTGTTTGCCATCAGGGAGTACTACTAGGGCGACAACAGGAACAACTCGGCCAAATGGCAGAAACACTCCAGGCACTTACTCACTCCGTCCAGCAACTCCCCAACCCCGATCCCGGAGGGGCCGCTGTCCAAGCCACAGCGCCCAGTGTGTCAATTGTTGGTGGAGACCCCCCCAGTGAATCAGCCCCGCGAACCCAAGATCCCAGCACCCAAACAGTATGACAGTCACCCGGGAAGGTGTGGCTGACTTTGCCATTGAGTTCCAGACCCTAGCGGCGGAGAGTGGTTGGAATCCGGAGGTGTTGATCACTGCTTTTCACCATGGATTGCCCGCTGCTATTAAGGATGAGCTCGCTGCTCAAGATCTAGGACTGGACCTCAAATTTCTAATTATGATGGCTATCAGGATTGACAACCGCATCTGTGAGCGAGTGAGACAACGCCACCTCAACACCACCCCAGTCTTCTGGTTTCCCGATCATCCCAAGCCTCCCGAACCTAGTCCTGAGGAGCCCATGCAGCTGGGCCATGCCCACCCGATTCCTCAAGTACGTGATAGGCACAGGCGCAAAGGTTGCTGCCACGACTGCACACATTTTCTGCTGATCACCTGAGAACCCCCTTATCCTCGGGTACCCTTGGTTAGTGCAGCATAACCTGCAATTCTCCTGGGCCACGGGCCACTTACTGGACTGGGGAGAGGCCTGCCGGATTTACTGCCTAAGACCCCTGCCAAGATCCTCTCTGTATCCTCCTGTTTGTTGGAAGGCTCAAGATCTCTCCACACTCCCTCCCGAATACCTCGACCTCCGCAAAGCTTTCAGTAAGAGGCGGGATGCCACCCTTCTTCCTCATTGCCCATACAACTGCACCATAGACCTCCTGCCTGGTTCCACACCTCCCTGGGACCGCTTGTATTCTCTCTGGGGCTCTAAAGCAGTGGCCATGGGCCACTACATCCATGAGTCTCTGGAGGCAGGCTTCATTTGTCTATAGAGACCTTTGGATCCCAAGTGAAAAAAATAAAGTATACTTGAGCTTAAATATACTAAAGTATATTAATTTATATTAAAACAACGCAGTTTAAGATTGTACTAAATAGTATTTAATATACTAAAATTGTAAATTATGTAGGTTTTAAGCATATTAAGTATACTTGAAATATGTTAAATTGACCCCTCTTAATTCATATTTAAGTATACTTACAATAAGATTATCTGAAATGTACTTTCAACACACTTAGAATGTAATCTTAGTCATATTCAAAGCGACTGTCAAATAGTATGAAGTATATTATAATTGAATAATAATATTATAATAATGTGTCACTAGCATATTTCTGTGTCTACAAAAGGACACTTAAATTAGATAGAAAATGCATTGTTATTTACTAGTGATGGGACGATTAATACCAAAGCTCTGACACAGTTTTCAAAGCACTAATGTACCACACAATGTACCAATGCTTGTATCGAAATCACAATACCACGTGATTGATGACGTTTGTGTCATGCCCTCCACTTCCTCCTATGTGCCAGTGCCTCCCTCTCTCCTGTCTGTCTGTCTGTTTGTGTTGTGTTGTGTGTGGGTGTGGCCAGGCTCCAGTTCTCTGTTCACATCATCATCTCCACCTGCCCGATCTACACACCTGCTGTTCATCAACCCATCACCTTGCTGTACCCCGGCTTCCCATCCACTCATCGCCAGATTGTTGTTTAGTGTTTCTACACGTTAGTCCTGTTCTTGGCCTCTTAGTTTAGTAAACCCCTCAGGATAAACAACTGATATGGGCAGGATCCCTGCTGTTACAGAGGTCCTATCCATATTTACCCACAGAATAAACTGGGACCCAGTGGAGAACTCACCGACTTTTCAACCTCATCACAATACACCATCCCGGTCTGGTATACAGTCAGACCTGAAGATCTTAAAATCCAGCCAATCACTATAGAGACAGTTAAAACTTACCGGCCCTCAAACAAAATCACTGAATCTGACACAATCAATATGGCTTTGCTGAATGTCAGATCTCTAACAAATAAGAGGTTTTTTATTAATGATTTTATATCTGAGAAAAAGCTGCACTTTTTGTTTTTAACTGAGACCTGGCTTACCAAGGATGGTGTAGCAACTTTAATTGAGACCTGACCTCCCAATTACAATTTCTTTCAGTCAGTTAGACATGACAAAATAGGAGGTGGAATTGCTCTTATACTCAAACCAGTTTACTTGTACTAAGATCAATTTCGGCAATTTCTCTTCCTTTGAATATCTTGCGTTTGAAGTTTTTGTTAAATAAACAATGAAAATATCATATTTTTAGTTTGTGTCCTTTATTTCAAATGTCTTGGGGTTTATTTTATTTTATTTATTTTATTTCAAATGACGAATTGGGGTTTAGACACAAGATTTTATAAATTCATTTTAATATTTATACAAAAATAATGACCATCCCTGTAGGATTCACAAACTTTCAAGCATCACTGTAGATATGCAGTATATGCTTAAACTCAATGCTTAACCCTCATGTTGAGATCAAAAACACATTGGATGTTAGACACTGGGATTTGTTCAGCTGTTCAGTCGTCATTTCACTTTTAATGCTGTCAGCGCATTTTCACCAGTTTGACCCTTGCAATGTACAATAGTTTCGCTGAGCGCGCACATTGATTTTATTTACAATATGCAACAAATAATGAAGGACACACCAACAGACGATGATAAATGCCCAACAACCTTTAGCCAAAGGGTTTTCACAGCCACACTCTACGATTTAGAGGATCAGCTTCAGCAAGACACATCGCAGATTCACTGACATTGATTAACTAACGAATCGGTGGTTACGTTGCGTGCACTGTCTGTGTGGTAACTTGTCTTCCCTGTCCATGTCCCACTCCTTACATTTTGATATAGGCCGAGTTTTTTTCATAGGTTTCAGAGATTTGACAGTGAGATTGCTATTCCCTTTGAATGTGTGATATTGTAGCGCAGCTGAGAAGATCCATGCATCCCATCTCCATTGTATACAGTAGCTTGTCATGTTAAATAACATGGATATGGGGGAGTAGATACAAGTGAGAAAATTATACTTTTATCACACCTTGCTGCATTGTGATTGGCTGAGAAGGTGCTAATAAAAACATGCAGATTATTGTGTTTTCTGTTTTCCCCTTTATATGACATCTACAACCTAATGTATTGTTTTTTTTTTTAATTATTATTATTATTATTATTATTATTATATATAATGATCATGTTTTGACAGCCCTTATTATATTGTTTGACAGCCCTAGTTATTTTACTTCACTGTTTGTACAGTTTTGAAATGTGTTTCCAATATTATGGATTGAAATGTGTTTCCAATATTAAATATGAATTCGAGAGTGGTCACATTTCCCCAACTTTATACCAAGTGGCAAAAACTAATTAATCAGTCCATGGGATAAGATTTTGGCATCGACACATAGCATTTTAAAGGGTTAAATATCATAGCACCGCACTACTGCTGTAAGCAAGGTTCAGGTCAGCCCCATTCCATGCCAGCCATAATGGCTAGTATAAGTTTCATAAGCCATTCAAGATCCTTACTGAATCCATAGTTCAGTTTTAAGTTCAACATTTGTTAGCATCATCATTTTTTAGATGTTAGCATACTCATTTTTGAATCTGCATTATTCGTATTCCTCCTCAATGTCTTTCAGTCTCAAGAAACTGATGTCATGTTTGGAAAGGACAGGCAGAGCTTCTTCACCAATGGGCTGACCTTTTATAAACTAGCCAGGTAGAGATTTTTGAGTTGCCATGCCAATCATTACACGCGTTCCAGAACTATCAAGCAACCTGCGTCCCTAACTACAGTACAGTGATATTTCATGTGTTCCAGAACTATCAACGAACAGTTTTATGAACTACTTGTATAGGCAGATGGCATAAACCAATACAATATATCATGAACAATATCTAGGATATCGGAACGGAACGGCTGTGCCTCGTGCCTATGACTGCATCACAACCGATATCCACAATATCGCACACCCTCGTGTGTTAATGATTAACTATTCTCAGTTCTAATAATACACGTTTACGCTTGTAATAGTGGAAATCACTGCTTAATTTTCACTATCTGTCTTATAAATCGTAGAACGATTCTTGATTTCTGCACCCGCAGAAATATAGTGCCATCACATCAGAACATCAATCCTCCATTGCTTTCAGTGGCATTGCCTTATACTTTATAAAGTATAACAACTCAATTAAAACAGGCTATTAGAGTAATTGGCTACTTTTAGAGATACTTATATGCACTGTTTTGTATACACAGGAGTATGATGAACACCCCTTTCGTTCCGTATAAAATGTGATTAAACCAGCTGGCTAGTTGACCAATCATTGCTATTTTTCGTTTCATGACAGCGCATATTTTAGAATCAGAGTCGCGCTATCTGTCATTGAGTGGGAGAGACTGTTTTTCACCTCGACGCTCGGTCGCGCGTACCGCTAGCAATTAGGATGCGGTGTTTTGCGTAATGATTTGAAAATAATATTGTGCCAACTTTTACAAGCTGAAATTGCTGACACCTGTGCATGCGAGATGTGAAGTCTTATTGGTCGGTAATCATGCGCAGCCCATAAACAAGCCGTATAAACGCTTCTGACCACTGGTAAATCGACGTTTGCGTCACACTGATGTGGTGGTCTGGTGTGTGTGCGCAAAAAGTGACTTTTTTTTTTCAATGTCTTGGAAAGGGAAAGGGGGCCGTCAAGCTCTGATATGCCTGATTTTGAGTTATCTGAGCTCTTGTAGTCATGGCAGTGTATTAACGCGGACAAGATCAATTTCATCCAAAGTTCGGAAAATCCATTTGATGGGGAATGCAACTCAGAATGATGGAGGCCTAAATAACAAGTCTACAGGTGATGTGCGATTTGGAAAGCTCATTGTTGGTCACACAACAAACGTTTTTCCAAAGATGTGGATAGCTAATAACTCACTGGATGATGATGCTGACTACCAGTCGGATTTGGGTATGTATAGATTTGGCATGCGAGGGGCTCGAACTCTGGCCGCCGTATTTGCTAGATGTTATTCAGAAAAGTAAATGGGATTGTGTGGGGAGGCTGATGGCGGGCTTCCATTTGACCAAGATTGCTACACTGTATATGAGTGTTTTACCATTAAAAATGGTTACTTGGATTTATATTTGTACACTACTGCAACGTTCAGTCTAATGAGTAGCCTGTGTTGCCATCTTTCAATAATCAAAAATTGATTACTTTAGTTGCACCTGCCATTGTAAATTGAGGTTTCAGTGCTACAGTTCTGGAACCCATTCATTGCTTTAATTGTATTGAGAAAATAGTGTTTTAGCATGCATGGCATGTGCCTTTTTCATTTTGAGTGAAGAGCGCTTCTCATTTCATTCAAAGGGTGGAATGAGCCTGAGTACCTTAAGGGGCAAGTTTATAGCACGGCTAGCCCCAATAGTCCCGTGGTGGAACTTCTCCTGCAGATGGAACCAAGGGTAGAATGTGTCGGTCACTCCATGAAACTCAGGGTCCATGACATCGGGTCTACATCAGGCTCCTGGTTTCATGTGGACAGAGGCAAGTGACTATCCATCTCTACAAGCCATACCCTTGTATTTTTGATCCATTGTTTTTGCAGCAGGATTGAGGAGCCTAAATTAGACACTTCACCCTTGTTTATATTCATTCATTATCTCCAGCACCATATCATTGTCTACATATGTGAAAATGCAAGTTTTCTACCTTCTGTAGTCAAAAAGATGACACAAGGACCCATGATGTCATTGGGGGTAAAAACATATTTTCTCAGTCACTGAGTACAAATAAATAAAATGCCCCCAATTACATTGTTTTGACCTAAATCTTAATCTTGCAGGAAGTCTCCTGTCTCCCCTGCCTCTGTCCCAGTTGCCCCATAGTTGTGGTTACACTGTGAAGGCAACAAGGAGGGACTTTATGTTCGTTGCACCATATGATGGCTGCTATGTGACCCGAGAGGTGGGATTATTATATCTTTTTTTTGTTAAACTCATTCTCTTTTGTGTAAGACTTAGAATGGACCTTTATTTCCTTTACAGGAGGATAGCTATGTTCAACCTTTGCGTCTGTGGGGTTTGCCAATGAGGATGTCCTGTCCTGCCTCAAGGCCATCGACACCCAACCCTCCTATGGTTTCCTGCTACCCTGAGGGCATGATTGTAAAAATGGAGCGGGCCATCTCTGACCAGGACATCAAAGTGAAGTGTAAGCAGTTAATCTAAACCCGTGTGCTGTTTCCCCCTTGATATAGTAAGCGTATTGTGTTTCTTTATTTTTCATAAATGTTGTGTTTGACAGTGTTGGGTAGGGCTGCTGCATTTTATTGGAAGCAATGACGTTTCACCTGTTTGATCCTTGTCCTGCAGTCAATGGCCGGTGGCAGCCGTTAATGATGGTTTCCCTTCAGTGTGGATACAGTGTAGTAGCTCATCCAGAGGGTGTGGTCATATCTGCTCGTTATGCACCCTGTGTGGAAGTCAAGGTAAACTGTAGCAGCCCGCATTTTTAGGCCAACATAAATATTGGTGTCATTGATGGTTTAGAGGACACTACTTATTTCATTTTGAATGTTTTTGATTGACTACTTTAACCCTTTCCCTGTACTTTTGTTTCAGGATGGGATGTTTACTCTTGAACTTGCTGGAGAGGGCGAGATTGAAGTGTCCTGCCCATATCAGGCTGCCTCTAATCCGGATGTACCCAAAAATCCAAACCAGCCTGACCCCAACACAAAAACTCCAGAAAACCCCCAGAAGCTCCAACGAGTTACTAGTCCCCCTTCTGCTCAGCCTACACCTGCCATACCTCCTTCTACTACCCAAGCCCCACAGGGCAAGGTTCCACAACACTTCTACCCATATCCCTTCTACCCCCAGTGGCCCCAACAAGTCAACTATCCCCCTCCTGACCAAAACCCTACTCCTGTCCCTACCTATGCGTCTCAGGGCCCTGTGAATACACCTTATGATCCAAGTCCTCTCTTACCCCAGAAGCCCCAACGAGTTACTAGTCCCCCTTCTCAGCCTACACCTGCCATACCTCCTTCTACTACCCAAGCCCCACAGGGCAAGGTTCCCCAACACTTCTACCCATATCCCTTCTACCCCCAGTGGCCCCAACAAGTCAACTATCCCCCTCCTGACCAAAACCCTACTCCTGTCCCTACCTATGCGTCTCAGGGCCCTGTGAATACACCTTATGATCCAAGTCCTCTCTTACCCCAGAAGCCCCAACTAGTTACTAGTCCCCCTTCTCAGCCTACACCTGCCATACCTCCTTCTACTACCCAAGCCCCACAGGGCAAGGTTCCCCAACACTTCTACCCATATCCCTTCTACCCCCAGTGGCCCCAACAAGTCAACTATCCCCCTCCTGACCAAAACCCTACTCCTGTCCCTACCTATGCGTCTCAGGGCCCTGTGAATACACCTTATGATCCAAGTCCTCTCTTACCCCAGAAGCCCCAACTAGTTACTAGTCCCCCTTCTCAGCCTACACCTGCCATACCTCCTTCTACTACCCAAGCCCCACAGGGCAAGGTTCCCCAACACTTCTACCCATATCCCTTCTACCCCCAGTGGCCCCAACAAGTCAACTATCCCCCTCCTGACCAAAACCCTACTCCTGTCCCTACCTATGCGTCTCAGGGCCCTGTGAATACACCTTATGATCCAAGTCCTCTCTTACCCCAGAAGCCCCAACTAGTTACTAGTCCCCCTTCTCAGCCTACACCTGCCATACCTCCTTCTACTACCCAAGCCCCACAGGGCAAGGTTCCCCAACACTTCTACCCATATCCCTTCTCCCCCCAGTGGCCCCAACAAGTCTCCCGTCCCCCTCCTGACCAAAGCAAGACTGTTTCAAGTCCCCTCTATCCCTCTAATCCGTGGGCTGGTCTTCCCTTTTTCATTCCTCCACAGCCGACTCCCTCCCCCTTTATTTTCTACACTTGGCCAGCCAAGCCTGAAGCCCGTCCCCCTCCTACCCAAAACCCTACTCCTGCTGTGCAACCCCCTGTCCCTACCTATGCGTCTCAGGGCCCTGTGAATACACCTTATGATCCAAGTCCTCTCTTACCCCAGAAGCCCCAACTAGTTACTAGTCTGCCTTCTGCTCAGCCTACACCTGCCATACCTCCTTCTACTACCCAAGCCCCACAGGGCAAGGTTCCACAACACTTCTACCCCCTGTGGCGCCAACAAGTCTCCCGTCCCCCTCCTGACCAAAGCAAGACTGTGTCAAGTCCCCTCTATCCCTCTAATCCGTGGGCTGGTCTTCCCTTTTTCATTCCTCCACAGCCGACTCCCTCCCCCTTTATTTTCTACACTTGGCCAGCCAAGCCTGAAGCCCGTCCCCCTCCTACCCAAAACCCTACTCCTGCTGTGCAACCCCCTGTCCCTACCTATGCGTCTCAGGGCCCTGTGAATACACCTTATGATCCAAGTCCTCTCTTACCCCAGAAGCCCCAACTAGTTACTAGTCTGCCTTCTGCTCAGCCTACACCTGCCATACCTCCTTCTACTACCCAAGCCCCACAGGGCAAGGTTCCACAACACTTCTACCCCCTGTGGCGCCAACAAGTCTCCCGTCCCCCTCCTGACCAAAGCAAGACTGTTTCAAGTCCCCTCTATCCCTCTAATCCGTGGGCTGGTCTTCCCTTTTTCATTCCTCCACAGCCGACTCCCTCCCCCTTTATTTTCTACACTTGGCCAGCCAAGCCTGAAGCCCGTCCCCCTCCTACCCAAAACCCTACTCCTGCTGTGCAACCCCCTGTCCCTACCTATGCGTCTCAGGGCCCTGTGAATACACCTTATGATCCAAGTCCTCTCTTACCCCAGAAGCCCCAACTAGTTACTAGTCTGCCTTCTGCTCAGCCTACACCTACCATACCTCCTGCTACTACCCAAGCCCCACAGGGCAAGGTACCACAACACATCTACCCATATCCCTTCTACCCCCAGTGGCCCAAACAAGTCACCCACCCCCCTCCTGTCCTCCATCCTGGGTATTGTCCTCCAGTCTGTTCTCCTGGGTTCTTAACCTGCTGCCCCCCACCCTTCTCTTTTCATCAACACTACCATTATATAGTTCCTGTACCATTCAAGGGCAATGGAATCCTTCCAATCCATCCTACAGAAGCCACAACTGTGAAGACTGAAAAGGCATTCAAAAATCCATGGATAAATTGAGTCTGCTTGCATCCTGTTGACCAAGACTGGTTGCTTGAATGAAAGGCTCTTTGTACTGCCTGCAAGTGACTCCAACAAGCCCTCTGAACAGCAGCCTCTAATGTATGGCCCAGCTCATCCCAGTGACCCGCTCCCCCCCCCCCCCCCCCCCTCAACAGGCCCTTTGAAACTCAGCGCCTGCCATGGACCCCAATAAGCCCTCTGAAAAGCAGCCTCCAATGTATGGTCCAGCTCCTGCCAGAGAACCTCAACCTGTAGTGCAGTATGACCAACATGTTCTCTGCACCCAAACCTCAAACACAACCCTATGGAAAGTCTATTTGTGACTCAAAGATTCCGGGCCATAAAGCTCCAATGACAGGTTTCCTCTCTTACTCCAGATGCCAAATTGTCGGTTAAGACCACTGCTGACCACCAACCAAATCGTATGTTATTTTATTTGTTCATTGTATTGCCCATGTCGTGTTGATCCATGTGAACTGCATTTTACAAAACTGATTGTTTACATTTAGCCTGTAACCCCTCAATTGAATATTGTATGTGTATTCTTTTCTTGCAGAGTTCATGAACCAGGGTCTCTCTCATGCCTGCACAAGTGATGTGACGGAACACACCTGTCAAGCCAATATTCCCATACTTTTGGTGCCATGAAATAGGGGAACTATGTATAAAAAGGGTAGTCATTTCTAAATGGTGAAACCAGACAAAAGAAAACATTGAAATAAAGCTGATCATCTCTACTTTAACATCAGTACTTGTTTGATTTCAAATCCAAACTGTTGGAGTATAGAGCTAAAAGACAAAATGCTTCCTCTTTCTAATACTTATGGAGGGCACTGTATGAGAACGTATACTGTATGACATGGGAAAAGTGCAATGTACAGTGCCTTCAGGAAGTCTTCAGACCCTTTCACCTTTTCCACATTTTGTTGTGTTATAGACTCAATTTAAAATGGATTAAATTAAAATAATTTGCCATCAATCCACACACAATACCCCAGAATGACAAAGCAAAAACAGGTTTAGAAATTTCACTTGGTAGTGACATCCTAATCTACACAGTGTGTAATTGATTCCTATGCAAATCAGAGATACTATAAAAACAAAGATATTAATTCCAAAATTACGTTAACTATTATCCTTGCATTAAGATGGACTCAATTCAACTTATTGAGTGATTTGTTGATGGCATTTTAGCTAATTTTAAGAGTGCTATAGCAAAGGGTCTGAATACTTATGTACATGAGGTATTTCTGTATTTCAATTTTAATAAATTCACTGGAATTTCTAAAAACGTGTGTCGTTCTGGGGTATTGTGTGGATTGATGGCAAATTGTTTTAATTTAAATGGAGTCTATAACACGTGGCAAAAGTGAAGGGGTCTGAATACTTTCCGAAAGGCACCGTATGTATTGTAATATGTAGAGTATGTGATGTGCAGTGTCATTTTATATATAGCAGTACTGGGTGTCTAAGACAAATGTCCCCTCTGGGATATTCAAGTTTATCCATATCCTATCCTAAATGTGAAAGCGTATAAAGATGTCGTGCCTACAACTTGATATTCAGTGCGAAGACTGCCATCATAATTCCTCCACACACTTACTATAGTGCAATGCAAAAGAATGTCAGTGCATTCTTTTCTTTTCATTTTATAAAAAATTTATACATGAGAGCAAGAAATGGTAACCGTACTGAGAGCAACCTATGCATATGCAGTATATCAAATCAGCAATCAATGCACTGTGGCAAGTGTGTGGAAGAAGTTTCTTTAAAAAAAAAAAAAAAACATTTGATTGTATTAGCCTGATGATGTGTACTTTGTCAATCTGATATTTACCCCAGCTTTCAGACCGTTGCACTCCTGGATGGTCTTGTCTAGGCCCTGCAGGACTATTCATAAGCCCTGCTAGGCAGTGGCAGGATGGTGGTGTCATCGGGTCCACAGGGTTTGCATTGGCATAGGACGCCAGCATCAGCAAACAGTATCCCAGTGCTTTTGCTGCCAGACTGAAATAAATAAGTGAATGATAAAAATGGTGCCAAGTGATTGAAGATGGCAGTGTGTGTTGGTTCACTTCTTAAAATTCTATGCAGATTATTTTACGAGGAAGTTGGAAAGAGGTCCCTAGTAATTTGGGTTGCAATTCTTTGAATTGGAAGAGGGGAGAACATGGTTTAATGATTGACATAATTGATTCAAGCAAGTATCAATGGTATTGTGAATGAAAAACGGTACAACATCAAAGGCCTGTTGATCAAAGCATGTTAATGATTCATTGTGTGTGACCCTGCACATGTGTTATTGGAATATTACTTTTCTAAATTGTCAATATTTCTCATTCGAAAATATCGTAAGATCCTGGACATTACACATGTTAAGTTCAAATCAAAAAGGACAATGTGCAGATATTTGTAATAAAAAACAACTGATGTTCACAGCTATTGTTTTCCAGCATTGAAAATCCGACCCAGTCCTTATTTTTCCACAGATTGCAATGCAGACGCAAATGGATCTCGAGTGAACCCTCTGGCTCCTCCTATACAGTATCTGAGGTAAAAAAAACACATTACCTGTTATGGACTCAATCCAGGATTTGATCTGCTGGTCATTTCACTTCAGGATACAGTATTGATTGATTCTCGAAGAATATGACTTAAAAATGCCATAGTAGCTTGGTACAACTGTCATGGCTTATCATAACCCAAAATATTAAGTTACTTTACTTTCTTTATACACAGTTTTGATTTTAAAACTCTAATTTCAATATCATGGACTGTTTGTTAGTCCTTGCATCCAGAACTATGAATTTGAGTCTTGTCACATTTCCCAGACTTTATACCAAAACAAGAGGCCAGCCATTTGGCTGAAAAACTAATTAAGGATTGCATGTTTAAAGACACATGAGCAGTGAGTAATGTAAATCTTTATTATTCTCAGGTATTAGACAGAGCAGTATGGAGTACACACACACCATAGTATGTAACTCCTCACAGGCTTAGCACCATGACAAACTCCCTTACTAAGTAGCCAACAGTACATCTCTACCTAACCAATTGATAATGGTCTCTTGACAGCAAAATGGAGAGACTGTCAGGTGACAGGCTCATGCCTTTGTTCTATATGCATCAATATGGTGAAAGACCGCTGCAGTTGATCATTGCAATAGTGAAGAGTCTTTGCTTTATCAAAAGTACTAACTAAAGAATTTGACCTTCCCTGGGCACACTGGCTCCAGTGGCATGACCACTGGCTGAATGGCAGGACTGTCTATTGCAGCAGCATCTGCTGCAGGGGCCTGTCTCTTTACCACTGTTAAAACAGGCGCTTCAGTGCCAACTGCCTCTACAGGAACTACAGTGCCAACTGCCTCTACAGGAACTACAGTTCCAACTGCCTCTACAGGAACTACAGTTCCAACTGCCTCTACAGGAACGACAGGGACTACAGGAACGACAGGGACTACAGGAACGACAGGGACTACAGGGACTACAGGGACTACATCCTCCTCTGACTCTGCTGACTCTGCAGACACAAGGCCGCTGGCACTGGGGTCATGGAGGCTAGTGAGTTTGTGGTGCCTCAGGCCGTCAATGACAGGGAGGTTGCCAGTGTGGACGTGGACCACTTGCGGTGGGACTGCCACCGTGCCATTGCCCATAGGAGTCTGTAGGACGAGATAACGTGTTTAATTACAGTGTCAATGTAATAATAATAATAATAATAATGCATTTTATTTGGAGGCGCCTTTCAGGTCACCCAAGGTCACCTTACAGAAAAGAAGCAAAAGCAAAAGCACGACATCAATCATTTAAAAACAAAACAAACAACACATCAAGACAAAAACAAGTGAAGTGCAGAGTGTCCAATTTATGGATAGTATGCCAGTTTGAAAAGGTGGGTTTTGAGTTGGGACTTGAATGTTGTGATGGAGTCTGACTGTCTTATGTGTGGGGGGAGAGAATTCCAGAGCTTGGGTGCTGAGCAGCTGAAGGCTCGGGCACCCATGGTGCTGAGGCGTGACGTGGGGATGGTTAGCAGTCCAGCAGAGGTTGAGCGAAGGGAGCGGGAGGGAGTGTATTCATGGAGGAGGTCACGGAGGTAAGTGGGGGCTAGATTGTGGAGGGATTTGTAGGTGAGGAGAAGGTTTTTGTACTGGATGCGGTAATGTACCGGGAGCCAGTGAAGTTGGATGAGGACAGGGGTGATGTGGTCAGATGATGTATTGTGTAAATGTTTTGTCTACATACAACAAAAAAACGATTTCAATAGTGTTTTGATAAACATAGTGTTTAATAAATATTTTATTCTTACCGTAAATATACTGCAGCTCAATGAACCATCTTCACCTTGCTGGTAGAGAAAAGGGAACACATGCCTCTTGTTAACCTTTCCAGATTTTTTGTGTACATATTTTGTCTAAATACAAAAATGATTTTGATAGTGTTTTGATAAACATAGCGTTATAATAAATATTTTATTCTTACCATTGCAGTTAATATATTGCTTTTGACTGGGAGACCTTTTACTTGACAAAAGCCATGTTGCTGGTAGAGAAAAGGAAACACATGCCGATTGTTAACCTTTGCTTAATCAGTTTTGGTTTACACTGTTCTTAACTTTATAAAATACATTTATAAAGCTTTTTAAAAAAATAAGCTAATAAATTTAATCTTTATAGGTTTTCATGTTCCTTTCAAGATACAATAGCTGATAATGTATACTTACAGCCAGAGTATGGTTCAGGGGCACACAGTTATCGCTGTCAATAGCTGTGCAGTTAGTCTCCACTATGGCATATTCTGCTAATATGTATGTGGTTCCACCAGACACAATCTACAAACAGAATTAATATGTTAATAATACACACAATCACAGATGACACAAGTGAAAAAATAGTTTGTATCCCAAAATGAGTGGGATTTATTTGGAAGTAAGAGGTACAACCTGAATGTTATGTACAGTTATGTACAATGAATAACTGTTTTGCTAGGCAACATGATGATCATGTGATCAGAAGGACATTCACCTGAGTTGCCATCCGTCCAACCTCCATGATGGCAAACAGTGATGCATTGCCAATTTTGTTGTCATTGAAGGTGTCGATCGAGGCAGAGACCATAGCTAGGCCTGCGGTATCGTTGAGGGGAAGGAGCGAAGGACAGCCTAGACAAATGTCCTCAGTGGATTCTATACATGGTATCAGACAGAGAGAGGAGGTCATGAGTTTGTGTGTGTGTGTGTGTGTGTGTGTGTGTGTGTGTGTGTGTGTGTGGATGTGTACTCATAATTATATAATCTAGTTGGAATGAAAGAAAGAGATGTTTTTATTTTTTTAAATAACATAAAGACATTGCCAGTGACATACACTTACCTTCAGTTTTACACTTGAAAGCTGTGACAGACAAAACTTCCCCAGTTTTCGTCAACACCACATCACAATCTGCCTCCACTGACTAGATAAAGAAAGCAAAACAATATTGCCAAGGATGCACTGGCATGAATGCATCATAGAACCAGTAATGTTCTAACCTACACACAGCAAATAAACAACATGACATACAATATTTCTCAAAAGTTTCTATTGGTTCATTGCAGATGTTGAGAAAATCACCCTTGAAACAAAAAAGGACATTATTCCTAGTTCTTCTAGATCAATGGCTCAATTTATGGCTCAATGTAACAATTATTAGAAGTAATACATTAACACGAAGTGTTAAAAGGTTCACGATGTACCACAACAGTCAACAGGTTTTTTCCACACTATTTATATGAGACATTTCACCTTGGCAATACAACCACCAGGGGGCATTGTTAGGCAATTCTAATGGATGGGCTTGTTGTGAAACAGGAGCTCATATCTGTGTCTTCACTTGCCCAATTTCTGAGCTGATATTAATTGTATGGTGGAGATATGGCCTCACCGTCAAAGCTTTGGGCCTGACTGAGCAGTTGGCCACAGGTGTGGGGTCCAGAACATGACAGTAAGTCTCCAGAAGGTCCAGTTCCATCAAATAGTGTTCTCCCCCACCAGGCTGAGTTATAATAAAGGATAGCATTACAGCAGCTCAGGGCTAAAACTGAATGGCATTACAGCAGCTCAGGGCTAAAACTGAATGGCATTACAGCAGCTCAGGGCTAAAACTGGGATGTTGCAAAATAGATGCTTAGGGAAATCTGTATTTTTGTTGTAGTGCTAAAGCATGCCTTTGAACTGAGATGTTTGCTGTTCTTTCATACATTGATTCACCCAAAAGTAAATATTTTCTGTCAAATTAGTCAGCATATGAGTCAGTATATCCACACATAGCAAGTGTATGGTGACACAGGTAACCAAAAATGTGTATTTAGTTTTAACAGGACACCAGTTGAAAGACATACAATTTAGATTATAGTATAAATCTAGGTAAGATTGATTTACAATAATAAAAAACACATCAGAGTGTCAGATCTAGTATGGTATTAAAAATGGCATATGGCCATATAATATGGCATATTAATGAATTACAACTATAAGTATCAAACCACAGATGTGAGCTAAGCTGTCAATTCTTTACCCATAATGATATCTAAAGATTGTTCTCTCTTTGGTTCTTCTCAGGCTAGAGTTTATATTCTAGGACAATATCATCAAGTGTTAGTTCAGAGATATTCAAACTCAAACATATCATACATACAGTACAGTATATGGTATTTTGTATGATCAATTGTCCATGCTAGCACTGCCTCACCATGGTAAGAATCTTGAAGTCGTCAATCTGGTTCAGCCTGTATTTGTAGCCGTGAGTGTGCTGGGCATTGAGATAGTCTTGTGCCACCAGAGCTGCAGCTTCTGCCTCGGGTGAATCACATGGTGGACGTACTGTGGGCATCAACTGCGCCCAGGTCCCCAGCACCAGTAGCCCCAAAACCAGCGTGATACCCAGAGGACTCATTTGGAGGGTTGGAGCGGGCATAGAAGTATTGTACCAGGCAGGTAGTCAGGGGGAGAGAGTGTGGGACTAGGTCCATGCAACCTGTGGTAAATATATATCCTGTACTTTAAACTGAACAACAGGGCCAAGGTAAACACGATCACCCCCCTAGACTCCTGCGTCACATGTGGGTTGTGTATGCCTTTAGATTGGACCCCTGGGGAATACTGCCAAAATAAATGCAAACTGACAAAGTCTGGGGTTATCAAGTGCATTGGTGTCAGAAAGACTTCAAAGTTTGAATCTTCGGTAACTGAATTGATAAATATATTTTCTATAGGGTGCCATTTGTAAAGTTGAATATTTATAAATCTGACTAGACCCCTTTTTAGTAGATTTAATTTATATATCTGAGTCTCAAATGAACACATTTAAATATTTACATATTATTTTAAAGGAACTATTTAGTAAATAGCAAAGTGAGGCCGTACCCAGTATTAGTATAGTGTTCCCAGTGAGTGTATATGTTTCTACATGTTACTTAGCAATCACACAATAACGTATGGTGCCCCAGTAGCCCCAATTTTATGATCTCAGCTAACCTTATGCCATTGACAGGCAATGACTGTCAATGACAACACAGTGGAGTGGCCCAATCTCACACAAAAATCAACAGGCACCTGTTTAGACACCCTTGTCTGACCACTGAACCAGAACACACCCATTTCTCCTTAGGTGGATGGGGTTAATTAGCATATATAATACATCTGGCAAAGGGTAAATCTCAGATTTAGATTTAAATTCAATATTTAATGTAATATCCCCAGATTTAAGATTTTATATAAATATGTGTCTATAAAATAAATATGTAGTATTTTTAATCCAGATTTAAGATTTAAATTAAATATGCTATACTATATATACTATTTACTATTTGACTATATTTACTACTTTAAATATGTATTTTGCATTACAGATGTTTTTTGTTAAAACATTTTTTCAAAACACTGATTTAAGATTTAACGTAAATATTAATTCAAGGTGAAGATTTGTAAATTAAATCTATTTATTACATTTATTTGACCATATTTATAAATCTAGTCAGATTTATCTAAATCTGGGGAAAACAGGCCTGTAAAAAAGGATGAATTAAGGTACCTGTTAGTGCTGTTCTGGCAGGGTCTGGTTAGTGCTGTTCTGGCAGGGTCTGGTTAGTGCTGTTCTGGCAGGGTCTGGTTAGTGCTGTTCTGACAGGGTCTGGTTAGTGCTGTTCTGGCAGGGTCTGGTTAGTGCTGTTCTGGCAGGGTCTGGTTAGTGCTGTTCTGACAGGGTCTGGTTAGTGCTGTTCTGGCAGGGTCTGGTTAGTGCTGTTCTGGCAGGGTCTGGTTAGTGCTGTTCTGGCAGGGTCTGGTTAGTGCTGTTCTGACAGGGTCTGGTTAGTGCTGTTCTGGCAGGGTCTGGTTAGTGCTGTTCTGGCAGGGTCTGGTTAGTGCTGTTCTGGCAGGGTCTGGTTAGTGCTGTTCTGGCAGGGTCTGGTTAGTGCTGTTCTGGCAGGGTCTGGTTAGTGCTGTTCTGGCAGGGTCTGGCCACCACTAGACAACATAAATGATGCGGGGCTGAAAGCACAGACACACAAACAGTAATAAAGCTGGTCAAATAAATTAGCTGTACATGATTGAATAAAGATACAGCATTTCTTTTATGATGTGTTGGAGCAAAGGACATGGAGCAGATCATCACTTGAATATTGTGCTTTGCAAGCAGTTTATTTATTTGTTTGTTTGTTTTAATATTGTTGAACTCCATAGGCCAACACATACATTTATTTAATTGACCTCATCAGATCCCATTTTTCTTTCTTGTAAAATTCCGATTGGTAGGGATTTAAGTGACGTATACGACGTGCGACCGCTCGATATCAACAACAAATCTTTTCTTTTAAACTGGCTGGATGAACGTTGACAACGCCTGGTCCATGTTAGAGACATGGGACATTGTGGTAATATAACAAGCTGTATGTGTTACCGCACATTTGTAAATTCATGTTGCTAAGGGAGGTTGATAACTGCAGCTAGTGTTACTCATGCCATGGCATGGTATGTGAGCTACACATGCGGCTGAAATGATTGTAAATTAGCTAACGTTAGCTATTGTAAAAGGGCTGGCTGGTTGGCTATGCGCTATCTAAGATGAAAACGGGAGCCTAGACGCTGGCATATATGTAGCTAGTTCATTGAAGACTTGTTCTAAAAATAATAATATCTCTTCCTAGGGTAGCCATGCCTGTATGACTAAGTAGAACGCGTTCTCAATCTGAATTCAGATTAAGCACGCCTTCTTCGTCATATTACACATATGGCTATACTTAGGATAGTTAGCTTGCCTTGCTTATCATATCATGTTTTGACATCATCACACAGCTAACCAACTAGAATTGAGCCTTACAGCAGCCAGGTGTGCCATCCCGTGTCTCTCAGTGGTAGATAGCTAGTTAGTCCAGTGAAATATTTATGGACACCCTCCAATGAGAAAATCAGAAAGTATGTTTGTAATTACCAATTAGCATTGTAACATGTGGCTACTGGCCCAGATGCTGGTTTGCGGTGTTACCTGAGGAGAGTCACAGTATCTAATTCTAAGGACATGTTGTTTCTCTCAACCAGCAGTGTGTGTGCATGGTGCGTCAGTTGAGGCGGTATAGGAGAGCAAGAGTGAAGGCAAGGGGCAGGTGTCTCGCCATCCTCCGTCGGGCCCACCTGAGAGCATTCCCATGGAAGAACAGGAGAAGATGGAGTGTTCACAGCCACTTGGGCCTACTCAAGAGACTTAAGCTCTCAGCACTCCACCCAAAGACTAGGCTGGAGCTAATAGCAGTCCAACTAAAGAAGACGAGGAATAGTGAACCTGAGACGGAGCCTCCTGACCCTGCTTCAGTCCCTCACAGTGTGATCAACCATGACCCTGACTCAGAGTGCCCCTCTCCCACTGACAACAACACACAAATAGTCCTGAGGTCAAGTTTAAACCTGAGCTCAGTGTCACAGACCTTTTCTTCAGGTGACCAGGGTATGTCTCTTTCCATGACCATTCTGTCACCCCCAGCCCCTTGTATAGTGTACAGCAATGGGCAGCCCCTCCCAGACCCCTCTCACCTCTGCAACCCTGTTGCACCAACCATTGCAGTTACCAGAGCAAATCAGAGGCAACGTCAGAGAAAGGGCCTCAAGTCCACTATGGAGGGAGTGTCACCACTCTCCAGGCGACCCAAGAGGCAGTCAAGGTGTAACATCCAGTTCTGGTGCCGGGCATGGAGGAAGTGGGGTCACAGGAAGTGGAGGAGAGCCAGGTGTCTCCTGTGGCTTTCCATGTTCAAAGCTAAGAGACAGGTTAGAGCTAGGAGTCGCCCGTCCAGCCTGGACACACAATCTCAAAAACACACAGTGACTGTGAAAGGCAGCGATCAGCAGGAATCACAAAGGGTGCAAGAGAGGAGAGCAGCTCCGATCAGGGGCTGTGGTGGTCAAGGTCCTGAGGACAGGCTGGCGACAGCTGGCTCTGACCAGACAATTTGCCACTTGATGGGCACATCGGGTCTGTGTTGCATCCCTCCACAGGACCAGTGCACAGCCAAAGATGGGGTGTTGGACACCACCAGCAATGCCACAGGAATAAAGAGGGCAGTGCCTGCTGCTCAAAGCAAACAGGCTTCAGTGGAAGTCAGTCGTGAAGCAATGCAGAAGCTCATCTATGGTACTTTTTTGTTTGTTTCCTTCTGTTCTGCTTCTACTGTCCAATTCAGGGTTGGGGTTGTCATATCTGTTCAGGAAGTGAATTGAAATTGCAATTCAGCTATTGTAAATTGGGAATTTATTTTTTTAATGAATCAAATTACTTCCTGAATTTAAATCAAATTCACCCCAATCCTGGTTCAATGTTCTTTATCTCTCTCTATAGAATTCCTTGACTGTTTCTATGGCAAGTATGGAAGCTTCATCCCACTAAACAAGATTGATGTAATGAGGCACCTTAGCAAGAAACTAAACAGTGACCTGACTAAAAGGCAAGTTGGCAAGCCATGGGTTTGATTCCCTCACTCAGTAATCCTATATGAGGCTTAATCAAATGCAAATACACTCTAGCTTTTGGGAATCTCAACCCAGTTTGTGTTCTTATCTGTTCTCTTCTCTCATAGGAGGGATTTCATCTTCACAGAGGTAGCAAAGTGCCAGGCTGCTTTGGCAAGAAGGCCGATGCGCTCTTTCCGGGTGGTCTACAACAAACACACACTAACACTGGACGACTTGTTTACACTGGACAATCAGAACTGGCTCAATGACCAGGTTGGCTGCTTTGACACAAAACTATTATTTCAGTCTTTATGTACTGTAACTTTATATCCATAGATAGACTGATACTACCCATACTGGGCTGTCTATAACTTCAGTGTGATGTAAATTAGTGTCATGACTGTGTCTTCGGTTCTTGTGTTTTATGTTTGACACTTCAAGGTGATGAATATGTATGGTGAATTAATCATGGAGTCTGCACATCACAAGGTAGTTTTCATTTCATGTCATATTCCCCCATTTATTCATTTACAAATGTGTTATGATATTATATCATTTGTCACAATAGAGTGGGGCTTGAGATTTCACTTCAAACTAATTAAAAGATCTTCATGCTTAGAACTGCTTTGGTTGTCATCCCCATACTTTTCTAGGTCCATTTCTTCAACAGCTTCTTCCATAGACAGCTTATGACCAAAGGTTACGAAGGCGTGAAGAGGTGGACCAAAAAGGTCAGGGTTGAAATTGTTCTGCTGTGATTTTGTTTTCAGTAGTCTGTGAGCATATTTTTATTGGCTCTTTATTTTGTCATGTTATCATTCATTTTCTATGACTGTTCCATGGCTGCCTCTACTAACAGATGCTGCTGTCATTTCAGTTCACTATATATTCTTATTTTCTGATTGAGCCAACCAAAATAGTGTCACCTACAGTGTCTCTGCTCTCTGACAATTTTGTTGATGTGTTCCTCATTTTGTCGTGTTGTTGATATATCCAGGGTTATATGGGCCAGTCAGAGCAGAAATTAGCCCTTATCAATGAATGGTAACATAAGGTTGAGTTTATTGGTTAAAGGCCTCCTGCTGTGAAGCTTCCTCCCTATTGGTAGGTGGCTAACCTGGCTGTGTGTTCTGCAGGTAGACCTCTTCTCCAAAACTCTGCTGCTGGTACCCATTCACCTGGAGATCCACTGGTGCCTGGTGACCGCAGATACCGTCAGCAGGAGGATCCACCTGTACGACTCTCAAGGCATCGTGTTCAAGGACGCTGCAGAGGTAGAGTCAGTGCCTATAGAAATGTACCTTCATGCCTGAAATGTACCTAGATGCCTTCATCTAGATAGATCAGTTAAGATGTTTATTTGTTACACAAGTACAATCGTGTGAGATACTTTCGCTGTGGGTACGTAGTAAATATATAAGACATATAAAATATAATAGCAAAATATAAGAGACAATAAAATTTCTGATTATATACATTTAAGGCACGAAAAATATACATTCAGCAGAATATTGCACAGGGGTTGGGTGTGTGTGTGTGTGTGTGTGTGTGTGTGTGTGTGTGTGTGTGTGTGTGTGAGATTTATTTAGCAGTCGTATGGCCTGGGGGACACAGATTAGGCCTAGACTGGATTTATTTAACAAAAAACACATTTAAATGATATCTACATATTTGATTTCAAAATAAACAAATCAATATTAAAATCTCATATCAATTGAAAGTCTCCATTGAAGATGCATTTTAGTCTAGGATTAGTCTTAATCTGTGTCCGGGAAAACAGCATTAATCATTAATGGCCACATGTACCTAATTGGACATACAGTATCTCCAGTTAATTATGGAGAGGGTTAACCGGTAGAGAATGTGTTCTTTCTCTGCTGCAGAGATGGGTAACTGGTGGCCCGCGTACATTGATTTCACTGTGATGTATTTTTGAGAGAAATTAGAATATTAGAATTTTTGCTGTTGAAAAAAATACTTAGGATCTTTTGGGATTATTTGAAGTTCTCCACTCTCCACAATAAGAACGTGAGTATGTTGATTGTTACTGGTATAATACAATTGGTTATAAGAGATTTAGTATAAATGCATAAATTGATTGTGTGTGTTTCTGTGTGTGGCCCTATCATAGCAAGTACTTTATTCGGACCCACCAGCATCAAAGTTGCCCATCTCTGCTCTACAGAGTTTATATTGGTGTGTTAGTGTAGTAGCTATGCAGTATGTTGTTTTTGACAGTTTTAGTGGCGAAGTTTACACATGCAAATAATGTTTAAGAGGGATGCTGTGTCTCCTGACTTGTAAAAGTACAAAACATGTATTTTGTTTTCCTACTCTCTTTCTATAGAACATCTTGAAATATATAAAGACTGAAGCAAAAGAGAAGAAGCAAACTGCCTTTCAAAGTGGCTGGACAGTGTTTGTGCATGAGGTATGGATGCACAGATACCACTTTTATTGCTGATACCGATACCAAGTACCTATCTGCTACTGCCATCCCTAGAAACCCTAAATTTTGCAACAAGCTGTTTTGCTGATTTCTGGCTCAAGGGTAATTCCGGACTGCAAACATCAGTCGATGATGCACGTGTTTGGCAGGTTTTTACGACCTACGATCATCGCATCAAATCGGTAAATAGAATTCCCCATCTCAGATTTCCAATCCGGCATTTTAGGCCAATATCGGCCCTATACCAATGCTCTGTATCGGATCAGTGCATCTCTAGCATAATGTATGACGTTGATGACATTAGAACGAATGTGTATTAACATGTAGATTAGGGGTTGGTCCTTGAAATAAACATTTGAATGTATTAGTAATGCAGACGATTTTTATCCAAAGTGACTTACAGTACAGTGAGTGCATACATGTTATGTATGTATGGTCCCAGTGGGAATAAAACCCTCAACCTTTGTGTTGCTAGCACCATGCTCTACCAATGGAGCCACACAGGGTTCAGGGTCCAGAGGTGTTCTAGGGGAGTGGACTCACTGATTTCTGCCTTTCTGTCAAAGAAAATGCAGAAACACAACAGCTAATGTTCGGGGGGAGGTTATATTATTATTATTAAGGAGGATGTTGTTTGGAACTTCAAACTGAATTTTGCGGCGATGTCCAGAGATGGCAGATTTCTGATAAACTTACGCCCTGATCCTGTAATGTGTTGTAATGTTCAGCCTGCCAGTGGTACATCCAGTCATATAAATCCTACCAAACATGCCTGTCTGAAATACCACCAATACCATAATTACAGTGCCTTCAGAAAGTGTTCAGACCTCATCACTTTTTCCACATTTTGTTGTGTTATAAACTCAATTTAAAATGGATTAAATTGAAAGAATTTGCCATCATTCCACACACAATACCCCAGAATGACAAAGCGAAAACAAGTTTTTTGAAATTTCAGTAACTTTATTCAAATTGAAATACAAAAATACCTCATGTACTTACATATTCAGACCCTTTGCTATGACAAATTCTGGATTGATGGAAAATTCTTTTAATTTAATTCATTTTAAATTGAGTCTATAACACAACAAAATGTGGAAAAAGTGAAGGGGTCTGAATACTTTCCGAAGGCACTGTATCTGTACATGTCTCTCTGTCTTCCTCTATTGTTTTTACAGAGAATTCCACAACAGACCAATGAGAACGACTGTGGTGTTTTTGTGTTAGAGGTAACTATGAACAACTTTTGATAATAAATCACAATTTCTTGAATTCTCTGCTTTTATCATCATGAAATTCACCTTAATTTGCCAGTTCAGCTATCCGTCTTATTTTCGTGTTGCTCTCCATTTCTCACCAACCACTCTCTCCCTCTCTCTCTCTCTCTATATCTCTCTCCCTCTCTCTCTCTCTGTTTCTCAGTACTGCAGGTGCCTTGCCTTGGGGAAACCTCTCCATTTCTCACAGGAGGACATGCCAAGTGTGCGCAAGAGAATCTACAAAGAGCTCTGTGACTGTAAGCTCAAGGGCTGAGGCTGACCTTTCACCTTTCACTCTCCCCTCACACTCACTCATCTGAAACCATGGCCCTGCCTCAAACAACCCCCTTGCCCCTACTCCCTAGATCAGAGGTAATTAACTACTCAACAAATGTGTATTTTCTTTATATAATTTAGGAAAGAAATAATTCCTTTCTTAATACTTTTTGTTGGACTCATTACTTACATTCCTTGTTAAGACAACATGGTAATTAGAAGGCTAGCCTGCTACAGGTCAGTTGTGATTGCACAGAACATTTTTCATTTTCCAAATAAAGAAGTTGTTTGTAAATCATTAACATTTATCAAATTTCTCTCATTCAATGTATTTTTTTGCTTGATTACTCAAACTCTTTTGTGGTCCTCTCTCAGCGCCCTGAGTCAGAGCTGCTATATTTTGCTGGTCCTCACCTCACCTATTTTGAGGATGCGTCTGTTTGAAATGGCTGTGTTTACGTTGTGGCCTTTCAAATTCCTGCTTTTCACAAGAGCTATCGACTCTGAGCGTATCAGGCACATTAAGCTCATATATAGCCCTTGTATCACAAGAATGACGTCTTGGTATATGCCCTAGACACTTGTTTAGAACTGAAATCCAACAAATGCACACTTCAGCAAGTGTGGGAAGAGACTCGGACAGCAGCCTCCCTCACTCATGGGAATGTATTACATCTGGCTGCTACTTTTGATTTGATTGGAGAAGCACCCTCATGTCCTCTCCCTGGATGGAAACAGGAGACAGGGGGACCCTAGTCCTCCTAAAGTCCACCACCATCTCCTTTGTCTTGCTGATGTTAAGTAGCAGGTGGTTCTGCTCACACCACTCAAAAACACTGTCCACCAGTCCTCTGTACTCGGTCTCCTGGCCTCCACTGACCCCATCCCACAATAGCAGAATTGACCAAGAACTTCTGCAGATGGCAAGTTATCTGTGTTGTGAAGTCCGAGGTATAGAGGGTGAAGAGGAAGGGAGCCAGAACTGTCCCCAGTTCTTTACAAGTCATTTAATAGATTTTAGCTTATCTTAAAAATGCTTTCATTTTAATGCAAACCATTTTCCTCCGGTTGGGTCAGTATATTCTGCACTATTTTGTGAGATTAAAAATTTCCTGAGGTTTGTTTACCTTTAATATCAAATGAGTCAGGCCTTGAGCAAGTGAATCAAAAATGTACAGTTAGGTCCATATATATTTGGACTCTGACATAATTGTTGTTATTTTAGCTGTTTACCAAAACATAATCAAGTTACAGTTATATAATGAATATGTGCTTAAAGTGGAGACTCTCAGCTTTAATTTGAGTATTCACATCCAAATTCGAGGAAGGGTTTAGGAATTACAGCTCTTTAAAATGTAGCCCCCTCTTTGACTCAAAAGCAGTGTCATGGACAGGTGTGTGCTATTCCTTTGTTATTTCTTTATCATTTAAGCAGGTAAAAGGTCTGAGTTGATTCCAAGTGTGGCATTTGCATTTGGAAGCTGTTGCTGTGAACGCACAACATGCGGTCAAAGGAGCTCTCAATGCAAGTGAAACAGGCCATCCTTACGCTGCAAAAACAAAAAGAATCCATCAGAGAGATAGCGGTAAATTAAGAGTGGCCAAATCAACAGTTTGATACATTCTGAGAGAAAAATGACGCACTGGTGAGCTCGGCAACACAAAAAGGCCTGAATGTCCACGGAAGACAACAGTGGTGGATGATCGCAGGATCCTTCACATGGTAAAGAAAAACCCCTTCACAACATCTAGCCAAGTGAATAACACTCTCCAGGAGGTAGGCATATCATTATCCAAGTCCACCATAAAGAGAAGACTTCACAAGAGCAAATAAAGAGGGTTCACCACAAGGTTCAAACCATTCATAAGCCTCAAGAATAGAAAGGCCAGATTAGACTTTGCCAGAAAACATCTAAAAAAGCCAGCCCAGTTCTGGAACAGCATTCTTTGGACAGATGAAACTAAGATCAACCTGTACCAGCATGATGGGAAGAAAAAAGTATGGAGAAGGCTTGGAACTGCTCATGGTCCGAAGCATACCACATCATCTATAAAACACAGTGGAGGAAGTGTGATGGCATGGGCATGCATGGCTTCCAATGTCACTGGGTCACTAGTGTTTATTGATGATGTGACAGAAGACAGAAGCAGCTAGATGAATTCTGAAGTGTTTAGGGATATACTGTCTGCTCAGATTCAGCCAAATTCAGCAAAGTTGATTGGACGGCGCTTCACAGTACAGATGGACAATGACCCAAAACATACTGCGAAAGCAACCCAGGAGTTTTTTAAGGCAAAGAAGTGGAATATTCTGCAATGGCGGAAGTCAATCACCTGATCTCAACCTGATCGAGCATGCATTTCACTTGCTGAAGACAAAACTAAAGGCAGGAAGAGCCACAAACAAACAAAAACTGAAGATAGCTGCAGTAAAAGCCTGACAAAGCATCACAATGGAGCAAACCCAGCATTTGGTGATGACATGGGTTCCAGACTTCAGGCAGTCATTGCCTGCAAAGGATTCTTGCCAAAGTATTAAAAATTAACATTTTATTTATGATTGTTAATTTGTCCAATTACATTTGAGCCCCTGAAAATAGGGGACTGTGTATAAAAATGGTTGCAATTCCTAAACGTTTCATACTATATTTTTGTTCATTAAAGCTGATTGTTTCATTTCAACTCCATTGTGTTGGCGTACAGAGCCAAAATTATGAAAATTGTGTCACTGTCCAAATATTTCCGGACCTAACTGTATATTTTTTGCTGCTGTAGCCTCCTTACTTTGAAGAATTGCAAGGAAGGGGAATCCTATAAAAGAAATACAAAAGTAATCTGGGGAAATGTTTGAATAAAGTGTTTTGTTTTCATTCCTAGATGTTTTAACATTGCAACATGATATTAAAGAAAGGTAAACATTCAATAAAAAGTTTAAATGTATGTCCACAGTTTATTGCACAGCTTCGCTTTACAGATCAAGTATGCATATGTGTTGTGTTTCATGTTGTGGTTTTGGGTTGACTATATCACATATTTTCTAGTAACACATTAAATGTTTCTCAAACAGATATGCACACTGCTATACAGTGCTGAACGTATGTATACATATACATATAAGCTAAGCATACAGTAACATGGGTTTCTGGCAACATTACGTTTCATTACGTCATAAAAGAAGAAATGTTAGAAAAATGCTCAGTGAAAAAAAGATGATAAGGCACGAAACAGCCTTGTATCACGTTGAGCTTTTAGCTTCTTCTATATGGAGACAGAAATAAACATTTCATTATTGTGATAGGAATAGCTGTAGGTCATTCTGTTCATGACAGATGAGTTTACATTTCTATCACCACTCCTGACCTTGCCAGACTTGTTGACACATACAGTATGAAACATTCACTGTTCATAATCTATGCATTATAATCCTAGACCTCTCCCATGCCACTTCACCCCTTGTCACCCACATTGCCTTCCCCATTTTATACCACATGTTGGCTCCCCAATCAATCAAGAGTAGGATGCCCTTGGCTAGATACTGATATAAGGTCAGTTTGAATCCCCCATGATGGTTGAGTTTACAATATAGAGCTTAGTGGTTTAAGTTTAGGATTTGGGGAGGGTAAAGCTGATTATAGATCTGTGCCTAGATGGCAACCTTTTACTTAGAGCCCAATTCAATGGACCCCTATTCATCGAACCATGCCCAATCGACCTCTGGGCCATCGTCGAGGCGTAGGATGAGGTAGGACATGACCTGGAAGATGTTCTGCCACTGGAGCATGAAGATGTAGAGGTAGAGATCACTGACGTCGATCTGACAGTGAACGCCCGAGAAGCTCGCCTCGCACACACACTGGAACCTGTTGACGAGGTTACGGCAGTAACCTCCATTTTCACAGGGGTTTGACCAACACTCATCCAGGTCTATCTGACACCTGTAGAAAAGGGGACGTTTTTTCACTGACATTAGTACATTACATTGACAACACATCCCACTGTATATCCCCACTAATGGTGATATGAATGGTCTACCATTGTCCTACGAAACCAGGCAGACAGTCACAGGTGTTCTCCACCCTTGAGCAGTTCCCCCCGTTGAAACAGCTGTAGTTCCATCGATGGCCCAGACACAGGGACACAGGCAGGTTTGGAAAACTGGAGAAAAAGCATCAGATATATGATACTGTATACGGTGGTGGTCTGATGGTTGGACTCAATGGTCAAACAACATGATCAGGTGGCTCAGCTGAAGCTAATGTTTTGAGTCACTATATTTGAACTAGTCTCACTGATCAGATTCTAGGTTCAGAGATTATGTTTAAAGGCTTACGGATATGCTAAAAAAAAAAAGTAGGCAATTTGGTACTTACTGTATCTCGTCCATGTACCATGGAATTTCTGGGACCTTCTCTCTGAAAAAGAATAATTTAGAGATATTATTTTGTGTTCAATGCCACTTCTTTATATAATATGCCTTAGACAGATGTACATTGTTTTGTACAGTTGTTTGTTTTTCTCTCAATTTAAGGAGAGGCTGGAATTAAATTAGTTTAGTTAAGTTTAGTTCAGGGTTTGATGGGGAGTCACATGTTTGAGACTAACTCGCAGAGTGGCCCAGTCATCTTCTGAGGACAGAGGCAGGCGTAGTTCTGGAACCCTCTGAGGCACGTGGCCCCCTGGCCACACTTGTTGTCTTCACACAAATCCATCTCCGCCTCACACCTTGCCCCCATGTACCCTGGCTCACACACACACTCGTACCCCCCCACCAGAGTGCTGCAGTTGCCATGGACACAAGGACCGGAAGCGCAGGTGTCCGTGGAGTCCTGGCACTGTGGCCCCGCCCACCCAGATGGGCACCTGCAAAGGGATAGGTCAAAGAGATCCTCACACACCCCCTGGTTCAGGCAGGAGTTGGGCGCACACACACTGACTCCCCAACAGCCATACCGGGGGGCCCCAGTGCTAGCTATCCTAACAAACTGCTCATCCTGCGGCCTTGGCAGGTTTAGATTAGTATCTCCATAATAGGGCAATGGAACCCCCCCGATCTCAACAGGGCCCAGACATCCAGCCAGGTTCCCCCCAGCGTCAGGACCCAACCCCCCCAGGAGGATGTCAACCCCATCTCTGAGGAAGTCCAGGTTCCCAGAGGAGATGGCGGACACATAAGGTTTCTCCTCTCTTCCCTTATCCAAGACCATGGTCCACCTGGAGGTCTGGAGGTTCGGAGCCTCCATGGAGAGCTCCACGGTGTGCCACTCCCCATCGCTGATTGGACCCTGGCTCTGTGCAGTCAGCTTGGGGGAACCCTCCCCACCACTGGCCTGTAGCTCCAGTAGCAAGCGGGACTCCTGGAGGGAGATGGTGAGGTACTCGGAGCCTCTCTCTGCATGCAGTAAGGTGGCATCAGTCTGCCTTGTTCTGACACTGAGGAGGACACTGCTGAGGCTGCGACTGATCTTCCCGTTGCCTCTGTAGGATAGAACGGCTGTGTCATCCCGGAGGGTCACATTGGACACACCTGGAATACAAACGCAACAGTAGACAGTTTAAGGGTGCAATCTGTCATTTTACTATGTTCAGTGGTGACTAGAGGTGGTAATACAAATTGATTGATAAAGTAACACGTGCCATTACTTGGGAACCATGAACCATGAGGTGGGGCAGTTAACTTGGCAAGGGATAATCTTAGGGATAATCTTTAAATAATTTATAATTATTTAAAATGATTCTAATTTATAGTGTACATGCCCCATACCCATTTCACAGCCTCTAGCCTTATTGCCACTTAGCCTTGCACAGCCTACAAAATGTATTGTTTTATTGTTCTATTCTGTAAATGTGTTATTGCTATTGTGTTAATATTTTTGGTGTTTTGTAATTTTTTTGTTATTATTATTTGAATTATTTGAATTATGGAAATTCAGGGCCTCTGCTGCTGCCTCAAGCCCCCCACCACCCAAATAAATGAGAGGATACACCATCAGCCACTAAGAGTGTGAATAGGCCTACATAATGTGGCATAAAATACAATGCATGGCCTAGGATTACAATGAGTGTGCTTTTCCTGCTACAGAGAGCCAGCTGGTGGAACCAATGTTAAGCCTAAATTATAGACATACACTCACCAAACAATTTATTAGGAACACTATACTAATACTGGGTAGGGCCTCCCTTTGCTCAATTCTTTGTGGCATTGATTCCACAAGATGTTGGAAACATTCCTTTGAGATTCTGGTCCATGATGACATGATTGCATCACGCAATTCCTGCAGATTGTTCAGGTGCACTTTCAAGCTGTGATTCTCCCGTTCTACCACATCCAAAGGTGTTCTATTGGATTCAGATCCAGTGACTGGGAAGGCCATTGAAGAACACTGAACTCATTGTCATTTTCATGAAACCAGTTTGAGATGACTTTTGCTTTGTGACATGGTGCATTATCATGCTGGAAGTAGCCATTAGAAGATGGATAAATTGTGGCCATGAAGGGATGCACATGGTCAGCAACAATACTCAAATAGGCTGTGGCATTCAAGCAATGATTGATTGGTATTAACGGTGTCCCAAAGTGTGCCAAGAAAACATTCCCCACACCATTACACCACCTCCACCATGAGAAGGTGTACAGGTGTTCCTAATAAAGTGTATGGTGAGTTATAAACTCAGTGAATTACATAGCTTGGTAATCTTGTCTGAAAAGGGTATTCACAACTCACGCTCAAAGCCCTGGGGTAGGGGCAGGCAGACAGACTCACATTCAAAGCCCTGGGGTAGGGGCAGGCAGACAGACTCACACTCAAAGCCCTGGGGTAGGGGCAGGCAGACAGACTCACACTCAAAGCCCTGGGGTAGGGGCAGGCAGACAGACTCACACTCAAAGCCCTGGGGTAGGGGCAGGCAGACAGACTCACACTCAAAGCCCTGGGGTAGGGGCAGGCAGACAGACTCACACTCAAAGCCCTGGGGTAGGGGCAGGCAGACAGCAGTGGAGGGACATGGTGACAGTTCACACCACTTCACCTCCTCGCAGCGCTGCCCTGCAGTGTTGGGCGGGCAATTGCAGGTGAAGTCGTCCCACAGGGAGTAGCACACTCCCCCATTCAGACAGGGGTTGATCTGGACAAGATACACAAACCCCATCATGCAGCTGTAAATGATCTCACACAGTCCAAATGCAAACAAGGGAGCACATTATTTTTTAGTCAGGTTTACTCCTACCTTTGTCACTCCTCTATTTCTATTCTCTCCTATCTTCTCTATCTGGGAGAGGGTAACATTACACTTCACTTCACAAGACATTCATTATTGAGTAGTCTCACTAAGATAAATGATTGAGGAATGAATGTAGATAATTAATCTAATCACAGATATGGCTGTGTTGACATCATTACTATACATCAGTAAGTAAGTAGCCTTGTGTGCCGCAACACCCCAACCAGAACAGCCCATAGCTTATCTTCTGTTTCTATAGCATGAGGCAGCTTCATGTACAAGTACACCGGGATCGAACCCCCAACCTTCTGATCTCAGTGTTCTAACCACAGGGCCACTGAGTCGGTTTACTGTTGTGCCCTTTTTTTGGAAACAGCACCTGCCCTGTCTGTGCAGTAGCAGTAGGAGGCCTTCATCAGGTGTCTGTGGTCATACACCTTTGTAACTTACACTGCAGGCATTATCACTGGTGCAGCTGTGTGTGACGTTGATGAGGTGCTTCAGGCTGTAGGAGCTCACAGGGACTCCTATGAGGTAGAACTGCAGTCTTCTATTATTGATGCGCAGGTCCTGAACACAACCCTTAAAGTAACCCCCGAAGGAGGCCAAGGCCCGTTGGTCGACGAGGCCCCCGACGTACACCAGGTCCCCTAGCCGGGCCAGCACATGCCGCATGGGGATGGTCCCCTGGCTCTGGGCAGACTGGAACAGGCTCAACGTGTCCCCCTCCAGCCTCACTGTCACTAGGTGGAAGTGGCCATTGCTGACCGAGACCCGCCCCTCCAGGCTCTCAAAGTTGTTGACCTGAACTTTGACCCTGCCCTCCTCCAGCCACACCCGGAGGTACTGGCTGGTGCTGTTGGCCATGACCAGGAGCAGGCCACTGGGGCGCCGCGTGCGGATGAACATGGATACGGCGACACTGTCCCCCAGGTCGTCATCCAGGGAAAAGATGGCGTAGCTCTCCAGATCTTCGTTACCAAACCTGGCCGTGATGTATTCTGTGTAGGTACAGGGGGTCAGTGCCACTTAAACTCAGCCAAGTACATTCATAAATAGGTAATAATTCATGAATTAAGTCTACAAAGAAAATAATTGGCATTATTATTCTGAATTGAAATAGAATTGATGCTAAATTTTATTCCACTCCATTCGTGGCACAGCATCTTATGCTGGCACCCAGACAAGTCATGTAAACAGATGACGTTGAGGGAGTGTGGCAGGAGCCATTGGGAAACCCTGTTTTCCTGAAAGTGAAGGTGCTCTGAGTCGACTTCTTAATCCCACGTTTCCTTAATCCGTGGTTCAGGTGCTGTTGATTTCTTATGTGCTTTAGTGTGTGTGTGTGTGTGTGTGTGTGTGTGTGTGTGAGAGTGTGTGTGTGTGTGTGTGTGTTCTGTAGGCCTTTGTGCTATTTTCACTTGCTCTGTAAGCTCCTTTTGAGCTTATTGTATGTCTCTGTTAGGTGCTAAATTCAGATACTTTCCATTGCGATTTTGCAGTGATTCTATTGAGGCTGAACGTGACGCGACCTAGCCTAAACGCAGCAGAACACTGGATAGTACAACTACTGCCAGAGTCCAATATGAAGTAAATGAGTGATTAACATGAGAATATTGCTTTGAAATATTGTTGCAATACCTGCTGACAGAAAATAATGGGAATGAAAATCATGAAAAATGTATGTAATGTATGTATTGTTATTTATCTTGATTTTTTAAGTTGAAGGCCTTTAACTATTGCAATGTTTCAAACATGCTTTTGTTTTGTTGGTGTTTATGGTATGGCATTGTTAATGGTAGACTTTCATTTCTATTTTTACATTATGTTGCCACTTTACCTGTGTAGTAACTCTGTAGTTACTGTAGTTAAATTAAGTATTAAGACGCTGTTGCACAGTACGTTTAGTATTGCTTTGTAATTGTTGCAGAGCGGTTTGTGTTACTACAAAAAGTGAATAAGGAATGTTTCTTGTTCCACTTTTAACAACTCAATCTGCTCAATGCCATACTACCATGAAATGACCAAATTATTATGTAACAGCATCTAATACAATGATGTTCCTATAGTGGTTACACCATTAGCAGGTAAAGGGGCAGCAAAACATTTACCTCTATGGTTGCACATTACTCAGACCTTACCCTCAGAGCAGTTGGGACCCTCATACGGTCTGTAACACTCACACGTGTAGCTCCTCCAGCCCTGGCTCACACACCAGCCCCTGGCCTGACACGGGCTGTCCTCACACTTGTCCTTGTCGTTGCACCCCATCGTGACGTTCACCTGGGCAGGCGAGTTAGCCAACCTCCCAGTAGGTACCACCAGCTGAGAGTCCACAAACACGTCTCGAAAGCAGCCCAAGAAAGAGGGGGGGGTGTCAGCCTCCTTGCCCCCCATCCCACCTGAGCCCCAGCCCACCCCTCCTAAGAAGAGGCTCTGGTGGACAGAGCCCAGGTCGGGGAGGCCAGACCCTTGTTCCAGCAGTGTGCCCTCTGTGGTGGTCTCCCTGGCACAGCTGCCCTCAGAGCAGGGTGAGTGGAGCAGCCTGATCAGGCTCACTACACCGCCCAGGGAGGCCTCCACCGTGTGCCACTGGTGATCCATCACATTCTGAGGGAGCTCCTGCACCAGCGTGCGTGACCCTTGACCTCGCAGGCTGCTGAGGCAGAGACGGTGATCCACCAGCTCGATGGTGAGCAGCAGGTCGTCGACCGTGTACTGGAGAAGGGTGCCAACAGGCTGCTCTGTCCTGAAGCTGAGAGTGACGTTGAGTGGTGCATCATGGTCTAAGAGCTGGGTCTCTACGTGCATGTAACCACTGGCCTCAAAGGAGAAGACGGTGGGGGTCTGACACTTTTGACCAGAGAAGCCGACAAGGCAGATACAAGTGTAGGTATGTCGATTGTCCATGAGGAGCGGAGAGCAGATCCCTCCATTGGTGCACCGGTTGCCTTCACAGCCCAAGAGTAAAACTGTGCAGTTCTCCCCTCCGTACAGGTGGCCATTTTGACTCTGCTGAGAGCAGAGGCATTTGTAGCCACCATTAAGACTCTTACATACACCGCCATTCTTGCATGGGTACTTTTGACATCCATTAATGTCCTCCTCACATAGAGTGCCTAGGTAAAGGATTAAACATAAGTCCATGTCACTGCTCTTAAAATGAGAGTAGACAATCGAGAAAAGGGGATTATCAATCAATGTTTCACCCATGTGGACTGCAATATAAGAAATGCAATATAATCAGACCCTTTGCTATGACACTCTTAATTTATTAGCTAAAATTCAAAAATGTCATCAGAAAATCACTCTAAGTTGAATTGAGTCCATCTTAATGCAAGGATAATAGTTCATGTAATTTTGGAATTAATATCTTTGTTTTTATAGGGTCTCTGATTTGCATAGGAATCAATTACACATACTTTCCAAAGGCACTGTACACATGTAAACATCCTACCGTATTGCAATGTTTATGCAAAGGTTGACATAAGTACCCCCCTGTACAATATGCATTTCACTATAAATGTCATGGTATCTCATAGAAAGACAAGAACAAATCATGAACAAGAAACAAATTCAGCAAATGCAAGATTACCTGCATAGAGCAACCATGAAATCCAAATGTACTTATTGACTCTCAACATTGTCCTTATCCAGTCCTCCTAATCAATGGCTATCTGAATATGCCCCCATTGCATGTCACATAACAGTTGAGGATACTGGTTTGAGGAATCCCATTGCAAGTAGCAGATTCTTCTGGTCTGTTTCCCCATGCATGTACAGTACACATGTCTGGTCTAATGCTGGTGGAATCACTACAAGCCAGATATGTGGGATTAAGCTAATGCACTTAAAATGTCTTCTCAATTCAGTGTTAGCCAGGGATGGGTTCAAGACACTAATGTGAGCAGTGACAAACATCTTCACCAGGCAGATTTCAAGCGAACAGATTTACTTAAGAGACTGATGCCTTGCCAATGGTAGGAGTAGTACTGAAAAGGTGTTATCAGTAATTTGATACACTAAAGGACAGGTCTCATTCACCTAAATTAAACCCATTCCTGTGACTAAGGGTTAGGGATACGGTTAGAAAGTGGGTTAGAAAGTGCTTTGTAGTCCAGGAGTACACTTAATATCGGTTGAGATGAATGAATGAACTGAAATGAATGAGATGAACTGATGAGCACAAACATACACACCCAAAGGCACATACTTGCATTCAGGTACACACACACACACACACACACACACACACACACACACACACACACACACACACACACACACACACACACATTGTTGTTGATGATTACAGCTAATGCACTACAGCTAACTGATTACAGCTAATGTTGATTACAGTCTCTAAATGAGCATAGATAGTCTATCCTATCCTAATAATCAGAATCCAAATTGTATATGTACTTGGTTACATTTCATAGACCTACACAAGTACAATTTGTAGCCAAAGTTCTTATAAATTATTATAAATTATTATTATTATAAATCACTGACTGATTTATAATATCAATATATTTTATCCGTCACAATCCTACTGATGATTCTCATAATGTCATGTATATTCCAATGTTCCTAGTTCTTGTTTTACTACAATACCCATAATGCCGTATAGCCAATGCATACCTTGTGATAGAGTTCAGCACATTCTTCAACTATCAGTAGAAACAAACAGTTTTACCTTTCACAGCGGTCACATAAACATCAACCTGCATGTATATTCAAATAAACATGTTCAACATTGGCTCTGCTTTATGGTTGTAATAAACGTGCTTTCGAAGATAAAAGCTGAAACAGCCAATGTGAACAAGCGGCTTGTTTATGTGTCCCAATGTATTGTGTCCGACATTTTTGCAAGAATGGGAAGGTGGGGCGTTTTGAGATATTCATGAAATTATGATTTTTCTGTTTTTCTTAAAAAGAATATATATATATAAGGATTTTCGTTTTTCTTAAAGTGCGTGGACTCCTAAGGTAGGCTTGAACACAATTTCGCTTGCATTTTTGTTTCCCGGGGGGCAGTAAGGGTCGTTTGTCAACGTTCTCCTCTGAGGGGGGCCCGTTGTAGAGCATAACATAGGGGTCCTTGAGGTGGATAGCGAATTTGTGACTTCATCATTGTAACCCATTGTCAGTCAGCTGGTGCAAAATGTTACACGACAGAATACATTCTCTGAATGCACTTTGACACATTAATTTGAGACATTATGAGCAAAGAACGTTCCGTGTTGTTGATACCAGATATCAACCTGGGCAGTTCCGTGTAAAAGGACCCATGAGGATCAAAATGTGAAATTTATCAGAGCATATCAAATGGGGTGTCAAATGAAAGCTAAGAGTCTATATTTTTAGGAAATTAAGTCAGAAATACATTTCTCAACCAGCTTCCATCAAACAAATGGGATAAGCAAAGGTTTTGACTTCTGGTCAAACATGGAAAAGAAAACATCTACCAGAAAAAGTATTTAAATGTGTTTAGAAAAACATCAAACCTCATTAATGTTCTATAGACCCCGGTCAACTAATATCTTCACTTACATTTAGTTTTTAGGAAATGGTTTGGCTTCTGTAAGATTTAGAATAAATTCCCAGTCTCTGTGTCAAAAACGTAGTATGTAGGATATTTTCGATTTTCTCTGCCTCATGAGGAGTGAGCATAATGAAAGTTAACACAATTAAGAAGTATAGGTAGACCTACCAAATACTTGTAGTGTTTTAACTAATATCGATTTAGTTTATAAATGAATAAGTAATTAAAACTGGTCATTCTGTTAACAAATCCTTAACAGAATCAATATCCTCATCTCATGCTCCAATAAATGAAGACTTCATTGTTGTTGAGTACAGTGGGGAAAGCCATGCCAACAAATCGCACAAATGTGGAGCGCAAGTTACACTTCTTCCATTGAGAATGATGACATACTTGTTGCACACTTCTACAAAAAGGACATCAAGGGATTTATCTTCATCATGAAAGAGCGCACTGACACGTATGTTGTGGTGTCCCTAAGACAGATTCTTAGGATCCTTCCCACATCGGTTGCAGACAAGAAATAACGTTTTCATTTTGCCGAGGCTATCTCTGAGGCAGACTAGGAGCAAATTGGGTGTCTCTGTGTGTGTCTACACATGACATAGGCCTACAGTACTTGTTTTTAAACAATTTCCAAATCAGTTTTTTAACACTTTCCCTTTTTAACATTATATATATGTTGATAAAATAATACATTATTACCTTAATGAGAGTGTCAATTGTATACTTCAACCTTTGTTTCCCTATTTTAGCTACATCATCATGTACAGAATGACATTCAAAACCAGAAATTATGCATTTCTGTAGGGGACCCATTTAGTTACCATCATTCTGTTACCACTTCACTTACTGTAGTTCAACAACCGAAAGAGATATTTTCAAACTCAAGGTATCATATGATAGATCACACCCCACTCTTTCTGCAGACATATTTGAATCTTAATTTGGAGCAGATAGTTTTTGGGGAAATGTAGTTACATAAAAAACCCAGAGAGATTGTAGGGTCATTCCGTTACGGAACTTTTAAGCTGCACAGTTCTTAAAGCAAATGTGTTTTTTAAAAATGTTCAGTTAGAATTGTTCGAAGTAGTCCCTGTGCATAGCGTTGTGTAGTTTGTTAAAGTTTGCTATCAAGGGTTTTTGTTTGGCATACATTTGAAAGTGAAAAATTGAGTCCACGGGTCATTCTGTTACCGTGGAATTACCCCTATAGAAACATCTGAAAATTCTTTCATGCCTATTCTCCTCTTTTTGTTTGTCTGTTTCTTTTTCAGAACAGTTCGATAACCCATTGAACATAACAATGAAAAGGAAGTCTAGTCAGCCTCAACCCCCTATGCAGAGAGGAAGGGTCAGTGCTAGTATAGAGAGGGAGTCAGTGGACTCTAACATCACAACACACCATGAGACTCTGCCTTCATCTCAGAAGAGACACCTGACCATGATGCAGCACGGCTCCAACTTGCTCAAGTTCTTGGACGAAGACAGAACCAAGCAAAGGTTCTGCGACCTGTCCATTACCGTGGGTGGGAAGCGCTACAGCGCCCATAAGGTGGTCTTGGCCCATGGCAGCAGCTACTTCCACGCCAAGCTGACAAAGAACCCAGACAGGGACCATATGACCCTGGACCACATGGAGGAGACCATGTTCCAACACTTGCTGTGCTTCCTGTACACGTCCGAGTGTGTGGTCACAGAGAGTGAGGTCCCTGGCCTGACGGAGGCAGCTCGATTCCTGGACATGATGGACGTGGTGAAGTTGCTGACAGGTGGGGATGACCTGGCAGGACCGGCTATAGCCCAGTCAAAGGCAAGGGGAGCAGGTGGAGGGGGGCAACCAGGTGTAGATAAGAAGACCCCTGAACCCCCAACGGATTGCACGGTTGTCCAAAGCCCAGCTGGTGTCAAGTGTTTGTTCTGCAGTCGTACGTTTTGCTACAAGAAGTCTCTGGAGAACCACTTGGCCAAGAGCCACAGCACTATGCAGGGAGAGTCAGGGGAAAAAGAAATGTCAGTTAATCAGGAGATTGTTAACACTAGAAGGTCTGCCCGCAGGAGGAGAATCCCTGCCAAGTTCGAGAGAGGTGACACATGTCACAACCCTGCCAGTAAAGAGACAAACACTCTCACAACTGAGGAAGAGGAGGGAGATGACGATGAACATGAAGAGGAAGAAGTGAAGAAACAAAAGCCCAAATCTGACACAAGAGCGGCATCAACCCCAACTGAGGCAGAGGATGGGGAGGAGGAAGAGGAGAGAGAGGAGGGTGAGGAAGCGGTGAGGATTGAAAACAAGAGTGCGTTGGCATGTGGAGCCAGAGGAAGCAAGGAGAGTTCAGACATGGAAACAACAGAGCAACAGACTGGGAACGAAGTGGAGGTGTACAGTCAGGCCACTGATGCCTCTAACCATGCACCAGTGTACCCAGAGGGCCTGGCCCCAGTCATCATCCAGACCTCCAGCAAGAAGACTCTCAAGTGCCCCAAATGTGACAAGACCTTTGACCGCACAGGTGGGCACTATGTAGTACAGACTACTGACTTTAAGACTTTTTTACCTGACTATGTGACCTGACCAAGGAAAACTCAAGGCCCTAGGTTAAACAACTAGGACCAGGTCAGTTTCTGTAGGTCAGGTCACATGGTCAGGAATAATTCTTGGCCCCAGTATGAATCACATTTCCTGTCATAACCCTGTACTGTATATATTTCCATAGGAAAGTATGAGAGCCACACCAGGGTTCACACAGGCGAGAAGCCTTTCCAGTGTGACATCTGTTTGCAGTGTTACTCCACCAAGTCCAACCTGACAGTGCACAAGAAGAAACACACCAGTGATGCCCCTTTCCAGAGGAAGGACCACAAGTGCCCCTTCTGCAACAAGCTACATGCCAGCAAGAAAACTCTGGCAAAACATGTCCGAAGGTAATGCCTGTCACATGACACACTCACTTATAATGTATCTACTGTATGAATTATTGTGTGGTGGCTAGATTGAAATGATGCTGACATTATGGCCTTTAACACCAGTTTGATTAAAAACCTGTATTTGGGAGTCCTCGTATGTAAACTAAGGGTATTCTGGGTAATGGTAATCTGAATAGTTGACTTTCATAGGACGCCAATAGGTGCCCCAGCAAGTTCACCTAATAACACTGCACTTCTCTCTTTATTAGCAACTTCCCCGGTGATAGTTATATGAAGCACTTTTGATAATAAGCAATGTGCATGTACGTGTCAGAGGTCATTCCCAGTGTATCAGTGCATATTGTACATTGGTATATGATGTGTTTTTTATCACTGTGTTGTGTTAGGTTTCATCCAGACCACATCCAAGAGTTCCTGGCGATGAGGAAGAGGAAGAGTGAAGGCTGGAAATGTGATGTAAGCTTTGATTTGATTATCACATGATATTAGCCTCTCTACCAACAGCAATACCTGGGATCCAGGAGCAGTGTGGTAGTTGACCCTCACCTTCTCTTCTCTTGTTCCTCTTTGTTCAGATTTGCCACAAGTCTTTCACACGCAGGCCTCACCTGGAGGAGCACATGATCCTCCACTCACAGGACCGACCCTTCAAATGTGCTTTCTGTGATGACCACTTCAAGTCCAGGTTTGCCAGGTTGAAGCACCAAGAAAAGTACCATTTAGGTAATAATGGAAAATGCACATTTATTAAAAAGTAGTTTAGATCATGAAAAGACCTTGTGGATTCTTTAGTGAGTTTCATTTCATTGTGTTCATTCAGACTATATAGAATGGCGTGTTAAGTTTTGTTGTTAAGTCACAACCATCTAAGGCACAGGTGTCAAACTCATTCCATGGAGGGCCGAGTGTCAGCAGGTTTTTCCTTTCAATTAAGACCTTGTCAACCAGGTGAGGGGAGTTCCATACTAATTAGTGACCTTAATTCATCAATCAAGTAGATGAGCAAAAACCTGTAGACACTAGGCCCTCTGTGGAATATGTTTGACACCCATGATCTAAGGGGAGAGCTGTCCTATAATATTTTTTAAATAATGTTATTGAGTTTGCAAATGTTTCACGTTAATGAATTACCATATGTCGATGTTAGTTTACTGCGGTGACAAAGGGGTTTTGGGTTCAACTTTGACCCTTTCCCTCTGTCCTCAGGCCCATTCCCATGTGACATCTGTGGCCGACAGTTCAACGACACGGGCAACAGGAAAAGGCACATTGAATGTACACATGGGGGGAAGAGAAAATGGACCTGCTTCATCTGTGGGAAATCAGTGAGGGAGAGGTAACTGTCAGAATTCCCTAATAGAACCCTATCCCATATACCTTAGGCACCCCAGTAGATCTGCTTCACATACTGTACATACATATACTGTACTTTGATACCGTTTTCCTTCAAATCTTTTAACATTTTTGCCATGTAGGCTCTTGAGCTCATCACTCACCCAAGGCCTCAAGAATGGCAGACTTTGTACTGTAGTTGGGAACTGGAAGAGACTCCTGCACGTTGTTTATACTAGCAAAGTAAACATTTATTGATACAAAAGCAAAACAACTTTATTGATTCGGTCACTTAAACTTTCATCAAGAGTGACAGGCTACAATCAAGTTGGCAGTAGAGTCATCATGGGAATCTGATCTGTATAACTACATTCACAGACTACAGTCTAATGATTGAAATGTTTTTTTCTGTCTCTAGAACGACATTGAGGGAACATTTGCGGATTCACAGTGGAGAGAAACCTCACCTCTGTAGTATCTGTGGGCAGAGCTTCCGCCACGGCAGCTCCTATAGGTCAGTGTCCTTTTGGAAATTAATGACATAGGCGATCTTATTGGCCATCATCTGTGGGTGGAGTTCCATGTTTATGTAGTTTCTATTGGTTCAAATACTATGGGATGTTTTGACTTCGTAAAAGAGTGAAAAATGTATATCAGATCAGCATTTTAACAAAAACATTTCAATAATTTAGAATCAGAAATACAAAGCGGTTGGCCTAGTGATGGATTGATTAACATAGTTTTGATGCATATCAAACTTTTTTCCCAATCTTGATTTATAGGCTTCATCTTCGAGTCCATCACGATGACAAACGTTATGAGTGTGACGAATGTGGAAAAACCTTCATCCGCCACGACCATCTGACCAAACACCAGAAAATACACTCTGGTATGCTATTTCCATCATAAATTCCTAGGTTTGTTTCGCTAGTTTGTGACACAAAGTGCTGACTTTGACATCTCCTTGGTTCTGTTCAGGGGAGAAAGCGCACCAGTGCGAGGAGTGTGGGAAGTGCTTCAGACGCCACGATCACCTGACTGTCCACTACAAGAGTGTCCACCTGGGAGAGAAAGTGTGGCAGAAGTAAGTGCTCATGTGACCGAGGGGACGGGGGTTTGTTCTATAGAAATAGAATTCTATGATATCAGAATTAATATTTTCCAATAATATTATGTTAGAATTATTCTAATTGTGCTTATTCTGTGATCAGGATCCCTGAGCCCTCAAATCTGTGTTGCAAACCGTATCTGCTTGATGAATTGTTTGACGAGGGCTGAGGGTTTGATACAGTTTTTTTTTCATAGATATAAAACAGCTGTGCATCAGTGTGAAGTGTGCAAGAAAGAGTTCAAGGGGAAGTCCAGTCTGGAGATGCATTTCAGGACCCATTCAGGTAAAATGATGATCAATGAAGTCTGTCAACCTGTTTGGGTGGCTGCATACAGTACATTTCTTTTTTTGACATATCAACTTTTTATTGACCTCTGAATTTGATATACAGTAGACAGATGATAGAATGGTAAGCAGTATGTACATTTCTGACTTATATTTCAGACTTAGCAACATGGATGATATATGAATATGCTTCAACCTATATTCTTTAAAACTGTCTTTGTCCCGCTAATAAACATATTTTCTTTAAAAATGAAGATGAAAAACCCTACAGGTGTCCCGTCTGCCACCAGACCTTCCGGATCAAGAAGACTCTTACGAAGCACATGGTGATTCACTCCGACGCCCGCCCCTTTAACTGCCCCCACTGCAGTGCCACCTTTAAAAGGAAAGACAAGCTCAAGTACCACATGGACCACGTGCACAGCACCAAGTTCACAGAGCAGCCTCTAGTGGTGCTGACAGAGGACAAAATTGTGACTCTGCCATACGACGGGACCTCCAAGGTTTACCGGCCCGAACCCAAGGCCGTCCTCCAGAACACCCCCACAGATGTGTGTGCACCTGTCACTCTAGTACCTGTCCAGATGGGAGGGGTCCCAGGACAGGGCGACCTGGGCGGGCATGGGGCGCCTCTCTCTTCCCAACCCCACAGTGTCTTATCCATGCAGGCCCAGGGGCAGCAGCAGTCGGCTGGGTACCAGGCTGCCACAGATCTAGCGTTCCTGGAGAAGTACACCCTCACCCCTCAGCCTGCCAACATCGTGCACCCTGTGCGGCCAGACCAGATGCTGGACCCCAGGAACCAGTCTTATCTAGGCACGCTGCTGGGCCTGGACTCTGGCACCAATGTTCAGAACATCTCTAACTCTGATCACGCCCATTGATGCCCTCTATCCTGCTCCTATAGACTCATGTTGGCCACTCCTATTCAAAGAGCCTTTTTGAAATGTTTTTAATGTTTCTCTTTTTATATAAAAAGCCTATTAATTATGGACTCTCTGTCATGCCATGAAATGAGTGAGCGAGTCTCCAGCTAATGTCTCAAAGCGCTGGGTGTCGACTGGCAAAAGTTAATACAGCGGGATCTGATCAAAGGATGGGATCAAGGTCTTGTTCACCATAATGTGTTTATCCCTGTGCATATTGAGTTTATTCATATGTGACATATCATAATACATTTGTCACCAGTATAGAAGTGAATCGTAATGCTGATTTAGAGGGTTAGTTAGCCTGCAATCCCCTCTAGATGGGTACTCTCGTATCGGCACATCATGCCCTTAAAGGGACACTTCACCAATTGTTTCCAATTTTCATTGGAAACTGTGATTTTTTACGTTCTGTAGTCAAAAAGATCAGAGAAAAGGTCCTAAGGAAATTAATACTATTAATACTAATTCAAAAATTACAGCCACACACACATTCTGAACTGAATGAATGAATTTGTTTTACCCCCAATGACATCACAGGAATGAGTGTGATGTTAAAAACTGGTGAAGTGTCCCTTTAACCATGTCTGAACCAATCAATGCAATATGTATATCATGTGTATGTACTGTATGTCTCATTGAAATGTAATTTTTTAGTAAGTTCATTAGAATGTGTTATTCCTTTCATAACATGCAGGAGGTAAGAAAGTGTTGCTAATGAGTTGTCCTTTTGTGCCCTTATGATCTCCTTATGGTGACACCTCATACTGTATATGTTGCCTTTGGAGGAATCATATGTTGTTGCAATAAACAAACTTTTCTGTCCATCAAACACTTTCACCAAATAAAGCAGACCATGTGCACAAGTTGGAGGTAACCTGGATCATTATGTTGTTAATGTGCAATAACAATCTGTTCTGTCCATTCAAAACATGTGCTAAATAAAGTGAACCATGTGCACAAATTGGAGGTCCTGAGTATTACACCTACAGTAGGAAAACATGGTCCCACTATAAACAGATGAAAGCTTTATTCACATAAACTTATTCTAAACGCATGTCTTTGGACAAGTATCAGGACCGATATGTTGTTGGTTTTTAAAATGTGAGGTTTTCAAAAACGCGCCATGTCTGTGGACAGTGATGTTTTTATATCATACAAAATATGGATGTAGCTTAACATACTCTATGTCCATCAAAAATGTCCAAATCCTGACATAGGCAACTGACAACTGTTTTCCATCAGTCAATTTTACTGGACCGCGGCTGCCTGCCTTTTCCCCGATAATAGAATATCGAGGGACATTTATGCTTTACTGTGAAATGGATTGGTTATGTTGTCTTAGCTCATACTGTAGGTAGCCTACTAAAGCTTGTGGGGATCGGTTGCTTACATGTATAGAGCCATAATTATAATTATATATAATACCTGCAATCTGCCTGCAATCTCTGTTTCAGCCTGTTTTAAGCTCCACACCTTGAGGATCAATCAACCTGATTATCTGTCGTATAGTATCTTGCGTTACTACAAAAACCTTTCAGAATTGCACGATGATGCAACCATTTGTAGCCTTGCATTTGTCCATTACTGTTGATTTCACTATGCCCAAAGGCCAGTACCTCATCCAAGTCTGTGTGGTTCCTCCTTCTGAAAAGTTTTTGGCCCTGAAAAACTCCCTAGTTGCTATGGCAGTATGTTTGGAATCATTGTCTTGCTGTATGATGAAGCGCCTTGAGTTTGAAAGCATTTGCTTGGACACAGTGTTACTGTACACTTCAGACTTCATTCAATAAAGATGTTGTAGTTACAGTAGTCTGGATTTTAGGCAGTATGTTCCTTTTTTTTCAACACACATTACTCTTGCCATCACTGTGGTACATTAACAAGTATAGTTTTACCATGCAAGGTCATCTAACCCAGGCATTTCAATGGTGGTGCACAGCAACAGGGAGGCATGCAATTAACCAAATACCATACTTTAATCTTGAAATATAACTGCGGCTTTATTCTCGAAATGTGGACAGAGTTATCATTAGATAGGGTGGCACACAATCCAAAATAAGTGTGAAGATTCTGTACAGGTGTGACTCCAATGGTAGATCAGTATCATTTTAGAAATTATCCATCTATTAATCAATCACTCTTCTGATGCTGGCACATTTGCTTGGTTTATAATGAGTAGTCTATTTATCTTTGGCTTTTATTTATTCTTAATATATTCACTTAAATGTGGGTGTTTTATCACCAGTATGTTTATTATTTGCTCAGCACCCAATGTACGATTAATAGAAGAAAATGAAGGTTGTTTTAACTTGTCAGATGTCCTCAGATGTCAAATGTAAAAGAATCCTTCTTGATTCCCTTTTTGTTCTTGTTTTATAATTGTATTTTTGTGCATAACAACAAACAAGACAGCCACCAGTCACAACACGATCAGACACACAAGCGGACAAAACAAGAACAAAAATGATACAGCCTAATATAAGACAGGGACAGACAAAGTAAACAGAAACTATAACATGGCTCGATAATACACTACAATATAACATACACTCACTCACACCCATTTACACAGTCATCCTCTCCTGCACTTTCTCACTCACACACTCTCTCTCACACACACACACACACACACACACACACACACACACACACACACACACACACACACACACACACACACACACACACACACACACACAAACACAAACACACACACACACACACAATTTGCAGTTTCCCACTCAAATGTTTCCACTGTACTGAGGCCCAACAGTTAAAAGTGCCACCTCTAGATTGCATAAGGAACACATAATGGACTTTACACAAAATATTTTCCAAGGCTAAACATGATTTTCACTACCACTATACTCAACAACACGTCTAGTATACATATCAGGTGAGTTTCAACCATAAGGATGTCATACGAACAGTTATTGACCCTTTACTGTGGCCCAACAGTTAAAAGTGCCTTGTCTAGATTGCATAAGGAACACATAATGGATTTTACACAAAATATTTTCCAAGGCTAAACATGATTTTGACTACCACTATACTCAACAACCATTCTAGTATACATATCGACTGAGTTTCAACCATGAGGGATTTCATACGAACAATTATTGCCACTTTATTGTGTCTCAACAGTTAAAAATGATCCAATCACTTTCCATTCATGTTTTAACTCTCGCTTTTATTTTGAAGCCGCGAAAAGCGAAAAACCGGAAGTCTTAATGGAGCTTTATAGAGCCAGTTGGAGCTCAGAGCACATGATTATGTGTCCTACTACGCAGTGCAAATAGGGCACGTTGAGGTGTATGGCCGCAGAAAATAGCCAACATTTGCTAAGACAAGGCTTTAGACATAAACTCATCTGATCCATATTCCATAAGTGTTGCCTGGTAGAATAGTACCAGTGATGAATTGAAATCTATACAGTCCAGTTTATACAAATATAATAGGCATGTGTAAAATGACATGTAATGGCACCAATTTGTACATTTTAAAGATCAAAATTGTATATACTTTCTGCTGGGTAATTTGTCCTTAATTCAGCAAAAATAAGAGAAAATATTGTGATCCCATCATTTTCCATTTAATGTTTTAACTTGCGCTTTTATTTTGAAGCCGCGAAAACGGCGAAAAGCGAAACCGGAAGTCTTGTTCTGTTTGGAGCTCAGAGAACACAGATGCCTCAGGTCGCGATCACGTGCATATTTTATCTCCGTGCCATATGGATAACTTTCTTCATCAGGGACAAAATAACCGCGAAAGGCTGGGTTTAGTACAGACCAGAACTTGTCCAGAACCTTGTCCTAAAATCGAAAAGTCATTGACAATGGAAAAAAACATTTGAACTCCATTTTAAGCAGTGTTGAACCATTATATACTGTACACAGGCAGTTTCATTCCGTTTTTTTAAAGTCATGATGAGGACAGGCCCCCAAATCAGCTGCTAAATACCACCCTACCTGAAACGTTTTTGGTATGGCATGGATCTAGCAAAAGCCTCCTTATATATTCAATGATAGGGGAACACAGTGACATATAGTCATCTATCCAATGTGTGAGGTGTTTAAATGATATTGAGTCAAAGCTCTTATCGTATACTGTCCCAAAATCAAAGTCAAAAGTAAACATCTCAGTTCATCCATCCTTTTTTTCAGAGCCTATGCCTGTTCAGCCTCATGGAAATGCTTCTGCTTGAATAGTGAGTGTTGATCTCACAAATTATTCAGTTCAGATGTGTCCAAGTTAATAATTGTCTAGAGCAGCAAAACCAAGTGTTTTGAAACATTGCGATAGGTCTTGGTCTAGTTTTCCAAATAATCTTGAGGTCATGTTGGTCAACCTACATTACTAAAGTTTAAGTAACAACATGTGACAGCCCATAGCCTAGCCTGCCACAGTAAATAAGTGAAATGAGTACATTACCCATATGCATGCATTAATAGCTGGCCTATTGGATACCACTTATTTATAAATGTAGGCTGTAGGCCTAGCCTATGCTATGAATCTATCTCCGCCGCAGAAGTTAGGATCGAGGGTATAAACACAGGCTGGGTTACATTCTTAAATTCTAAACTTAAACTTAAGCCTACAACCAAACACAAAGAGAGAACAAAGATAAATTAAATAAACTTCAGCATGTCAATGCTTGCCATATGAGCGCGCTCTGAATCTTTGGATGCTAACTGCGCATCCCAAATGATGACGTAATAGGCTTGGGCATTATACACGAGTCTCAAATGCACGAGTCACGCCCGTCGTGGATGCTGATAATTAGTCCGAGAGAGGGATGAGAATGGTACCTACATTTTGTCTACAAAGAATGAATGTCACGTCTTTCCCAAGATTATGCAGTATTTTATGTAGGTTGGAATTATGCACAGTATTTTCGGCGAAGTCTTTAATCCGTGCGACACTTGTTTGATTAATGTTATCAAAGTTATTATTATTTATTTGGGCTAGTCGTTGACCACATACTTGAAGTGACCGTCTGATGAACAGGTTTGGGGAACTATGGTTGATTTGGAGAGCGAAGTACCCCCTCTTCCCCCCAGGTATAGGTTTAGGGATGTGTTACTCAGAGACCAGAACTTTGACGACAGGTAAGTTTACGGAGTTCACATCAAGACAGGGAGATTAGTGAAACACATAGTAACACTTTACACGAAATCTTTGTACCCTGCATTTGCAAATATTAGATGTGTATTGTCATTATGGATGTTATCTTTAACAAGGTCTGCCTATTAACCACTATTGGCAACACATAGGCCTAATGCCTGCTGTTCTTAATTTATGCTCTACGATTTTATCCTCAAAATGAATAGGTAGACCTTACATGTATTCTGGATAGCTAGATACATTTACACATTATACACAGTTTATATACCGTCCTATTAATGGTTAATTCGTTTAAAAGAAAACACTGTAAAGTAATGTGCAACCCATACTTTCTTGTGGCTAAAGTAATAATAATTGCAACACCAGGTCTTTTTTGACATAGCCCATCTACAGTATGTCCTGCAAAGTGTAGTGATTATGGAAAGAGTGATGACCTGTATAGAGAAATACTGCACATTGTTTTATGTTATGCACCCTAAATGAATGGTAGAGTGGAGTGTTACTGAAGTAGAGTGTTACTGAATGTACAGTATAACTATATTTTATGCTTGACGATAAATACATCATAAAACTGTGGGCCTGATTCACTAAATTTGCACTGTAGTGCAAATTGCATCTGCTTTTTCCAAAGGGAAATACACATTTAAAAATAAAATAAAAAGGTTAAGAGAGGGAAGGATACATTGCAATAAAACACAAATGAAGACAGTTTCATGTTCAGTTCTGTTTTTGGTGTTTTATCTAGTATTGAATAAACAGGTGTAAATTGCTCCTGGTGCAAAACTCTTAGTGAATCAGTATTATATCATGCTAAATGTGCCATAAATAGTGATTATGAGGGAAAATAGCTTCCCCCTCCCTGAAAATAACATGCTTAGTAGATCTTGCTCAACTGACAACTTGTCTTTACTATTTTTCCTAGGGTGCAGGTTGAATTTTATGCCAATGAAAGTACCTTTAAAGAGAGACTGAAGCTGTTTTTCATCACAAACCAAAGATCAAGTAAGTCATATTTTGGAAGTTGTAGTCACCTGTTGTAGTCACCTGATTAACTTAATGGTACAGTAAGATACCAGTTACAGACAGAATGTGTCAAATGCAGTCTTGGTGCAGAAGAAGAACATGACTATGATCGCTTTGTCTTCTCTCAGGCTTGAGAATACGAGTGCTCCACTTCTCTCTGAAGGTTCTGAGCTGTGTCCTATATATGTGCCGAGTGTTGACAGATGACCTTTCAACAGGCCACCGTTGGTATGGATATTCAATATTAGAAAAAAAATTATAATATTTTTTTAGTATTTAACCCCCTATGAGGGTGAGGTGTGTTCACTGTCAGTTTCCTGCCTTTGCCCTTGTGATAAACTATGACCTCAACATGTTTAATATTTAATTATTGTACATATTTTGGTAGACATTTTTTTTCAAGAGACCTTCGGCAAGGTTTTATTATTGTAACTCATGGATTGTTGACCCCTTCTCTCTTTAAAGCTGGGGATGCACAAATCAAACATATGTCTTTTTGATGATTGACTGGTGAGTATTTAATCTATTACATTTACATTTACGGCATTTAGCAGACGCCTTTATCCAAAGCGATTTACAACAAATACATTGGCTTAAGTAAGTGAATCATCTATCCATTAGTCATCATAAGAAAAAGTAACCTATGGTAGGACCAGGGGCCGTTGGCAGTCACAATGCTAGAAGAAGGAAGAATTATTGTTATTATTATTTTTTTACAGGAGAGAAACTTGTACAGGGGGGTAGTGGGGATGAAGAGGTCTTTAGGAGGGACAGTTAAGATGTAGCCTGAAGAGATGGGTCTTCAATCTATGGCGGAAGATAGGTCGTGACTCTGCAGTCATGACAGCAGTGGAGGGGAATTTCTACATGAGTACCTAATAGATTCACCAGCTACCCTTGTGATAAAGCGTGGGGGACACACTCTCAGTATCACTTCTAGACTCATCAGCTGTTTCTACTGCGCACCTCTATGGTTCTATCCTACTGCAGTGTCACAAATTCCACCTTCCTAGTGTCCTAGTTCGTTGAGGGGCTTTGACAAACATGGTTGTAAACCATGTACTGTATTAAAGTGAGATTTTCCCCCAGTATCAAACTTTGTAGATGTTTTCAAATTTCAATTGTGTTTAAATGTCAAGATGATCAATGGAAAAGCGGATGTTATGTGGCATTTGATGAACAAACACAAGCTTTTTTTGCGTGCAGGTCGCCAATTATATGGGTTAAAAGAAGTCTTCTCATATGGGCACTACAGGTGAAATTTCTGAATCCACAACAATCACCAACTACACACAGATTTCCTCATATATCATTGGCCTTTCTTTTTGTCAACCCAACCAAAGTTGGTGAAAATACCTTACCATCCTTCTATTACTTCAATTTCAGGTGTCTGTGGCAGTTTGTTGTCTTCTCGAAACAATTCTGTTGACCTACCTGAGTTACAAGGCAAGTCTCATTCCATTGACTATGTTGTCTCTCAGACATACATGTACAGTATATTCTGTGACAGCGATAGGCATGGTCTCTTTCAACAGATGCTTCTGGCATGAGAGACTACATATGTTATATAAAATATGTGTAATTAAAAAAGTAATGAACAGAGCAGAATAAATGAGTAGTAGTAATGGGGGAGACTGAATTGAGTCGATATAACAGGGGGCAGAATTGAGTCGATATAACAGGGGGCAGAATTGAGTCGATATAACAGCGGGCAGAATTGAGTCGATATAACAGGGGGCAGAATTGAGTCGATATAACAGGGGGCAGAATTGAGTCGATATAACAGGGGGCAGAATTGAGTCGATATAACAGGGGGCAGAATTGAGTCGATATAACGGGGCAGAATTGAGTCGATATAACAGGGGGCAGAATTGAGTCGATATAACAGGGGGCAGACAGTGGAAGCAGATCAAGAGTGTGAGAGAAATTGTAAAACATCCAGTAGCAGAACAGGAGAGGCTATCGTAATGTCAGTGTCAGGAAAACCCCTTATATTGCATATTTCACAATATTCTCATCAAAACTGTATTATGATTGATAAGGATATGAAAAGGCATCCTTGCATTTGTTGTCCCTTAATATTTACTTAGAAGCTCGAAAAAACAGCTAATTTAATACCAACAGATTGTAATCTATCTATTATAGATATATTGTAGAGTGCCCTGCGTAATGGGACAATAATATTTTTTTTCTTTTGGCACTACACTCCAAAGTTTGGATTTTAAATCAAACAATTAAAATGTTTTACATATTGGTTACACCATTCAGAAATTACAACACTTTTTATGCATAGTCCCCCTATTTTAGGGTACCCAAAAGTAATGGGACAATTGGCTTGACAGGTGTTTCCGGTAAATCAAGTGTGTTCCATCACATCATTTGTGCAGGCATAAGAGAGCTGTCAGTGTCAAGTATTGGTGTCAATGAAAGTCAAGGAAGCCATTATTAGGTTGAGAAATCAGAAAAAAAATAAACATAGCAAAAACCTTAGGCTTGCCAAAATCAACAGTTTGGAACATCGTTAAAAAATAAAAAAAACTGGTGAGCTCAGCAATCACAAACAGGCTGGCATAGTGGATGACCGAAGAATGCTCACCATCATTTAGAAAAACCCCAAAAGAACTTTACCACAGACCGGAACACTCTCCAGGAGGTAGGCATACCACCTCATCTGATAAACATGGTGCAGGGGGTGTTAGGTTTGGCCATATATAGCTGCCACCAGAACTTGCTATCTTGTCAGCAGCAGAATGCATTCTGAAGTGTACAGAAACTTGTTGTCTGCTTGAGTGCAAGCAAATGCCTCCAAATTCATTGGATGGCGCTTCATCATACAGTAAGATAATGACTCAAAACATACCGCCATAGCAACTAGGGAGTTTTTCAGGGCCAAAAAGTGGAAAGGTTGAATCAATCTTCAGATTTAAATCCAATTGAACATGCATATAATTTCCTGATGATATGATTTTAGGCAAAAATACCTCAAAACAAAACATCTGGTGGGGTTATTGGGTCGCAGACTTCAGGCAGTTATTGCATGCAAAGGATTGTCGACCAAATACTAAACATGAATGCTTAATTTGAACATTTCATGAATATGTCCCATTACTTTTGGGTACCCTAAAATAGGGGGACTATGCATAAAAAGTGTTATAATTTCTGAATGGTGAAACCAATATGTACACGTACATATGTAATAGTGTGGGGAATGTTTTCTTGCCACACTTTGGGCCTGTTAATACCAATAAATCATTGCTTGAATGCCACAGCCTATTTGAGTGTTGTTGTAGACCATGTGCATCCCTTCATGGCCACAATTTACCCATCTTCTAATGGCTACTTCCAGCATGATAATGCACCATGTCACAAAGCAAAAGTTGTCTCAAACTGGTTTCATGAAAATGACAATGAGTTCAGTGTTCTTCAGTGGGCTTTCCCAGTCGCTGGATCTGAATCCAATAGAACACCTTTGAGATTCACAGCTTGAAAGTGCACCTGAAAAATCTGCAGGAATTGCATAATGCACCATCTTGTGGAATCAATGTCACGAAGAATTGAGGCTGTTTTGAGAACAAAGGGAGGCCCTACCCAGTATTAGTATAGTGTTCCTAATAAAGTGTTTGGTGAGTGTGTATATATACATATATTCTCTATGTTCTCTCTTTTGTCATTAGGGGAACATTTGGGAGCAAATAATTAGGTTGACGTTCTTCCTGGAGATGGTGAACACCGTCCCCTTCCTGCTCACAGTAAGAACACTCTAGCCTGGGCTAGATATACAGACATTATAGTGGTAGCAGCCAGTCATAGTAGTCATAGACAAATGATAAATGTTATCAATGCTACATTTAATTTTGATATTATTGTCAGTGTTGCGTCTGTCAAACTCATTTGAGGCAGACTGGAGTAGTTTTTTTACTCTGAGGCAGGTGGCATGACAACAGGCACTGGGCTGATGGGGATAGGGTGATTTGGTGATTTCTGTGCTATTTCAGATCATATGGCGGCCTTTACGAAATCTCTTCATTCCGGTGTTTCTGAACTGTTGGCTGGCCAAGTATGCCTTGGAGAACATGATTGTGAGTGTTAGGATTTAGTTTTTGGTGCTTCCCCTCGCAATGTCACTGCATGCAAGAGAGTAAGCCTTTATTTTAGGTGCCCTAACCCCTGTATTTACTTGCCCCCCCCCCCTCCCCCTCCCCACAGAATGATTTGCATCGTGCCATACAGCGAACACAGTCAGCCATGTTCAACCAGGGTCTCATCCTAATCTCCACCCTCTTCTGCCTCATATTCACCTGGTGAGTGTGTGCGTGTGCGTGTGCGTGTGCGTGTGCGTGTGCGTGTGCGTGTGTTTGTGCGTGTGCGTGTGTGTGTGTGTGCGTGTGTGCGTATGTGTGTGTGTGTGTGTGTGTGTGTGTGTGTGTGTGTGTGTGTGTGTGTGTGTGTAAGTGAGACTATCTCTCGTTCCCTAGGCCTGTATGGGGCCAGCCCAGATTGAATTGCTGGTAATAATCTGTGGTTTCCACCTTAGAGCTTGAAGCACTCAGTCACTGTCTGATAATGCTCCTCCACTGACATCATGTTTGTGGGTCACTGATTCTACAGCTCAGAGACCTGTAACCCCAAACTCACTCTGTGCGGATGGAATTATATAGTCAATTATCTCAGAAGTATTCCCTCAATACCACACTTTCCTGCCACAAGGCCATCTCTGTAATGTGCTATGCCACGAAAGGTAATGGCTCCAGTTAGATCCTGAAAAACAGACTCGCTCTTAATGTGTTGATGAAAGAAGCTTTCACAGTTTTTTAATGAAGATGGGACGTTCTGCCTTGCAGTTCTGCCTTGCAGTTAATATAGTGCTTCAGTAGAATGATTGTAAATTTAATATGAACTCCAAAAATATTATTTCAATGTTGCTATTAGGTTGATTTGTGCCTTTTTGTCACTAAACAGAATTGGCTTGTTTTTGGCAGATAGGTCAGATGTTTGTGACCTGGCAGGGCAGAAACTGAAGGCACCTATTGCTCTAAGTGGCTCATAGACGTGTATGTCTATGCTGTATTTGCACATGTAGACAATGTTCCGGCTACTATCAGTGAGTGATTGTAAAAGCAACGCTAACAGCTCCTCTGAGTGTCTGGTGGGTTGACTCATCCATGCTGATTGCCATTGGCTAATGGTTCATAAGTGATCTCAGTCCTGCCTTTTGCCCTGCCAGTAATGTTTGTGTGTGTCTGATTGTAGTGTTTGTCTGTTACTGATGAGTCGTAAAGTGATGTTACTGGTGGAGGCTAATGGTCAGAGTAAACAGACAGACAGACAGACAGACAGACAGACATGCACGCGCACACACCCACCCACACACACATACACAGACATAAGAATATTCCTGTAAACTTGTGTTTGTCCTGGCTGATATGTAAATAAAGGTTTAAATAAAGGAATGGCAACATGTTCTCCCATTGTAATCATAAAGTCACAAAAGAGAGGACATGTATTTGTAAGCCAAGTCTTTCAAATCTATTTACCAGACTAGAGGGACTAAAGGTGATTCCACTGAAAATGTAAATAAAAGACCAGCCACAATATTAAAACCAGAACATAAAAGCAAACAACATTAGATTTACAATAAAATATTTCCATGATATCAATAACCTTTCGGTCAAATATACTTTGTACTCGATAAGATACATTTGAGGACATGCTCTTTACGTAAAACACTAATGAATTACGTCACAATTGGAGATCACTGAAAGAGATAAAGGAGATGGCTTGATACGTATTGTTGTGCGCCTGTGCATTTGTAAGTGCGCAATTGGACATCTTGTAAGTTTACACAATCTTTTTATTGTGATGCCCCATGTGTTATTGTTATTGCCTCCCCTGTGTTGTGACAGTATCTGTGGGATCCAGCACCTGGAGCGGACAGGGAAGCAGCTGACTTTGTTTGACTCCCTGTACTTCTGCATTGTCACCTTCTCCACCGTGGGCTTCGGTGACGTCTTGCCCAGTGTGTGGCCCTCCAAGCTGCTGGTGGTGGTCATGATCTCTGTGGCGCTGGTGGTGCTGCCCATCCAAGTGAGAGCACACATAATTGGAGCATGGTGCTTCTAACTCCAGAGTTGTGGGTTTGTGTCCTGTATGGGTCATACGGTATATAGCTAGTGAACATACTGTGTTGTTTATAGAATGTCTCTTCTTCTATAGGTCCAGTATCTAACATTCAAGCTTTCTAAAAGCTTCCTAATGGTTGTAATGATTAATCGGTAGCGATCAGGGAATGAGATCCATTGAAAAAAAATAATCATTTACGAACGCTGTTTTGATAAAAATAAAAAAAAACGCTTTCTAAAATGGAGTGTCCTACCTGACACTTGGTTTGAATACAAACATGTTGTTATTGTATTTACATTTACATTTATGCCATTTAGCAGACGCTTTTTGTAGAGGAACTGTACAGAGGGGTAGTGGGGGGTGAGGAGGTCTTTAGGAGGGACAGTCAAGATGTAGCCTGAAGAGATTGGTCTTCAGTCTACAGCAGAAGATAGGTAACCAGGGGTGTTCACGGACTCAACGATTTTCGCCTTTCTGTCTCCGGTAACTGCCTCTTTGAATTTGCGGGCATGCAAAAACACAACAGCTAATGTCCAACACTGCCAAGTCCATTTCAGGGGGGTTTATATTATTACTTCCAACTGAATTTCGCCACGGTGGCCAGAGGTGGTAGAACTTATGCCCTGCTCCTTTAAGATAAAAGCATCTGTTACCGTAAATGACCTTGTACTGTACAGCATATCACATTACATATTTTCGGTAACAGGAAGTCAGCCCAATGACACAAATGCATTGTAATCATATTAGACACATTATAAGGCAATTGGTTTGGTTGGCCTAGAGCAGACAAACCCTCATGTTCTCTCTCTTCCTCTACACTGGAAAGCCAATTATAATGGGATGATTTAGTTAGATTTGACCACATTTCCCATGATTTGATAAACAATATTTGCTTTCTCCTAGAAAATGTGTTGGACAGTTGTACTAGGTGTACTGTACTGTTAGTAAATAGCCATAGCAGTAGACTTAATAACACCTTTGGCAGAGCCAGTAAGGTTTGGTGGTTCTGGCTGTGATTGGTCAGTTTGAGCAGCTGGCCTACCTGTGCTTGGTCAGTTTGAGCAGCTGGCCTACCTGTGCTTGGTCAGTTTGAGCAGCTGGCCTACCTGTGCTTGGTCAGTTTGAGCAGCTGGCCTACCTGTGGATGGAGAGGCAGAAGTCAGGGGGGAACTACAGCAGACAACGGGCGGAGACAGAGAAACATGTGGCCCTGTGTGTCAGCTCCCTCAAGATAGACGTACTCATGGACTTCCTCAATGAGTTCTACGCACACTCCAAGCTACAGGTGAGCCTCAGTGTGTGTGTGTATGTGTGTGCACAGTATTCCTGTGTGTGCGTGCTTGTGCAGGGTCTAATGCCATATGATCATGCTAGCTCCATCAGCTAGATCCCCAACCACCTCATCTGTCCTGGCTCCTGTTCCTCTGTATTCTCTGTGCTCCAGGATTACTACGTCCTCATCCTGTGTCCGACAGAGATGGACGTCCAGGTGCGCAGGGTCCTCCAGATCCCAATGTGGGCCCAGAGGGTCATCTACCTCCAGGGGTCAGTCCTGAAGGACCAGGATCTGATACGGGCCAAGTGAGTCAACGCCTCTTCCTCCCATTTTCTCCCCATCAAGTACACTAATGTGAGAGAGCTGTAATGGTGACAGGAAATAGCGGATAGCCATCCACCATATTGCTTTTTTCTGTTGCCATGGTTTATGGTGGATATAGCAGAAGGAGATGAGCAGAGGAAGCCACTTTATACTATTGAGATGTAGCTAAGGGTTACTGTTACCTATGTTAGTTATTAGTACAGCTGGCTGCTTTGTGTTTCGTTCTCCTGCAGACTGGACAATGCAGAGGCCTGTTTCATCCTGAGCAGTCGCTGTGAAGTGGACCGCACAGCTGCAGTACGTCACCTATAATACATTTACCTCTAAAAAACCCTCCTTTAATTGATTCAACATTGATTCTGAACATTTTAAACATACCTTATCTTGCATTTTAAATGTCACTATCACTAAAACAACTTCTGCAATGACATTTACATTGTGCTTCCAGGCTCAATTCCAAAACATTCCAGTAAGTTCAGGAAATGAATAGCAAATCCATGTTTACTTCAACTGACTGCAATCGAATTGGAATTGGCGCAACTCTGGAGTGACCTGACTGATAATAGAATGACAGGACTATATATTAGTCGAGCGCTGTCAGTGGCGCTTAGGTGGTGTGTCTGAACTTCTCACACGTGAGCACAGACAAGACAGCGCTGTTGTATTTTCAACCTGCTACCAATGCCACAAATTGCCAATATGCCTTGCGTCCGTTTTGCGTTGACTGAAAATAGAGCCCCTAAAGGTGGTCTGCTCCGCCTGTCTGTTTGTATACCTTCTGCTGAAGGGGGTAGAATGATCCTTGATATAAACATAATCAGGACCCACTTAAATGTGTGTTTGGATCCACATTATCAAACTCTGTCAAAATTATACCTGTCTGCTACAGCACATGTAGGCCTACAGTATGTTTTTTCTTCTGCATTGTAGGACCATCAGACAATTTTGCGAGCTTGGGCTGTAAAGGACTTCGCTCCAAAGTGCCCTCTTTACGTCCAGATTCTGAAGCCCGAGAATACATTCCATGTCAAATTTGCAGGTAAAAGGTCCATTAATTATACTTATTAATTGTTGTAATACAGTTGATTGGATACATTTGAATTACACTCGGAGGTCCATATCTTTCTGGAGTACTACTCTTCTATTGGTTAACAACGTTTATTTATTTTCAACTTTGATTGGTCCACGTTAGCCACATTAATCTAAAGGTGAGGGAAGCCCTTTCTAAAACATTGTGGCTCTTGTCCTGTAGATCATGTGGTTTGTGAGGAGGAATTCAAGTATGCAATGCTGGCCCTGAACTGCATCTGTCCAGCCACCTCCACCTTTATCACCCTACTGGTCCACACTTCTGATGGCCTGTAAGTACAGTTCAGATCCTACTGTTCAATACCTACACATATACGCTCAGGACACTGAATTACTCTACACCCTTAACTTGAGGTCCACACATTGTTTTATCAGTGGTTTATACTCCACGGGATCTGTAATCATAGAGAATCTGAGTCATGGAGAAATGCCACATACCCTCAGATGTTACCTATGTATTCATCTGCAGGGGCAGCCCAGATAGAGTCCAACCCCATGTTTCTGTATGTGTTTCAGGGAGGGGCAGCAGTCTCCAGAGCAGTGGCAAAGGACGTATGGAAAGTGCTCTGGAAACGAGGTGTACAACATTGCCATGAGAGACAGTGTCTTCTTCTCGGAATATGTGGGGAAAAGCTTCACCTATGCCTCCTTCCATGCACACAAGAAGTAAGCTGCACAAAAATTTACATTTATGGCATTTAGCAGACGCCTTTATCCAAAGCGACTTACAACAATACATTTGTTTAAGTAAGTGAATCATCTATCCAACAGTCATCATAAGACAATGTAATCAATGCTCACACCAGGGGTCATCGTAATGCCAGTAGGCAATTTTTTTTTTTTTGTGTCTGCAAGGTTCCAAGAATTATTTTTATCTAAAAGTCTTACCTATCAAATGGCTTTATTTTTATACAACACTGGTGTGATTGCGAGATCATCGTCATTTGAGTTGTATCCATGCTGCATAAAGCTGAATATGGCAATGCGACAAGATACCTACTTATAATGAATGTCAACATCCCAGGCCAAATCATGACCAGAGACCCTGGATTTGTGTATTTCACACATATCTCCCATTGATTTCAATGCATGATTTACCCAAATGTTACACCTGCAGAAGTGAGGATTGGACCTTTGATGCTTTGTCCTCAGGTATGGAGTGTGTCTGATGGGCGTGTGCAAGAAAGACAGTAAGGGCATCCTCCTGAACCCTGGGCCTCAGTTCAGAATGAGCCCCAACGACACCTGTTTCTACATCAACACCACCAAGGAGGAGAACTCCACCTTTAAGACCCAGAGGGTGAAGAGGAGCAACCGGCCAAGGCTACCTGTTCACAGCGTTATTGCCAGCATGGGTTAGACCTTAGAAATATAAGAAAACTATACAGTGTTGTTTTAGTGGGTCAGACATCAACTGTTCTGCATGATGATGATGATTAATTTGTTAATATATTACAACTTTGTATATGTGTCTTTTGTCAATGTATCAGATATATTCAACACAACACATGTTGTATAGTATGACACTTACAGAGACACCATTCATACCCCATTCTGTCTTAAATGGTTTATGTTACAATGATGGCAACCTGCATTGCTGTGTTCCTCATTATTTTCAGAGATCTTATAAATTAATTGACAGTATGTTTGACAGCTACAGTAGGCCTATTACAGTAGGGCTGGTATGTTTGACAGGTACAGTAGGCCTATTACAGTAGGGCTAGTATGTTTGACAGGTACGGTAGCCCTATTACTGTAAGCCCAATCACTGTAACAGTGCAGTGGTTATGCCATTGGGTGCTTAAATGAAATGAAATGAAGGCCTTAACATACAATACACTATATGTTAACATTATACATTGCATGCTCCATTTACACTTCAGGCACTGTGGCTATAGACCTCCAGGACACAGGCTGCAGGCCCAGTTGTGGACCAACTCTCTGTCTCCCCCCTGAGGACAGGAAGGGAAGTAGCAGGAGGCCCAGCATTGGCCCTGTGCTTGAGGTGCCCGACCCTTCCTTTCTGCAAGCAGGTGACCCCTACAGCGACCTATCAGAGGACGAGACTATGCACTCTAATGAGGACCTAGCAACTGAGGGGTGTGTTTTTTGTTTTGTTTTATCCATTCACATCATTGGGAGCTTTTCATGGTTTCAGCTGATTTGTGACTCATTTTGTCTGTTGATATGAGGTAATATTGGAGACTTGTGTAAACTTATGATTTGTGAATTGAGTGTTTCTTCATTTCAAGCTTTGTCAAAGGATATCCTCCAAATCTGCCCTACATTGGCAGTTCTCCCACACTGTGCCATATCATGAAGGAGAAAGTGCCAAACTGTTGTCTGAGGCTGGAGAGGGTAAATGCAAGTCACTTATCCAATAAATGCAGTATAGATTATTCTAAATCATCATGAACATTGCCTTTCATACAGTACTGTGTATGGTCTTTACTTTGGTCACAGGTTTGCCAGCATAACTACTGTGTGGATGCAACAGCATACAACTTTAAAAACAAGCTGATCATCGTCTCAGCTGAGACAGCGGGGAACGGACTGTATAACTTCATTGTCCCTCTCAGATCTTCCTACAGACCAAAGAGAGAGCTGAACCCTATCGTGCTGCTCCTAGATAACCAGTAAGGACACCATATTTCTATCTCTTTTATAGTAGCAATATAGTACATTCCCTTTTTCTCTTTTTGGGGTATATCTTCAATGATAGATAAGGTTCAAGTTGGAGATCGATTATCTACATGTTTAGAAGTTACAAAACATTAACGTCAATGAAGAGAAACAATGGCTATTGCTTACATCTATGTGGCCTTTTCTCTTATAAGTGACTGTTTTAGGGATGTCTTGTAATGGGTGTGTTGTATGTCTCTCCAGACCTGATACACAGTTTCTGGAGGCCATCTGCTGGTTCCCCATGGTGTACTACATGGTGGGCTCGATCGACAAGTACGTGAAGCATGATATATCACTACTAATCTTATAGACCACCAATTGTTGTGTGAATACGCTGCATATTTTTTTATGCATTAACTCTTCCAGAACAAGCCTCGCTATGAATAATACATCTCAAGGGAAATGGAAGGAACCTCCTAAGATATTTCTCATGAATCCTGTCACCAAAGTCATCCTACCAGACAGCTTCTGACTGTGATACTATCGGTTAAGCCTCTCTCTTTCCAAGCGACTCATGCTAAGATAGATACTGTAGCTCCTATTGTTCTCTCTCTTTCTCTCTCTTCCCCTAGCCTGGATGACGTCCTGAGGTGCGGGGTGTCCTTCGCTGCCAACATGGTGGTGGTGGACAAGGAGAGCACCATGAGTGCTGAGGAGGACTACATGGCTGATGCCAAAACCATAGTCAACGTACAGACACTGTTCAGGTACCCCAAACCACTGTCACCATTGTTATACATTTATACATGGGTGAAGATATGGGTGAAGCCATTGTATACTGTAGTTCTGCACAATATGCCATATACATAACATTCGCATACGCTTCATATTTGATTAAATTATTGATGTGAATTTGTTAGCAGCATTGTGTTGGCACCAAAAGAGATATCTACAGACATATGTTTTAATATATTTTGCCAAACCGCCATCTATAAAATACAGAGATTATGCTCAAACAAGTCATTAGGGGCTGGGGAATTTGTTATATTCACTAGGTTGTGTAAAATAGACAGAGAAGAGGCACATACTGCAGAGCTTGTTTCCTTGGCAACCTTGTCACAGTGCATCAGTGAATCAGTTCAGGTTTCTGACGAAAATTGCTCATGTTCTCGTCTTCCTTTTGTTGAGAGAAAAGCAGAAAAGAATGCTGATGTTTTGTGAAAATTCTTTATACATCCATTGACTATGGGCCTATATTGAAGATGTTTTTAAATAACAGATTTTGTGTTCAAGGTTCAGAATTTACCCACTGTTACTGTAACATATTTGTAAAACAGTTATAGTCAAAACCTAATTGTTTTAGTTGTAAAGACATTTTGTGATAGATTGTTGTTGTCCCAAAACAAAACATTTTTACAATATCTTCTGTTGTGGTTTTCTGATTTGTGTTAGTTTTCTCATCTACAATGTGTTTCTCACCCAGGTTATTCTCCAGTCTCAGTATCGTCACAGAGCTGACCCACCCTGCCAACATGAGGTTCATGCTGTTCAGAGCAAAAGACTCTTACTCTCTGCTCCTCTCCAAACTGGAGAAGGTAATACACCTGAATGTATACCTATTAGTCAAATCTTTCATTTTCTTTCCTCCGACAACTACATTATTATACTGCATTGCCTATTGTTGTCTATAGTTCTATAAACACACAGATTTACATTGCTTATTGTTGTCTATAGTTCTATAAACACACAGATTTACATTGCTTATTGTTGTCTATAGTTCTATAAACACACAGATTTACATTGCCTATTGTTGTCTATAGTTCTATAAACACACAGATTTACATTGCTTATTGTTGTCTATAGTTTTTCATTTAATCTGCAGTAGTAAAGGATGTACTGCCTGTGCATAACATCAGTGGAGTAGTCTTCTAAGCTAAGGAACAGATGGTTTTGCATATGCAAAGCCTGGAAACTACAGACGGTTAGATCACATCTCTGCCCCTCTCTCAAACAGTGCCAGCTGTGGACCTTTTTCCACAGAGAAAGGTGTATTAATAGATACATGTATCATGTAATATTTGCAGAGGGACTATGGTAGCATTATGTCATTATTGATATCACTGCATTCCAGTTAAACCTTCCACTCGTACCACTATTAACCACCAGGGGGCCCTCTCTTACACATATCTTGCTTGCTGTTGATGTCGTATTTTTATCTGTCTCTCTGTGTCTATGGGAGCAGAAAGAGCGGGAGAAAGGCTCCAATCTGGCCTTTATGTTCCGACTGCCGTTTGCTGCTGGGAGGGTCTTCAGTATTGGGATGCTGGACACTCTCCTCTACCAGGTAACCAGGAACCACCTGTATGTAGGTCTACAGCAGCAGAGAGTATTGGCATGTTACTGTTGATCTATCAAAGCTTAGCTCTGTATGTTCTCTTGAGGCTATCCCTATTTCCTGTTGGGGGTCATCAAATATAAGCAATACCTATAACCTTGAGGCATGCAGTGAATATCTGCAGTGAATATACTGTATTAAGGGCTTACAGGGATGTTCAAGTCTATTTACGTCTTATAGTTGTTTTGCACTTGGATTTGATATAGTCACCTACCTCAAGTAGTTTTTATGTGTGTATCTCGCTTCTTTCGATGTTCAGATACAGCTTTTGGTCAGCTTGCGTTGCCCATTGAAGCCCATTCATTCTGTAAAGACTTGAAGAAAAAACACTCAAATCAAGGATATGTTACACCAATGTTGCTTCTGAGTAACCGTTTTTAACCTAATTTATTGCAAGAAGTTCAGATCCAAAAGGCATGGACTTTTTTTTAATATGGTGATTCTGACAGAAAAACTGTCTGGGGTGGTGCACTACTTTGAATACTAGTGCTAGACAACTATAAGATGTAAATAGAGTGGGACATCATTTTAATTGCATGCTGATTAGATAAATCAGGTGTGTTTGTACTGGGTCAGAACAAAGGCCTGCACACCCTGGGGGTGCCTAGGTTCAGGATTTAAAAATACTGGTCTAGAATATAAACTGAATATGACTGTGTTGCTGTGACTGTCCACATGAACACTGTTTGACATCATGTGCTTATCTTGTCATGTGCTCTTCCTGCGTTTATTACCTGGCCTGCTGTTTCAGGCGTTTGTCAAAGACTACATGATCTCCATCACCAGGCTGCTGCTGGGGCTGGACACCACCCCCGGCTCTGGCTTCCTCTGCGCTGTGAGTGAGACAGGGTGCATCCATCTCAATAGTCTGAGTTGGCTCCCTCTGCTCCTCTAAAGGGAGTGATAACCCCAAGGAAGGAAATAAGGAATGAAGAAGGGAGGGATACATAGAGGGAAGAAGGGACAAAACAAAGGAAACAAGAATCGACAAATAGAGGGAAGGAAGGAGGGAGGGAGGGAGAAAAGAAGGGAGAAAGGATGCATTTCTAACTTATATGAACAGGGCCTGTTCTGCTTTATCGCCAATGCGCTCCCCTTTAGATGCAAATCTCTGAGGAGGACCTATGGATAAAGACCTATGGAAGGCTCTATCAAAAACTTTGTTCTACTGCCGGAGACATTCCCATTGGAATCTACAAGACGGAGCCCCAGCCAACGGAGTCCTTAGAGGTGCCCACTCAACCAGGCTTGTGCTTTATACACATTTTTTCACCTGTGAAATCAAATACCAGCTTAGAAGTTCTCCATGCCTTGCTGGTCATTTTAATGTTTCTGTTTTTGCTGTTTGACATCATTGGTGGATTATTTTAGCATTTAACAATTTAGTAACATTGATATGATTTATCTCTTTCCTTTTGTCATTCCCAATAATAAGCAATATGAGCCGTCATCACAAGTAAGTTCATTATTGTCTGCTGTATGTGTGATTCTGTAATTCATGAAAACAAATGAATATTTATTTTGCCTGATCTGATTTTGGTCTTGTGTAGTCCTGCCAAATAGCACAACATTTTTTCTTTGCTGTGATCAGACTTGGTTAAATTGGGCTTGATATGTTGTGCTGAGGCTTGACATTGGTAGTGGTATTAAGACATGTCCAGTGGTGCACATCATCTGGTGTGTTCTTCATCACTTTATCACATTGTGACTTTTTTCAGTCTAGTAAATACACTTGATTATTTATTGGATTTAAAAGGGGAAATATGGGATTGGTTTATCCATTCATTTTTGGACTTTTAAATTAATAATACAGGATATAGCCATTGATTCTTGAAGAATATAACTTATTAATGCCTCATGAGCTTAGACCAACAGTTGTACCCCATCAGAACCCAAAATATAAGCTTCTTTTACTCCATTGTTTGTAAACAATTGAATCATAAACAAATACTGTATAGCTTCAAAGCATAGTTAAAACAATCATTTTGATGTCATGAATTGTCAGTCCTTGCATCTATAGCTCTGTCTATGAATTTGAAACATGTCTCCAGCCCAATCCCTCAGCTATTCAACAAAAAACGTGGCGGGGTGATCACTTTGTTGTTGTTTGAATCCCAGATTACCCCTTTAACATTCCTGTTTAGTTCTAGTGTACTTGATCTGCGTCATTAGATTTTTCTTTATCATGTTATTGCATCCAGTCCCAGCTCTCAGTGAGTGTTGAGGACCTGGACGATCCCAAGGAGCAGAGAGAGCCCCTCCATTTGGCCAGGAGGGTTCATCGTAGCTCCACCTCCAGTGACCCGTTGGATAGCAGTAAGCTGAGGAGGAAGAGTGTACAGTGGGTGCAGAGGCTGAGTCGAAGGGGGCCGCGGCAGACCCACAGGGGGGCCCAGAGGGGGGGTCTGGGTCTCGCCCGTCTCTCAGAGAGACAGGAGCTGGCTCAATTGGTCGACAACAGGATGAACAGCCTGGGCCTCTGTCCTGCAATGCACGGTGAGCTGCAACACTGACTACACAATGGGACTTGACTTTATAATGAAAAGTCTGATTATTGTGTGTATATTATAGTAGTTCATTTGCATTCACAAGACAGGATTGGCAGTCTTGAACACAAACTAACAGTAAGTGAATAGCAGGGTGTTTCCATCCTGAACGACATGATCATTAATGTATGCTTCCTGTCATAGATGAAAGAAATGAAAGCCAGAGCACTTACTCCTACGTGCTGATCAACCCACCCCCTGACACCAGGCTGGAGCTGAATGACATCGTGTAAGTATGGCTGAATGGCAGTGTAACATCCGCACTGGCCGAGTGTGTGAACCAACAAGCATGCAAGGTTGGAGTGTAGTGTCTCAAATAGAACCAGATTCTATTGGAAACGTGGGGGAAAACAGGTGCTCGCAGACACGTGCAATTGGATTATGTGGATGACATAACAAGGCCAATATGGGTTCCGTGAAAGTATGGCTGAATGACATACAGTAGTGTACGTATGGCTGAATGACATACAGTAGTGTAAGTATGGCTGAATGACATACAGTAGTGTAAGTATGGCTGAATGACATACAGTAGTGTAAGTATGGCTGAATGACATACAGTAGTGTACGTATGGCTGAATGACATACAGTAGTGTACGTATGGCTGAATGACATACAGTAGTGTACGTATGGCTGAATGACATACAGTAGTGTACGTATGGTAGTAACTTCCTTGTGAGGATGTTACCAATTTAAACAACCATTCATATTTTATTTTTTAAGGAATGGGAATTCCCATTTCTCTTTGAAATTATTTTTAATTAAAGAGAAAGTAAGGGGGAGAAATGAAACGGGAGAGAGTTGCGTGTGGATTCAATCCCTGCATGCTTACATGTGCTTCTGTCTTTCAGGTATATCATCCGGTCAGATCCGCTGGGATTTGTCCCCAAAGACTGTGACAGCAGAGACAGCAGTGTGAACAGCAGTAGCACATGTCTGGGGGAGCAAACTAAGATGGACGCTCCTTTCTGATTTATTCCCTCACACACTATCATGGAGAATGGTTAGTTGCAAAATTATGTTATATGCAACAATTATCGTATCACATTGCATTGCACAAAGCATGGGATTGGGCAATGAACATCATGTTAGTACTACAATAACTACTGAAAACTGTGTCTAGTATTCAATGTACACTGATGTATGGCTTAAGCAGTGTTTTTCAGTGTGTCTCTATTGCAGATGTGTTTGCATGTTTGAACGGGGAATGCAATGTAAACTCATAAACTTATCTCTCTGTCCTGATATGTCCCTCATAATATCATGTATTCATTTGTTCATATATCCAATATGTTTAACACATTGCACTAACAAATTGATACTGTCATTATTTGTATTGTCTAGGTGTAATGTTTTGTATCATTGTCTTTTCAATACCTCAAGGATATATTGCTGCTACCCTTCAAGTAAATAAAAGACTCACAGTAAAGTAAAGAGCACTCTGTTTTTCAAGTGGGACTAAAATTAATTAAATGTATCATCATCTAATATTCATGTGTAATTTGATGAATTACCTCCAGGCTCTGAAATAGTTTTACCCCTTGATACTGTTGACAGTCTATCCCCCTGGTTTCATTAGCTTGTTAATGATGATGATAGGGTAGTAATGTTTACTGTATACTGCAACAGAAATGTAATGAAGTGTTTTGTAGTGGTGCATGGGTCAACTGTTTGTCCTCACATGGCCACTCGCAATTGCTAATAACCGGTCTGCAACCGTCCTGTGTGATATGTGATATGTGATAAGATGAAAATCTGAGGCCTGCACCCAACCCTAACCCACAAATATATATATATATATATATATGTGAAGCTTTTCTCTTTTTCAATTAATGCTGATATTGTCCTTTTGTCTCAGTGGATGGACATTAATTTCTTCTACCCAAGTTCCCAAATTGCACAAGAATTATACATTTATGGATTTTTTAATGCATTTTTTATTCATCCCGCCCACCACCCACACGCCCTTCATCCACACAGTATTTCCTGACCTGCAGGTTATGAGTCAACTCACGCATCACTAGTGCTTTGTCTAACAATGACTATAACTGACTATAGCTCAAGCTTACATGTTGCTTTACATTTCCCATATAAACTGTGTATAATCAAGCAATCCTATGCCTCATTGCTTTCAATTCTACATTAATTGAAAAGCCACAACCATTGCACAGTGAGGAAATGGTATGTGATATACAGTACCTTTAATTTCATGTCAAATGCTGTAGTTGCTGTATGCACTCTTCTAAACTGAAGGTCTTAAACAGTAGCACTTGGTGCATTCAATTTAGCATCCCTACAGTACCTGCTCAGGGTGTGGTTATACTGTACTGTACTGTAAGTGGAGAGAAACACATGTATTTTGCCATGGGTCCAGGCGCCTCCTGGGTCTAAGATGTGTGTGATATCAACCCAGTGAGTGCTGTAGCTAAAGCCCTCTCACCATTGTAGAGCACTCACACAATCTCTGGCCCCAGGCTTAGTCACTCCCAGTCCTTTGGAGGGTATTGATGTGTAGAAGACCTGACAGGTCTCTGTGCCTGGTGCTTCGAGGACTGTAGTGTGTGTGTGTGTGTGTGTGTGTGTGTGTGTGTGTGTGTGTGTGTGTGTGTGTGTGTGTGTGTGTGTGTGTGTGTGTGTGGATAAGGGCGTAGAGCTCAGAGTGAGACACTAGAGAATCCCTCATGAGAGATGGGAAGAGTGATTGTTTAACACCTCCATAACCCATTTATTAGGCAGTTGGTAGGGCTTGATGAACATCAACAGCTCTTTCAATTACTCTTTACTCTGAAAATAATCTTTGATAACGGCCCTATGAATGTATCCTATGCATTTGCAAATTCTGAGATATGTGAAAAAGTGTTTTCCTCTGAATTGAAATATCTAGAACACCAGATCATTCTGTCATGTGATATGCTGTTTCAAATGTTTGCCCTATTATAAATCCATCTTTTGGGATTTATATAACACACACACACACACACACACACACACACACACACACACACACACACACACACACTGAGGTTTTCCTTTTAATTAGTCAGTCCTTTGGGAGAACGAAAAAGTGATCTTCTTTGATCTCCATTCCTCCCCACTCTTGCATCAATGGCTGCCAGAACACGAAGTGCTCTATTTTCAGCCAGCGCAAAACGTACGCAAGTCCAAACGCAAGCGTTTGTGTCGGCGGTAACTAGTGAGAATACCACAGCGCAGAAGCGCTAATATTCCAGACATAGCGCCATAGCCAGCACCCCTCGCCAGTGCCCGCGTTTGCGCTAAGACAGTTTTGTCTGTTTATTCAAGGTAAGAAAGTCATCAAATAATTGTTAAAAGTTATCTGATTTGAATGTATTCCGCTTCACTTGGCTTCCTTAAGGCACTCCCCCTCATATCTCACTTCAACCCCTCATTGAATAGCCTATTGTTCATATTAAAACCTGTCTTTAAAAATGTTTTTAATAATAATCATCTTAAACACATATATAAAATAATAACCTCTAAATAAGGACTGCTTCTCAATGAAGAGACACTGAAGTGCATGCAAGGAAGGTGAGAAATCAGAGCCTCATCAAATGACGGTCTTTTGAGCACCACCAACGATTCATTCACGATCAGTTGTTGTGGGCTCATAAAAAAAAAAAAAAAACTACATCATTGCCTTTGAGGGCACCGAGAAATGTTCTTACTGACACTTGAATATGCAAATGAAACTCTTCATTTTCTCAGAGGGAAGCGTCTGGTAAACAAACATCAAGGACTGCCTACAGCGATTGCCACTTAGGGCTGTGACTCAAGGGCATCTACCTGCAAGTGTGAGAGAGGACTTTCTAATCTACAGAGACCAACTGGAAAACACATTTTTAGACACACATTAAGAGCATTTCACGTTTTGTGGTTTTGTTTTATGAATATAGAGATAAACCATTTCATCCTATCAGTAGCAATAAAAGGATCAGTAGTTGTGCAATTCTCACTCAAGAGCCTATTTTTATTTGTCCTATAACAATGTATTACAAAGTTACATTAGTAACTTACAGTAGGCCTATGTTGTAATTAATTGTCAACTGCAATCTATTGTGATGAGTTGAGTTACAGGCAGCAAAATACAGAAAAACACCAACACCAACAAGCATCAAAGAATACAGCAACCCACATAGAGGGTCATAGAATCCACAGCTCACAACACAGTCAATAGTGTCCAAGGGAACTTTGTCTTTGAGGTCAATGGGTCACTGTTAAACCAAACTCCCCACAGATATCACACTGGATTAAAGACTGAGGAGGGTTGGATGTTGGATTCATCCCCCTCTGTACAGTATACGAGGCCCAGGATCTCACCTTTATATTGATTTATCCTCCTATCTATTTTACCAAGAGCAATTTGTTGCAATCTCAACCTAGGCTTTATGATTGATGGGAGGGCTCACTTGACAATTCCTGCTTCTCTCCTCCATACTTTTGCACTCCATCTTCTTTCTGCTGTTGTTTCCCCTCCATCGGCTACTGATGATACAGAGCAGAGCATTGTGTCCTCCTAGCATTCGCAATAATTGGCTTGAAAATAAGCACACTGATGAAGGCTATGATGCATAACATATGTGGTGCCTGTCAGGAGAATGATTGTGGTATCTAGAGATTGATTTCATTTGTCTTTATTACAGGGTAACAATACTGATGGGGATATTGTAGTGTCATATTATTTGCCTCCCCCTTCCCCCCAGTCTGGATGCAGGGATCTATTCATTTGGAGAGAAGAAAATCGTTATTGTTAAAATGTTTCCCTAGATGTGATTTTTTACGTCCCCCAATATGATTTTTATGAATGACAGGCAGATGGCAAATGGGAAACATTGTAAAAAAGAGTGCATGTGCTCACAAATGTCAGTGGTATTATCCTGTATGCATTACAAGGATTGGAGGACATTCTGTAGGTTATTTACAGAACCCCTTACTATGTCATAGAAAGCACAATTTACTTAATTTGGTAAACATCAAAATTCTCCATCAATGCAATGGTGTAGCAATAGATCCAGTGCAAAATGAAAATAGGTGGACCAATCCTTGCAGGTGCACTTGCTCAGCTCCTCCTTCCTGCTTTGAGCAAGTTGACCATCTGTGAAGTTCCCCAGTGATGATTTAGTACCCATACTATAATAAAGGAGAGTCAGTGGGGCTATCTAAGGCAAACTTACACAGACATACTGTACAGACCTCAGATTACTACACAGTACAACATTAAACAAACAAAAAAAAAGTAGAGAGAAAAGGAGAATCCTTTTAGCTAAGATGTGCTGTATTGACAAACTAAATGACAATCTTTTTGGACACAGTTTTAATTTAGGTATGCAAATACATACAATACGTGAGTTACATTTGTTCACAAATGACAACAACAAAACCTAAAACTATACAGAAAACCAGACCCATAGAAAAGATGCATATTTATGCCTCTGCATAAAACCATATACATCTGATACAAATCTCATGAGTTTAGCCATTTGACATTGGGAAAAGTAAATACACTAAAGAAACAGTGACACAGTACAGCTGTCCATAATATAACACAGCATAACAGCACATTATGACAGTATAACTGATGTATGAGTACTATATAACAGTAAAAAGTCAAATAAAATATAACAGTAAATAGGCTGTTATATATAAATAGGCTATGTATAACACAGTATAACAGTAAATAGGCTATGTATAACACAGTATAACAGTAAATAGGCTATGTATAACACAGTTTGACAGTAAATAATATGATCCCCAGCATAACACAATGACTGAAGCTGGTTGGAGCCCTTAGGGGCCTTCGAGTTGTCTGTAGCCCAATGCTACAGGTTTACACAAGGGAAGGTAGGAGGGGGGATGTAAGCTGGTTGAAGGGTTAGCAGCAGCAGTTAGCAGGCCATGGTGGGAGTTCTGGATGCCTTGTGTTCCTCAGGACCAGCACTCACTAACGTGGTTGTGGCACTTTTTCTATCCCGGCACTAGGCAGCTCTACCAGGGTATGGGACCTGTGTCAGGTTGATAGCAGCTGTTTCTTCACTGGCTTTGATGAGAGGGCATGAGGTGACGTGCTCATCTGGGTCAACCAGCGCCACCAGCTCTGCAGTGGATGGGTCAAGTTGCACCATTGGCTGATTTTTCTCTAGTTCCAGATGGAGCTGTATGGCCAGTGCATCGACTCGAGCCATTGGTTCCCATACGACCAAGTCAGAGAGCTTCCCTCCTGAGCTTGCAATGATGCTTCCATCAAGAGGACAGGGAACTGTCATTCATCCACAAACTGTCATAATCTGGAGCATACATGTATTTGTCTCCTACAACCTGGCAGTAGCTCTGGGAGATGGCATCTATTACATCCTTTTCTCTGAGCTGATTGACCATAGGGGTAAATCATTTGAGATTCAATCTGAAATAGACACCATGGAAACTTGATTTGATGAAAAGCTATGGATATTCTTATTTATGAGAGATATCTTATTTTAATTAAAGAAGTTATTGCTACATGCCATAAACCCTGGAAACACGAACTAAAGCTATCGTCAAATTGCTTGGTAACAGCAAACACAGCCAGCAAGCTTAATTTGGTTGCACTCCTTCTTTCATTGATAATCAATCTACGCAGATCTTCAATAAATATTTGTTTTTAAAATTAGAAAATAAAACAAGGATGCAATTAAAATCGTAACTTGTTTTTATCACCTCCAATGAATTAATTCTCCATATCGGTCTCTTTTGCGAAAATTATTTTGGATTCATGGAAAAATTCAATTTACGATCTGTTCGAGGTTGATTACGCGCCATTGCACACCACACTTGCTGCATTTGAGGGCTCTGGCCATACCTGGTTAAATGGAGTGAATAACTGAAAGATATTAAATAATTGCATAGAGTCAAGTTGTTTTCTTGTATCATGATTCTCATGTTCTGCATTCTCTCAAATTCTTGGAGTCAACCTTTCTAGGCAGTTTTAACCCCATGATATGAGCCCCGTGAACCTAATATTTGCAACTCTAAACTTACATAAATTATAATAATGGCTCATAAAGTTATATGTTTAAGAGAGGACATTTAATTGTATTCTAATTGATGAATAGCTACCAGTAAATCCACATACAGTACAATTTATCCATGCATGACAACTCAGGAACAACATATTCCTCTTGAGCTGCATGAACTATGCTTAAACTGATAATGTAGACCCTCTATAAACATGGTTTTGAAGTTTATTGACATGCATTCTTGCAATGCATGAGTGTTGTATTTGCTACGTTTTATGGAATCCTTAAATTTGGACCCAACTTTAACCAGGTTCTATTCTCTTTGGTACAACTCAGAATTCTGTCAAATTCCCTGACAAGATTGGTTGACCTTGAGTGTCTTCAATTATGGCACAGTCAATTGATCAAAAGTTAATCCGGCTTTTGCTACAGTGCTGGAGATATTGCTGTCAATCGAACTGTATTGAAAAATTAAGGAAAAGTCTAACCCTAACCCCCTCTATCACCTCCATTAATCACTGCAGCACATCAGGTTTCCTACAGTATGTTAGCCACCCCTTTGGACTACTGAAGAGAGATTATGAGATTCATATATGCATGATATATCATTTGTAAGCCTCCCTCCCTCTCTTGTCCTCTTCCTCTAACTTTCTATTTTTTTCCCTCTCTCTCACACACGCACGCACACACGCACGCACACATACTATTCCAATTCTTATCTCATATCCTCTCCAAGAATATCCACTTTTAGCTGATTTACTGATTAGGTATTTCATTATACATTTATCATGTATGGAAGCTACTCAAAAGCTCCTATTAAACATTTATCACATGGACACAGTTGAATCTTTGGAGTAGACATCCCCATACGAGTGAGTGCTGTGATTGAGGCCTCTAGTTCCCCTGGCTGTGGAGTGGAGAGGGTCAGCCCCCAGTCAGCAGCCTCCCTCAGGGAGGGTCTTGGTGAATCCCCCTGCCCCTGTCTGGAGCCTGGGAACTAGGAGGCCATGGGAACAGCCTGCCTGCTTATCTGCTACCCTGCCTGCCTGCATGTCTGCCTGGGGGGAGGACGTGATCATAGCCCAGAACAAAGACTTCTACTGAAGCTCTAAGCACAGATTTGGTGCAACTGCATCCTATTAACCGAGATAGACAAGAGTGTGACACCACAGAGATTGACTCAGCCCATCTGTGGTGGAGGATAAGAGTGTGTTCTTACCTGGTGTAGATGGATTTGAAGACAGGCTGATTATTAAACTGGTCTGAAAATATGATGAGTATGCTAGAACAGCTGTTGGCTAAAATGTGTTTACATGTGACTCTGTGTTTGTGAGCCAAAGGAAATGCCATGATCAACTTTACAAGTGTTTTGATAAAAGGCCCTTTGATGTTTTCTGTAGAAATTCCATTTGGTTTGGAATGGTATAAATTGTTTTCAGAATCTTACTCCTATGAGTCAGTTTACCCGGTCCCACCTTGCTCCTTAGTTTATGTTTGTCTTTGTTACTCTTCTCCCTCTACACCAACAGCTGCACCCTTCTGTCAAACTCCTGAAGTTCGCAGATGACACAACCCTCATTGGATTAATCTCCAATGGGGATGAGTCCGCCTACAGAAAGGAAGTTGACAGCCTGGCTTCCTGGTGCAGCCAGAACAAATTGGAGCTGAACGCCCAAAAAACTGTAGAGATGGTAGTAGACTTCAGGAGAAGCCCAGTCCCAACCACCCCCCTCATCATGTGTGACTCCCCAGTTAACACTGTGGAGTCATTCAGATTCCTGGGGACAATAATTTCACAGGACCTCAGGTGGGCGGAGAACATCACCTCCACCATCAAGAAGGCCCAGCAGAGGATGTTCTTCCTGCGGCAGCTGAAGAAATTCAACATGCCGCAGAAAGTGATGGTTGAGTTCTACACGGCCATCATTGAGTCCATCCTCAGCTCATCGATCACCATCTGGTTCGCTGCCTCCACTGCCAAGGACAAAGGCAGACTGCAGCGGACCATTCAGTCAGCTGAGAAGGTCATCGGCTGCAACCTGCCGTCTCTCCTGGACCTGTTCCACTCCAGAGAGCAGGAAAGATCATCGCTGATCTATCCTATCCTGGTCACCACCTCTTCCATAGACTTCCATCCGGCAAAAGGTTCTGGTCTATCAAAACCAAAACCTTGCGCCTCCTGAACATTTTCTTCCCCATGGCAGTGGGGCTCACAAACAAGCTCCCTGCCTCTCACTGACTTTGGGACTTCCACTCCCCCCCCATCCCACCCTGTCACACACACTGCACTGTGTAATTTATATTTATTTAAAATTATTCTAATTTATAGTGTACATGCCCCATACCCATTTCACAGCCTCTAGCCTCATTGCCTTTTAGCCTCACACAGCCTACATAATGGATTGTTTTATTGTTCTATTTTGTAAATTTGTTTTTGCTATTTTGTTAATATTTTGCTATTTTGTAAATGTTTTGTTAATGTTTTGCTTATATATTGTTTTTAATGACCGATGCACCAACCTCACTTAAATTTTATCTCCGAGTCGTGCATTTGAGTCCTCTGCCTAAGTACTACTGTCAATACACTAAGTGAGTTAGCACGCATCGTCTTAATAAGACAATCTTTTCTCATTTGATTATTTTCTTAGAACATTAACCTACTATGGTATGTTTTATATTGTGTGTATTTACACTTTTGATTGTATGACTTGAAGTAAGATTATGTTATTGCTTGTCTAAAATAAATCTCCTCAAGTTTGATACGCTTTTCTCATTTGTCCAAAAATGCTACAGATAGATCTGTGTGTTAGGATAATCTGCTAGAATCTAAGCAAGCAATATAATTGACCATTATATTATATTTATGTTCTTTAGTTGTGTTGTATACCAAGGTTTCGGTTTGTATACCGGTTGGCTTTCAAATACTTCGAATTCTGCAAATATAATCTTATTATCTAATTAGGAGGGACATTTCCGAAGTACATGTAGCTCATGACAGGAAATGACTCTTACTTAAACTAGTTATTTGAATATTAATTCCCAACTAAGACAGTGAAAGACTCTAGTGAGGTACCCTCGTTAAGGCCATAACGTTAAAGGGTGTCCCGACTATGAACCTCAGGCTCATTATATTCGGCTAGTTACGAAAATATAGAGTCAATTTATACTATGTATTAATTGAGGTCAGATTAACATTGTTTACTATCGATCTAAGCTCCAGCCCAACTCCAGTGGGAAGGAACAGATATCATTTCACAACGCTGTGAGACTTACTTTAAAATTGAAAACGGTCTTCTGCGACTTAATTTGTGACCAGGATATGACGACTGAGTGAAACTACGAAGTGATTTGAGCTCATTCTCAGTATCTGCGTGGACACTGGAATGCTGAAACAGCAACCCAATTATACTAACAGTTCTACTCCTCTCTCCCATCATCCTTCTAATCGTTAAAGGTCTGTCAGATCGGTAAAGGTCAAACTTATCTAATCAATGGTGGAGAGAAAAAGGTTTGTGTACTGGCGAGGCAGACCAAGCAGGGTCTGGGCGACATTTCACACTTCAACAGTGTCACACACGAACCACGACACTTTTGTGTTTGTGAATTGTGAAAATGTGAATTTGTGAACTGTGAAAACCCAGTAACCTCACCCTTATTGTAAAAAAAAGAAAAAAAAAAAAAAGTTTGTGAAAAAAAAACAATAAAGACAATTTTACTAAAAACTAGAAATACAGTACTATGAAAATAGGTGAGTAATTCTGTTTCTATAATGAAATATGGCTATGTACTGTAGAGCAGCAGTAACTGTTGAGGTACTGTCTGGATGACAAACAGCACTAGCGCTGAAAGCTTCACTCAGGTTAAAATGAATCTGTGCAATCACATCCACCACCGGCTATTAACATAAAGGTGAAGAATACAGAATAAAGGTGCAGAAATGTACTGATGATTGTGATGCAGACCAATGATATGGAATGATATGTTATCACATGACCATATACTGTAAGCGTAGTGAATGGGTTGGCACTTAGTATTTATTCTCCATCACAAGTGACAAGCTGAACCTTGATAATAGGCAATATGTAACACTTGAGTGTGACGTCAATCTAATGGGAACAGCAAACTGGTGACACTAAGTGTGTCTACACATGAACATAGCTGACAACAATGTGCCTGGATTAATCTTGATTGAAATAAGATAACAATGGCACAGACACGCACGCACGCACACACGCACACAAGTGTCACTTCATCCTCACTAGAAATGGGCAATTCTCTGAAGACCAATTACAAGGTTCTACAGTAACCTTCTGTGGGTCACTGCACATGGATTTCCTGTTCCTTCTCTTCTCGTTTGCCTTTCCCCCACCAGCTTCATTAATTTGGGTTGTAAATCAGACTTTCGCCCATTGAAACAGTGTTCGGGAACAAGTGAAGAGCATGAATACACTATATGAAACGCTTTATAAACACACTAGGGGCCTCTTTTCAAAAGCAGGCTCAGGCCCGTTTCATGTTTTTATCTTTTTTAAGTGGAAGTTTCACTATTGGATTGTGGATTGAACAGTGTCTGAATACATTTGTATACATCTAGTCAACAGAGGTCTCATCTGAAAACTAGACAATGAAAGAATGTATCCTTTGAACCATTCTGAGACCTGGGGTGTCGGGCTGGCCAGAAACAGGTCCAATCCCCTCCCTCGACACCTAATCAAGTTTTACTCACAAGTCAGGACAGTTTTTATTTAATCTCCTCCACTGTTGACGGGTAACTGTGGCACCATCTGAAATGACAAACTCTTGAAAAGAAAAATGTGGATAACAGTTCCCTCAAACTCTACTGTCCAGAAGGATTGCGCTGGGTGCATTTTGCATGCCTTGTTTACTGTACACTTCTAAACATATTTACTATTTAATAACAAGGGTGAGGTGTGATGGCAGTCATTACTCTAACCTGCTATTGGTAGGACTTCTCTGCATATGCTGCTACAGACATTGTAACCTCTCACTGATGAGCCCAGAAAACCAATTTCCACGCCAATCCCTCTGGAGTCAATCAATCTTGATTTGGTCAGGTCACCTTCAGTGAGATCACGTACCACACTAACAAAATAACCAGAGACCGTCTGGTCATCCATTACACCCGAGAGAGAGACTGGCCGTCTCTGCTCTGAGCTTACAGGAAGACTAATGGAGTGAAGACTGCTGTTGGTTTCCCCTTCAACACTAAAGAGCAGCATACTACTGGCTGGTTAGGTTGCATTAAGTGGGCCAGGTACTATTTCAGGAAGTTCTATAAAAAATAAAAATAAAGATGATGCGAGTAGAGTCACAGCTAAGGGACTACTGGTTGAGTCATCCGTATGATGTCCATTCATAACAGGAACTAGAAAACTGGCTTATGGGGAAACAGACAAAAAAATATGCAACTCACTTGTTCTCCTCTACCAGGTTTTATTATCCATTTTCACTGTGAACACTTCAAATAAAGCAATGCTTCCCACTATTCGGTTCATTTGCACACCACCAACAAACAAACAAACAAAAACTTTACAATGTCATAACATGACCATAGTGGTGTGCAGTCACAAAAAATAAAACATGGAGAAAAGTTTAGATTGGAATTGACTGTCCGGGAAAATGAATGCATTGAGCCCCCTCAGAATGATCAAAAGGGCTTTCTTATGCATCAAAAATCGAAGAAAGTATGCTTTCTTTGATCCTCCTCAGACTTGATTCAAAAGCTTTTGGCTCTTACAATTTCCATCATATTTACATTTGGATCACATGAAACAAGACTGCTTGGCTATAAGGCTGGATTACTGCTATGCTCTGGTAAACTAAGAACCAAGAGAACGAAAGACAAATATCCTTTCATATAAAGCAAATCAAAACACAGACAAATGAAACAGTGACAAAGAGGTCTCACATCCATTATAACTTCAGCAGTTATTTTATTTGTACCACCAGTTTTCCCAAAGGGTTTTCATCCAGCTCATGTTACACATGGAATTAACCCCCCACCCCACATCTTCTGCGCTCTCTGTCACTTAAGATCTCAAGCCCTGTGTCTCTCCAGAGTAAGATGCTTTGCTGTTAGAAAATATAGTTTTGGTATATTGTGTAACTACATGACAACTTGAAAAAAACATTGAAAGTCCCAACCTCCCCTCCCCATGTCCAGAGTGACACAGCCGCTACATGCATCTATGAAACCCAATACAGGCAGACACGACTGTAGTTGTCCTCCATGGCAGGGAGCCCTCTGAACGGCTGGATCTGGACATGGGGGTGTGTTCTGGGACCCCAAAGTGCTGGTGGAGAGGGGAAGGGGGGGGGTGTAGTGGGGCCTGGGGGGTCTAGAGACTGGCTGCAGACCTTCCTTCTCTTTGAGTGGTGGTCTTGGTGGGGTGGGGGAGGGGTGGGAGGAGCATAAAGGCCTCGATCTGACATCATGGGAAAGGAGGCCGTGGTCCAGGCTCAGAACCTCAGATGGGACTTGTGTTTGACCATGTATCTGATGGAGGAAGAGGAAGAAGGGAGGTTAATCACCATGACCATGACCTCATGGCAAAACTAATGCCTGAACGATGCAACATCAATGAAAAGGTCTTCTGAAATATCATCCCATTCAGATCTCTTAGCCCAATGTCCATCACCGGTATAAGAAGGTCATTGTATAGGTGTTACATAATTAACACGTGTCGCAACACACACACACACACCTGTCGAGGGTCTCCCAGAAGCGCAGGAAGTGGGGCCGGTCAAGGTGGCGCTTGTGGTGGCTCAGCTCCAGCACGGTCACATCCCACTTCTGCACATTGGGGTCCATCTTCACCTCATCATACTTCAGATGAAAGGCTCGGACTGCAGGGCACAACCACAAGGTCACATTCATGGTCAGACAGTCTCCTCAGTTTTGAATAACACTATTAAAATTCACATGCACTTCTAAATGTTCATTTAACAATATAATATAGCTGTCTAGATAATTTCAGTGGCATCATATGTTGGGAGCCAATGCAGGGTTTAGAAAGAGTGCCATCCTAATGAATAAAGGCTATTGAGAGTACATCTAGGGAGGAGAAATCTGAGGATTCTCACTTTTGGCGAAAATGTCGACAGGAGAACCGTCAGGCAACAGCCAAGGCCAGCCCTTGAACTGCCAGGCAGGACCCTGCACAAACACAGCCACCACACGGTCCCTGCAGAAAACACAGATCACAAGCTCTTACCATTCAGTCCAAATACAGACTTACTATAGAATACATACAGCATAATGTCACTAACATGTACGGTACGGTCATACGTCATGTAGCTTCTATGTATGAGGTACCATGATGTATACTATAGTCATGTACTATCATATAATGCCATGTATTGTCATGTTGCACCATGTAATAATAACATTAATAATAATACTACATTGGATTTGCAGAACACTCTTCATTGCAGGGAAGAATACATTAAAAGAAGACAATGGTGTATGGTCATGTGTGGTTGTGGTGACGCACCAGTCCTGCGGGGCCAGTTTGAGGGGCTGGTCGATGACCCTGTAGGGCACGGTGACACTGAGCGTGGCTCCTCCAGGCTGGACCTGGTCCTTACGTCTCTGGAGCAGCACCTCGTTGTCCCGCTGGATCCCCTGCTTCTTCTTCTCCTCCGGTGTCACAAACCTGACAGGAGAGGGAGGGAAGAGAAAGAGCAATGGCTGTCGTAAGATTCATACATAACATAAACAATCTTCAATGACGCATTACTGTAAGGGGGGACACCCAGTATTTTGAAAAAGATTTCATTAGTAGCCGGTGGACAAACTGCATGATGACTGATTTAGGTTAATCAGAGTTAATCATGGCTCCCAATATGTATGCATTACTGTTCATACAGCTAATGCAGCAATACAATGGTGGCTGTACTCTCGACAGCCTTTATACAAGTCTTGATTGGTTCCTCATCACATTTGTTGTCCGCTTTCAAAACATCTCCCTTGCATGCCACTGTAGCCACTGAACACAAATGAGCAGACCTTCCTTGCATACGTACAGAGAACACAAAAGCACACAGCACCTAATGACAATAAAGCTCCTTATTTCCCTAGTTAGTTATTTACTGTTAACAGTGAGAAGCAGTAGTCTTGGGTGGTAGCTATGTGCAGGAGATGAGTGTCCATACAGCAGTCAGGCTTATGTTCCTTCCCCTAGGGCACTGGTAATATCTGCATGCTGCTACTCATCCTCCCAGCCAGAGCTGCTGCTGCTCTCCTATGACTCCAAGTGATTTATGGTTCCAATTAAACCGCAAAATAGCAATTACTCCACTGATGTGTGGCTGTGCATTGTGCATGTGGTGTGTGTGTGCGCCTGTATTGTGTATGTATGTGTGTGAGTGCGTACATGTGCATCTTCAATGAGCACACAGAAGTAATTCACCTTTGAGGTTGAGGTGGTGAACAAAAAGCGAGTGTTTCTCATTCTGAAGCCGCACTCATGCAGTGATGATTATTAATCAAGTAACAGTGTGTGTCTGCATTTGATCTACCTTCCCCCATCTGCATTTGGACCACCTTGGAAAAATATGATTAACAGTGGACAGGTTGTGGCTTGCCTTCCAAACATCCTCCTCACAAGCAGTATAATATACATACTGATATTTTAACACACTAGACTATTGGTTAGACCTAAACACCAGCAGGATTTGTCTCTCTCACTCACATACACACACACACACACACACACACGTATATCTTACTTGAGGTCCTGCAGCAGGTCCTTGGCGTTCAGCATGGTGATGAGGGAAGTGGTGGCCGCTGGGATGATTACGATTGGGGTCCGAGACCCTGCAAACCAACAGGACAAAGGTAAATCATACAGCCATTCAACCTAAATATACCTGAGGTCACTTTAAGGAGTCATAACAATACGTACCTTTCTTTTGATTTGGTGGGGGTCTGGCTTGGGAAACTGAACGGAAGAGGGGAAAAAAACATCAAGAAAAGGGCAAACATAAAATAAACTACCTTAATATCATGTACTAATGGCACTTTTCCACTAGAGGCCGCATTTTTTTGGGCCCAAGAACTGGTGTTTTTCACCCAGGGTGATTCTGAGGACTTGGGGAGAGCAGGGAGGCGCTAACTATCGACTGTCAGAAACACGTTTCCCAGCAAGTTTCACAAACCAGCATGACTACATGAAACCGAAACAATCTGTGAAAATTCTTTACTTTTTTTCTCCAGCCAATTTCTTAGTAACATGACTTTGATACCAGCAAAGGAGCTGTGTGGTTGAATGGGAGCCATTTATGGTTATAGGTATAGTTATAAGTATATAGGAAATATACACCAACTCACAGATAGTTCAGTTATCCAGCCAGTTGAGCCAGTCACATTTCCCATTAAATGAAACGGGTGTTTACCCACAGCCAAGCAAACTTAATAGTACATATAAATGCTTCTAAACGTGACTCCAAACCAAAGTAAATAACGGTTTATATCACATTTTCATGTTTTTGTAACACAAGTAGAAGTCCCATAGACTAGCATAGCCAAACAATGGGAGGGCACAGTACACATTGCATTGCTTACCCCAAAATCCTAGCCAAGTCCCAAAAATGGCCATGGGCTTTTTTTGGGCCATTCTCTGAGATGGAAACAAAAGTCTGAGGCTTTGGGCCAATCACCAGTGCCAAAAGTGACAGTGGAAAAGCACCATAACAGTCTGCAGTATTTATGCGTGTAGATTATGAGTGAAACAACAAGTTTGACAATGTCAAATGGCTAATCAAATACATTTGCGTGATCTGAGGAGCCTCACCAGCACAGCGAGAGGTCTGGTGAAGCTTACTAAAATAGATCTGCTGTTGCGTTTTTAATGCTCTTATCTGCTTTTCACCTTTTTAAATTATTTTTTTTACGAAGAGCACAAAACACCATTGATTCTGTCAGAGACAAATGTATGCTGGGTGGTGGCTTGATTATTAATAACGTGACAGGAGAGATTAAAAAAAACAAAAAACATCTGTTATCTCTTTCTTTGTCTATTAGTGGGAAGCCTGGCATTGCATGCCTGTCACCAGTGTACTGTAAACTGGGGTAAACTGCCAGGTGGGTAGTTAGCATGGATGCCATTGTGACAGGTAATGAAGTGTCTCTCCACATTGTGCCGCTTTGCCGTCGCCACAGTCACCCCGCAAATGAGACATACACACTTGTCTTTCACTATCGTAAAAAATAACTCTTCCTCCCAATCATTGTGAAAATGATAAGTTTTCTTTCGCTTTTCCGCCATGTTTTTCTTCATTTTGGGGGTAAAACCCACATCTAGCTCCACATTGTAGCTGCACTCGCTAGCTTGTCTCAGCAAAGAGTGCGCGCGATATTGAACTTTCCAGACAGAGTTCAGAGGTCAGAGTTCATAAAACATTTTTGTTTTTAAAAATGTATATTCAATATTGTCATTGCCATCAAATCTACATCAATGCAAGTGTTATTGATTCAAAAAGAACATCAACACAATTAAATACAAATTTAATTTAGAAAGAGCTCCATGGTGACTGGTGCTATTTTTAGAACATGTCCTACGGGCGACTCACGTGGTCCCTGTGGGCGACCAGGTGCCCGCGGGCACCGTGTTGGCTACCCCTGGCCTACAGCATACTAAAAAGGCACATGGACTATAAGCTCTATATACAAAAATGTCAGACTTTGTTGTGGTCATCTCTTGAAATTTGATTGTCCAGTCATCATTGTGTGAGAAAATAGCAACCTAATAATGACAGTGTAAAAGTTACATTGCGCATCTGCTATTTTTAAAATTATATTTTTGCTTGTTTATTTGTCTATATTTGAGAGTATTATTTATTTATTGGATTGACCCTGGGCTACAGCACCCAAAGACATTCATCAGTACTAAACAGTTTTGAGAGTTGAGCATGGCTTTATCTTTTTATCTGCCATTTTCCCCATTTAGCAAATGTTTCTTGGGGCCGAGGTTTAGCCTTCATTCCTTTAGACCATCTTTTTATGTGTCCTACTTTATCAAATCGAGCTGATCTATTAATCTACACCAGCGATGTGGTAAAAATGTGTCACATCCTGCCTGTCAGGCTATCACTCACACAATCAGACACACGCATGGCGTTTCTCTACACAGCAAGAGAGAAAGCCTACTGTTTGGGACCAATGTCTTTGTTTGACAGTGGAACAAACGTTATATTGATCACGCCACACAAAGACTGGGATTCAAAAAGACTGAATGACCTCCAGCTCCAGACCTCATGTCCTCTCTACACTGTCCAGATATTCCATGGGTGAGAACAGTGACTGAGGCTTGAATACAGCTGCTAAACACTGTCTGACAGATGCCTTGGTGGGATGCCACTCATGCAGTTGACAGGACCATCTAACACTGACATTTGGAGGAGGGTCACAACCTTGAAGCAATGTCAGTTGTCTCAAGAGGAGATTTAAAAGGAGATCAAATAGAAACGGCATGTCCAAGTACACCTTAATGACAAAGCTGCCACACAGAGTCACCAACCGTAGTCCTAGAGAGTGTGTGCAGGCTTTCCGTCAAGCAAAACACACCTGATCTGAACAAATAGACACTGATGATTATTTTAATCAGTGTTGAGAGTGTGTTAGAGTTGGGCTGTAACCAAAGCCTGCACAACCTGTAGCTGTCCAGGACCAGGTTTGATGATGCACACTATAGCTGCGTCCATGCTGGGGGAAGAGCACAAATGTACAGGCAAAGGGTGGAGAAATGGGACACAGCATGGGTCCCTGTGGTGATACAGACCTGGTCTGGGAACGGCCTGAACGGCTGGGGTTTGGGCCTTCCTGGCAGAGGCTCCCTCCTGGAAGACAGAAAAAAAACAGAAACAAAACTGATCAATTACAGCTTGAAAAATGAAGATCTAGTTGGACATTTTGGCAGGTGGATGAGAAGTTCCTCAGGACTGCTGCCCTGAATCCATATTAATATATTCTTCAATATCAAGGATCAGTGTTGGCTTTGCTGATCGTTTCACTTCCTCCCTTATCTTCCATGGTGATATTGATTCCCTTCTGGAGGTGTGTGTGTGTGAGAGAGAAAGTGAGTATAAGTGCATGCGTGTCTGGGCTGAAGGGGGGAGTATTAAGGGTCACACCCCTAAGGTCTAGTGGTAATCCATCATCTAATGACAGTCCTACTGCCTACTCCCCTGCCTGAAAGAAGAGCTTCAGAAACATATACACATACGGAGGGTGGATTCTAAATAGAGCCTGACAGATATCATCAGTGCACAGATATTATCGACCGATATTGGCCTATTACAGAAATATCTGCATCGGTGCATATTCCTCAGATAATGCACAGATAAAGCACCAAAGATGTGCGTCAGCCTCACATTCCGAAATTATAGAAAACAAGTGCAATTGGGTAATTGTGTGTAATTGGGTTTTTGCAGAGCAAAACATATAATTTTTATTCAATTAATAAACATTTACTGGCGTTCGCTGTTACTGGAGTGCCAACTGAAGTGGCTAAATTTAGCCAAGTTATTTCACAGTCAAACTGTTTGCCATAGTACAAATAACTGTAATAAATAACAATAATACATAATAAATAAATGTTGCATTAGTTACCAATGGAGATAATGTCAGGTAATTATTGAGATATGGATTTACACCTAAGCAGCATAAAGAGCATCTTGTTGCCATTGTTTTCTTATGAAAACTGTGCTAAAAAGGAGTTGTGTAAATATATATAGGTTATCAGTGAATTTTCCCCTCCATAAATCCAGTATCGGTCGGGCTCTAAATCTAAGTGTCGATGCTGTCAGTGGTCTCAATATACTGTCAGAGCGGAGGAATCAAACCAAGTGTGTCACCAACTGAGACCAACTGGCACCTACACCTCAAACTAATGATTTAAGACTGGAGAAGAGCAACTCCAACCATAATGACACTGCTATAGTAAACATTACACTTCTAGCAGGTCACTACTAATCACTCACTCAATCGTCTTTGGGTTTTTTATTGCTGTGCTCAAGAGCTCTCATGCAATAAATTATTCAGGCAGTATTTGGTCAAAATAATGAACTGCGAGTGTATGTCAACAAGTGTACCTTGATGAACTGGGCTACTTCAGTATTACCCAGTATTCCGACTATTTACACGGATTACACATAATATCATTGCAGAATTGGATTCTTATTATATCAATTCTATCACTCCAGAGTGCTCAAAAGTGTATTTCACATTGCTTTGTCCTCAGATAAAGTTAGTATGCACAGGCAAAAAAATAAATAAAAAATAAATAAATAAATAATGAACTGCGTGTGAATATTTCAGCAGATTCATTCAACTATCCTCCAACAAGAACAATTAAAATTAATCAGAGGACACTGCACATCACCCACCAATACAGGAGTCAAAGGCACAGTTTTAATGAAATTCAAATCCATCTTCTGGTTTATCTTTATCTTATTAGGTGTTTAACAAATCACCACCTCTCTACAGTAGGCCAACTAAAGGTTTTCCACATTATTTGGACTCCCCATAGGTCTCTTCTATCTAGGCGTCTCCCTTTCCTTCCTTTCCCCCTCTGCTGTTCCTGATCCACTGGCCCCACAGTAGACAATCTGCAGCATTATTGGAGTAGTCTCTATGGAGGAGCAGCTGCTTATCTAGAGCTCAACAATGGCCTGGGCATGCCACCGCCACGACAACACCAACACCCCCACCCCACCCCTAACACTGTTGCAACAGCATCTGGGTACATTGGTTTTAGATTAAGCAATATTGCACACAAGCCAGCGCACACACTCACATGTGCATGAGCACAAATATACCAAACACACACCAAAATAAAAACAAAAAAGCCAACAGAGCATGTTTGCTTTATGACATATTTATCATAATCATCTTATGGTATGCAGAGCTTGTGTGTGAGGGAGAAGATGAGTCATCTTTCTATGCAAATAATCTAAAATGCAATTCATTCACAGAATTAAGTATGCGCCCTAGTGACAACTGAAAATCCCCCTCCCTTAAAATTAAATACTAAAATAAAAAAATAAAAAATCAGCTAAAACTTAACGCATGCATTTTAGCATGAAAACATCTAATTGGTGATAGGGATGCACATTTTGGTTAATTTTACTTTTGACTAACCAATCCAGTTATTAACCGGTTAACAATGTCTGAAATGTAAAAGAGAGGCTGCACAAAAAATACAAATGCATGGGCTGGTAGGTGGGTGGGTGGGTAATCAGCTGGCTTCAGGACAATGTGGAGGCTGTTGTAGCTGCTGGAAGATACACGACTACTGTCTGTTTACCCCAATTAGTCTAAAGGTGAAATCTTGCTGCATACAGTCTCTCTCTTAATATTTTGCTGAATTCAAAGACTGTCTACATGATTGGCTCATACTTTTGCTGCACGCCTGGGCTAACTGTTCGTTCCTTTCAAGGGGAGAGAAACATATCGGCAAACATTTCAACAATGCATGAATCCAGGTGGCTCTGCAAACATTGAAACATTGTACAACATACAGCAGCTTGTGATGCTCCTCAAACTTTCATGCGCTAGTGGCAGTTTGTCTATTATTACACAGTGACAGCCCACAGCAAAGCTAACAAACTCGCTAGCTATGTATTCTTATTCTATGTATTCTTAGGCATTATGTCTCCAAATTTCTCTCATACAAAAAGACAAAGGTGGATTTAAATGCAAGAGGAGTGAGAAAGGGAGAAAGTCACATGTGCATTATCACAGAGAAAGGAGGGGAGAGAGGATGATGTGCAAGCAAGCAGCAAGTCAAAAGAGGTAGGCAAGGAGTACGCAAACTGTTGCGAAAGTCTGATGATAAAGACTATATAGAAATTAGAATTGCAAGAAATGCACTTATAGAAGGTCAAATCTTTTATCAAAACCTTTTTTATCTATCAAATCCGATAATCATAACCGGTTAAAGTATAAGTCGGCAATTAACCGATGAATGGTTAATCATTAACATCCCTATTGGTGGACATGCATATTACATTTCACCATTAACCCCCCCACGTTACAGTTCCAACTGCCACCTCCACTGGGGTAAAGGGATAAATACAGAGGTTTGGAGTCCCTCCAAATGTACACTGGAGGATCAGAAGTTGCCTCCCTTTTTTCCTTCCCCACAAGCAAGAATCAGAGAAATCTGTTCTGAGGGGTGGGAGTGAATACAAAATTGGTCAGGAGCCCCCCCCCCCCCCCTCCTTTCCAGTTGGCAGCAGAAATGACGTGGTGGGGGAGTGTACTGTCACCAAGCCTGAAGCTGTCTATCAGACCGTAGAGAAAACAGCCCCCCCCCACCCGATAGGCTCTTCCTACTGCTACGGAACACAGGCGACAGAGCGATAACAAACCAGAGATGTGGTGAGAGGAGAGGAAAGGATGTCGGAGAGAAAGACAGCGATAGAGAGGGAGGGAGGGAGGAGAGGTTGACGAGAGTCAGTGAGCGTGTGGAAGAGAGAGGAAAGAGAGAGAGAGCGCGCAGGCAAGCAAACGAGTGTGTGAGGGAAAGCACAGAGAGGAGGGAGGCAGCGGCTGAGAGAGACACGGAGGTGAGAGTGTCTAAGAGCCAGAGATGTAAGGCAGGTATCCATCCATCCTGCCTGCCTGCCTGGCAACGTTTATGGAGGAAACCAACTCAAAGCTCTCAGCAGCAGTGCCGGTAAACCACAAGCTTTCCTCAGCTACCCTTAAGACAGCAGCAGCAGCAGCAGCAGCAGCAGCAGCATACAGCCAGCACAGAGCACACAGCCTCGGGGGACAATGCACCGCAGATTGAGAGACTGCAGCGCCGGTACGCTACCTTACACACACACACACACACACGCACGCACGCACGCACGCATCGAAAGCCAGAGTACCAATATGAATTTCACAACAACATCTAAACCAATCATGGGCTCCCTCTCTGTGAGCTTCTGAGGCATGTTACCAGCCAGCAAGAGAGCAGCACAGAGAAACATGGCAGAGAGAGAGAACGAGGGTGTCCGAACCTGAGGCGGGGACAGAAACAGTGGCACTGTGATTGGGCCAACAGCACGGTGGGAGGAGAGAGAAGGTAGGACTGTAAACCGTGAGGTAGTGCCGTGATTCCAGCCAAGGTGGGTGGACATACGGAGGAGATAAATCACATTCCTGCTGGTGGTGGTGGCACTGGGGAAAGACGGTGAGGATGTTGTTCCCTGGGAAATGAAGGGTGCAAGCCTGCCATTCTACCCCAACCACCACACACTGGAGCAGGTACGTCTCTCAGTCTGGCAACTCCGTCACAGCTCAGACGACCACACACACACCTCTAAAATAGATTAGTGTGTTGATTAATGCTGCCATCTTCACTAAACTAGTGTGTTAACTGCTGTTTTGTCTAATACTCAGTTTATGTTTTTGTTAAGAACCAGAAAGCATATCTGTCTGTCTGTGTGTGTGTGCGTGTGCATAGGGGCGTTCTATGGATGCTCTATAAGAGCTCAACATCGGGCCTCGCAGCGTCTCTGTGCACTCACAAACAGCCCTTTGTCTGGGGGGGTCCTCTAAGAGGGCAGTGTGTAATCCAGTAGAATGAGAGAGAACACACACCACTCCAGGGGGCTAGTGGCCCTAAAACAGAATATAGAACAGCAGTTCTACACAGATCTAAATCTGCCTTACTTCCTTTACGCCCAAGTAGAGCTGAGAGTGAATTCGATGTTAGGCACAATGCAAGGAACAGGAAGTCAACCGAAAAACTTTCAGTTTAGCCTACATTCTAAATGTGAAAACACAGAGGTACATATCCTGTATCTAACCATCTTGCGAAAATGCATCCTAGTCCTACCATAAAATGCCAAAGGTTAGCAAAGAACAAGTTCAAAAATACTTGTTTTCTAGCAGCTGCATAAATGTGCAATCTACCTAAAAACACAGGACAGACATGGTTCATTCTATACAAACTATAAATGTATAACGCTACTGTTGTATGAAGAGGTAATGTGGATCTCGATAGTCTTCTATTTTGTTTAGCTGTTGACTGGTCTTGCTTGGTTGATGGGAGTCTGTGCAGGCTTTCACTGACAAGGGGAGTCTCCCCTGACCAGACTGGAGAGTAACTGGGATGATCTATTGATATCAGGGGAGACTGGTAGAAGTAGAAATCGGAAGACGGCAGGAACGAAGAATGGTGTCATTTGATACAATCCCTCATTCCATTTCATGCATTACAATGACCCTCTCCTCCGATTTCTGCCTCCACCAGCCTCCCCTGATTGACACACACAGCCATCTCCAGGCCACATTGCACAAACCTGGTGAAAATAAATAATGTTGTTTAAAACAAGAGTTGAATGGATCTGTTCCACTCAACCCTTCTCTTCTGACAGAGCACAGATGCTATTAGTTTCACACCCAGACAGTTTAGCATAGTGTGTGACAGCTACTAATGTCTTTCTGAAAGAGCAGAAGAGTTCCATTATCCAATCTATGTGGGACATCTCTAAATGACACGCTCTACAGGGCTCATAGGCTTAAAAGGGGCTGAGAACACTTTTTAGTTAATTCATCATTAGCCCATACAAACTTCATTAATTGTTTAATGGATTTTCAGAAAAGTGAGGCGAGCAACAGTTGTACCTACCTCGTTATGCTATTCATTATTTATGTCACTTATCAAAATCCAGGGGTAGGCCTATATAGTATACATTATTTATTTTTTATTTATTTTTAATCAGGTCTTGCCTTAAATAAAAACCTATTCTCTCAGCTGCTCCACTGTCGGCTTTCAAGTTTTAGCTGATGTGCTGCTACTCGCACACCAACAGCTTGCACTGAAGCAATAAGCTCTCCAAATTTGTGGCTCATTCCTGCGAAAATAATTACTCAAACAATAACAAAATAAATAACTTCATTTGGGGGCCATATGCAATTGCCTACTTCTCCCATGCTTTGGGCCGTTCAGATTTAAAAAAACGATGCATTAACCATATTAACAATTATTTATAATCTTTTAAAAAAAGGTGAAGCTTGGCATCTGTTAAACAATTAATGAAAGTTGTATGGCCTTAACTGCCTGCAATCTCATGGACCACCAATACTCACTCACACACCCCAAATCCCAGTGCTTGACAGTTTTTAAATGGTGTTTGTTAACAATCACTTTTTCTTCCTTTCTCCTAGATAAAAGCAGTTTGCTTCTGCTGAGGATTAAACGTTGTCCCTGAGCATGAATGCTGGATAAAACTTCCCAGGCAGGTCTGACAGCTGACGAGATATTCAAAGTGACACTACATGGGAAGACATGCACCGCCTCTGGTGCAGCTCCCTGCGGAGCCAACTAACACGTCACTCAGTCACATGTGATCAAGCCTCGGTCGCATGCTGCACGCCTCGAACCTGACTGGGTGTGACCACTTCTTGAGCGAGGCACCACCACGCAGCCACCATGCAGTGGAGGCGACGCCACTGCTGCACACACATTGCCGGGCTCCTATCTCTTCTCTCGCTCCTAGGGGTCCTGGTCATCCTGGGACACCAGGACTGGCTGCCAGACCTCACTGGCACAACGTGGAGAAGGGAGCACCCTATGGCCTACACTGAGGGAGGAGGAAGACTACACTCCACCAAAGCCAAGGGGAACCAGAGTTCCCCACAGACTCTGTGGAGGGGAGCACCGATCCCCCCCTCTCCGCCGAAGACCGGCAGCAACCTCAGCTCCCTTCAGGTGGACTCCTCCTCCCCACAGGGGGTGACGGGACTGGAGAACTCGCTGGCGGCTAACACTAGCCAGAGCGAAGAAAGGGGACTGAGTGGGTTGCTGACCTCAGAGCCCTACCCTTACATAATCAACGAGCCTGACAAGTGCCCAGAGGGCAGCCCGCAGCCGTTCCTGGTGCTGCTGATAGCCACAGAGGCCAGGCAGGCGGATGCCAGAGAAGCGATCCGGCAGGCGTGGGGGAATGAGAGTGTAGCACCCGGCCTGGGCTTCATCAGGCTCTTCCTGCTGGGCGTGAGGGAAGGAGAGGTAGGCCGCCTGCAGCAGATCAGCCTGGAGGCCGAGAGCCTCCGGCACCGTGACATCATCCAGCAGGACTACATGGACACCTACAACAACCTGACAATCAAGACCTTGATGGGCATGCACTGGGTGGCCACACACTGCCCCAGTGCCAGCTACGTCATGAAGACAGACAGTGACATGTTTGTCAACACAGAGTACCTGGTCCACAAGCTGCTCCGGCCCGAAACGCAGCCCAAACAGGACTACTTCACGGGGTACCTTATGAGAGGCTACGCACCCAACCGGAACAAGAAAAGCAAGTGGTACATGTCGCCTGAGCTGTACCCCAGCGAGAGGTACCCCACCTTCTGCTCGGGAACAGGGTATGTGTTCTCGGGGGATCTGGCAGGGAAGATCTACAGGGCCTCCCTGAGCATCCGGCGGCTGCACCTAGAGGACGTCTATGTGGGGATCTGCCTGGCCAAGCTAAGAGTGGAGCCCACGCCGCCCCCCAACGAGTTCCTGTTCAACCACTGGCGGGTCTCCTACTCCAGCTGCAAGTACAGCCACCTGATAACATCCCACCAGTTTCACCCCAATGAACTGCTTAAGTACTGGCACCACCTGCAGAGCAACAAGCACAATGCCTGCATCAACCAGTCCAAGGACAAGATGGGCAGATTACGCCAGAGGAGACTGCACGGGGAGAAGCCTGTTTGGTGACAGAGCACAAGGTTAATGGTGCTCTGTAATCATGGCCTTCGCAGGACAGAGGTGACAGTCAAGCACAGAGGACGTGCCAAGGGTTGAAGGTTACCTCTTTCTTTCTTTTTTTACTGGAACTCCAGTTCATATTTCTGTATAAAGAAGGCGACGTGATTTAATGTGTGAACATTGGAAATGGGCGTCTTACCATGCAGGGTTAAGTCTTTACAGACTGTATTGGTGCATTTTGTTAAACTTGGAGTTATAATAGTGGAAAACATGTTTTGTATTAATGGTGTTGGAATTCAGAGGGCCTTCAAATCACTAAAATGTTGGTGAGCAGGTGCTCAAAAACGGAGGTACAGCCAATTCTGGTGCCAATAAATAATATTACATATAATAATTTAAAAAAAAAGACAATGGATTCATGTCACACTGATCATACGCTATGTATCATTTGCAGAATGATAAAGTTGACAAAACATGTGACCACACACTCCACATCACACACCACAAAAAACAAATAGGTCCATTATTACAGATCAAGCATAGAATAGTAACATCTTAAAATACCCATATACAGCCACCTTAAAACATACGATTATTGGCTATCATGGGGAAATGTGTTCTGGTGCATTATATAATCGTCACCAATGTCAGAGTGAGGACAAAAGGAAAGACCGTCTCAGGGTGAGAGTAAACACAATATCTGAGTTCTTGGTCATATCAGACTCCAGCATAAAAAAAGGGAAGAGCACTGGTCTTACCGTCACCGACTTCAGTGTCATGCCATGGTAGGTACCCATGGTATCAATCTTGAAACCCTCCGTTTCTGAGGACACAATAGGTTACTCAATCAGTGATGCATTTTACTTGTCAGAGTTATGTTTCAAAATGCGATAATGGAATGTTTATGTGCTTTGATATGTTACTATGTAAAAAATAATCAATGTAACGTCTCATTATTACATATATTGTCAGCATCAGCAGACTTGAAATTAAACAAGCCTAAGGGCAGGGCCAAAGTGTAACTGTGGCTATTTGTTTTGACATTAGGTGGTCAGTCAACAAAATACAGGCTCTGGTATAAATAAAAGATGTGAAACCACAGATGTCGAATACAATGCTTGCATTTCCTGTTATCACCCAGTGATTAATCGATTATAATAAGATGCACACTCTCTGAAAATATACACTGCATAAGTACACATCAATACAGACATATTCACTCATATTCAAGACAGGAACTCTCCAGAACCACTGTACATTATAAATAGAGCACATGAGCTCACATTTAAGGTCACAGTCACATACAAATAAAGCTCCACAATGACAACACAAACTGTTCCAACTCACCCTCTTTTCCTTTGAATCTCTCCTGATCGTATCGATTGTATGCAGCCGGGACAGGCTGTTTGTTCCTTATGGACGGGTCCTTGAAATAAAAGACAAAAGGTTGCACTTAATTCATACAGAAAAAAAATAGAGTTCTCACTCACACAATAGAAAAATAATTTATTCTGTTAATCCAGTTTGAGTCGATCACACCAGAGCTAAGAATTCAGACTTAACAGACTATATTTCTTTTTCTCGAAAAAAAATAACAAGTTAATTTCAAGCTCCATTTCTTTGAGATGAAAACAGTGAGGAGAGGTATTAATAGATTTTATGGAATTCCTCAGCGAGGTTAACTTGGGTCGATTATGGATTTCATTCTCAGGGATGCACTATTACATTAACAATCCAAAAGTGCTAAACCAGATAGCTGCTTTGTATAATGCATGCTTCTGTGTGTGTGTGTGTGTGTGTGTGTACAGTGGATGCTCTCCTTACCACCTGAGTGGTGTTCTGTGTTGGTCTCTGCTCAGGGGCCCGTCCCTCCTCCCTGGCCTTCACCGATTGCAGGATAGCAAAGATGTTTTTGGAGAAATTCTGCAAGAGCACAAGATTCAATCATCAATACAACAATAGGGTACTTTTAAATAGGTAAAAACATCCCTTCACAACAAACGCCTTTGACCTATAAAATATGAATTCAGCAATTTTTCACAAAGACAAGTCATAAAACTGGTATGGTTGTTTATTACTACAACTAGAGTCATAGGCAAAAACTGCTTAATCATAAAACTGGCGTGTCTTTTCTGCCTCACCATCTCCTGAAATTAAAAGAAAAAATCCCCCCCAAAAAACTATATTCAAGACTTAAACAAATACCTAATACTACTAGACTTCGACGTCACCAGACTGCAATCTCGTAAATACATGGGGGCAAAGGGCAAAAAAGCCTTAAACATGTTAAATAATGCCCCCGAAATCACAGTTACAGGGGCAAAAAATGCATCACATTTTTCAGCACTTCTTTGGCATTCAATTTCATAAGATTTCCATGCTTTGGCGCTGTAATTTAGTTCAACAACTGCTACTCGTGCTACAGTCACCGCATATAGGACTCGTCAACTCGCAGAAGTTTCGCTACACGCCATGAACAATTTGCTTGCCTGTTCTTTCAAGCACATTCAGAAGACATGCTCCCCACATGTCGCATGGCACAACTCCAAATCAGAGGGCAGTCAACCACGAGTTGTCTTGGTCAAATAGAACTTGAAGTGATCAGCTCAATTGCTGAGTTTACTTTTTAACTTGAAACTAAATAGAAGCATTTCATGTGAGCTACTGTAGTCTACAAGAGAATGATAGCTATACATCACCAGCTTTTGAAAAACCCTTGTCTTAAAAGGGGTAATAAGGTTTTATGGGATGTAAACATAGAAATTGATTTTTCTATGGGGAAATTACAGAGGCCTACTGCAATAGGCTGCATCAGGTGTCTTAGTGCTGTGATGGAACAATAGCCTCCAGGACTGGTGTTGAACACCCCTAAATCAATTACTTTTATGTTCAGTTGTACTCTTAAGAAAAGGCAAGGCAGTGAAAAGTTTAAAATGAAAGGTGAATTTCTTGTTGCTATGCACTTGTATAACATCTATTGATCCTTTTAATGCCAAAATGGTAAATGTTATTTTTATTAATTTAACTATGGTAAATTTTATTTTATGAAGATAGGAAAATGCCCCAAGAAACTAGTCAACAACCCTTGTAAAGAAATAAAATAAAAATTAAAGTAAATATTACTAAACAAATATTAAGGCATACTTCTCCACAATCAATATATTTCCCTTGAGGTGATGCTGCCATCTAGTGGCATTAAAGAACACTGTATCCTCCATCACTCAACGTATAAAGATGGTGGTGGAGGAGATTTCCCAATGTGTGTGCATATTGCCTGTGTTCTCTACGTCTCTTTACAATTGACAACATGCCCTAGTTGCTCCCTAGTTGCAGTCATTCATTCAAAATCAGCCTGGGGGTTGATCTCTGACCTTTCCAGTGCTCTGGAGGATGGTGGTCCTGGTCCTCCAAACCCTCTCTCTGCTGACGATGTCCCTGGTGACGTCTACTTCAGCATCTACAAAGCTCCTCTGCTTCAAGGTGATGTCTTCGTCCAGATCTGTTTTGATGGTCGAACGCTTCTTGGCCATGATCTTGGCCTTGATGGCAGCGATCTTCTCCACAGACATGGCCTCTGACAGTGATCTGGGTACAGCAGAATAACAGCAAGGCTTTGAGTGGATTTTTGATGGAACTTGGCAACACTCTCCAAACACAAATATGTACCCTCTTCATCAAAATAATTAAGGTCCAAGCTAAAGTCTGTTAGTTTCCCCTTCTCTCCTGTATACTTTTGAGATCAGAATATATATCAACAAATGTAAACCTATACCATACATATTGTTTATCTGAATATGGGTATACAATCAAATCAATTAATTAAGAGTTGGATGCCTGAGGAAAGGCATGGAAGCCACAGACATGACAGGAGGACTGAGTGGTATCTGGTTATACGAGAGTGTTACAGGTGGATGCCTCATACCTGATCTGGTCAGTTTGCACAATGCCCTCTTTGTGGCCCTCCAGACGAGCAGCCAAACGCTCCTTGTCCAGACGCACTCGTTCCTCATCCTGCAGAACAAGAGAATAACTTGGTGGCATACTGTCATTTTCAGTTTACTAAGGCTCACCAAGGCTTTAGAAAAAAGCGTACAAAAGCATGGTTACTATAGATTACTCTGAGCTGCGGAGTGTAATATCGGTCAGAGGTGGTCTTTACCTCTATCCTTGGTTTCTTGGCTTCAGATGATACCTCGTCTGCGGCTCTTTTGACTAAGGAAGACAGTAATAGCAATTATGCAACTGTGCATGACTGTACAGCCATTTCTGTTTTTCAATGCTTACTTGCACATCATCTCAAATGACCCCTACTTCTCTGTTGCAGTCCATCATCAAATCTATTTCATGTGTAATAAATAACAGGACGAGAGTTAGAGATACTGTTAAATACTGCCTGTCATGGACTGCAGATATAGCATCAGATTTAATTTTTTTTGCTATGACAAATATAGTTTCAAGCATAGCACCTTGTGTCGGCCTTTGCAATCCAATCTCTATGGGGGCACTTCTGTCGATACTGGTCGAAGTAGCTGTGAAGAGAAATAGCCTTGATTACAACAATCTCTGAGTCCACACACACACACACACACAAACAACTGTGGTAGCTCATTTAAGGTCAGCTGGAAATCAAATCAGAACGATTTATTCTAATTCATACTTACAACTTTCCCCATTGAGATAAGACAGCAAGCCCTTTCGATCAGGTCTTCTGACCACCGGAATGTTCTCTGTCTATAGGTGACCATAAAACCACATTTTAATAACATTTTCAACAGTCTCTACGAAGCCTATGAATATAATACCCATCACACCACAGTTAGTAAGGAGAGGGTACAACTGTGGCTTTCACAGCACAGCATGTGTGGAGTGAAGACATGTAGTGAAAGTGACAGTCATCACGGTTGTGAGCCATTCAATACGAGTGACTTACTGCAGCCCTTCGCACGTAGGATGGATGAGGGAGATGCACATTGTTGAGCAGGAACAGGATAGAGTCCAGAGTATAGTACTCTTTGGGTTGACCCTCTTTCCCAGTTCTGCAAATGAAAATAACAATTGAATATTGAGGCATTATACATGTGGAGCGATATAGATAAAGAGCCACATCGCCTAATCATAACACATGACTGCCATAGCATTAATGTTAGTTGAGTGATGTTTCATGATTACACACCACCCAGCTCTTGATCTGACAACAAGTCTATTCTTATTACCTGCTCTCTGGGTTAACGTGCACGGGGTTAGCTATCCAAACCAAAGTTTTGTATTTGAACAAACAGAAAACATTCTGATTCTAGCTTGTTAGTCTGATCTGACTCTAGCTTGTTACCTCCTTGACATCAAGCATAACACCCTAGTGCACGTGACCATACCTGTCATTGCATTCAGGTGAAGGTATGGTGACGTGCATTTGTAATGCATTTAATTCACATACATGGCTACACATCGTAGTGCATTTGCTACCCTGATGATGGGCTTGTCAAATGCAGACAGCTGGCTGGCCTGATAGCTACGCTAACACAGGCTAGCTACAAACCATACTTCCTCCGCAATAACACCGCCAGTATTGGTTGCATATGATCATAGAGAATAAAGTAGCTACCTAGTTGAGGTAACTAACTCGGTTAATAGTTAGCTAGCTCGTTGCGTAAGAATTATTTTACAGCAGCACTTTACAAGCAGGGCAAAAAAGTTTTTGCAACAACAGTCTGTGGCTAACAAGCTAACGTTAGCTAGCTTAGCCAGGTTAGCGATTGCACCCAGGCCGATTGAAGTGCTATGTATCCAGCCTTTTAAAGGAAAATTGTCATAACCTACCCCCAAATGACATAGTTGGTTTTGACATTTTTTGGCCAAGAGAACTCTCCAAATATAACTTCGTCTCCTTTGGCGACGATTACTTTTTTCTGGATGTTGTACTGGCGAAGAACACTCAACACGTCCGCCATCTTCACTTGTCTTCATGGAGTGTGATTGCAAGGTCCCTCCCAGTTATCAACAGCATGTGGTCTGACACACTGCCTGATCTCAATGCATTACTATCTTTGTTTATTTAACATTCATTGTGCAATAGATAACCTTTAGAGCGCGGCATGTGAATAATATATATGTATTTGATTGATATTCATACAAAGAGCAATTATCCCTTAATTTAGAGTTAAATGATTCTAGCAGGCATAGAGGAAAAAACAAGGTTCGATCCATATCCACTTTACCAAAGAGTTACTTCAACTCTCACTGTAAACTAAACCTGCGCAGAAGAAAGTGTTTTTCTGTTTTCAAGTAGACTGTCAGGGTTCATGAGAAGTGAAGGAAGGTCATGACTTTGACCTGTAGACTTGTAGGTTTTGGCCAAGTCACTACATCTACTGGTCTACAGTGCCCTGTGTAAGTAATGGGACAGTGAAGCAATTTTTCTTCTTTTGGCTCTATACTCTATATGTTTGGATTTGTGTACATATTGGTTTCACCATTTAGAAATGACAACATGACAGCACCAAAAGTAATGGGACAATTGGCTTGACAGGTCTTTCTGGTATGTCAGCTGTGTTCCGTCACATCATTTATGCAGACATAAGATAGCTGTCAATGTCTAGGATTGATTCTGGGCTTTGTGTTTGCCTTTGGAGTCTGTCAATATGAGGACGAAAGAGGTGTCAATGAAAATAAAAAAACCTTAGGCTTGCCAAAATCAACAGGTTGGAACATCATTAAAAAAAAAAAAAAAAAAAAATGTAGCTGTGGAGTAGCATGTGCCAAACACATGCTCATTGTCATTGTCTCAGCTCATTGTCACTCATGTCAATAGAGTCAGACCTTGTCAGACAGCTAGATTTTGAAAATCTAAAAAGTTTTTGTGATGATTTTGTGAGGAGGAAGGCAAGAAAGACACCAATATAGGAAAGCGGGGGGGTCTCCAAAAGTCATGTGCCCAGGGGCCTCACGGGATCATGACCCAGCCCGGGGTTGTCCTTGAAAAGGATGGTCAGAGGATTAGTTTGCTAAAAGGTACCTAAAAAGCCTGCAGGGGTCTGGAAAAAAGTCTTGTGAACAGATAAGACAAATATGATCATGTACCAGAGTGATTGCAAGTGGAAAGTATGGAGAAAAAATTATCTGCCAAAGATTTACAGCATACCACCTCATCTGTGAAACATTGGGCATGTATAGCTACCACTAGAACTGGCTAAGTTGTCTTAATTGATGGTGTAACTGCTGACGACAGCAGCAGAATGTATGTACAGAATGTATTCTGAAGTGTACTACCAATCTTCCGCCGTAGATTGAAGACCCATCTCTTCAGGCTACATCTTAACGGTCCCTCCTAAAGACCTCTTCACCCCCACTACAAGTTTCTCTCCTGTTAATAAAATAAATAAATAAATACATAATTCCTTCTTCTAGCATTTTGACTCCCTATGGCCCCTGGTCTGAGCATTGATTACTTTATCTTATGATGACTGATGGATAGATGATTCACTTACTTCAACAAATATATTTGTTGTAAGTCGCTTTGGATAAAGGCATCTGCTAAACGCCATAAATGTAAATGTAATGTAAATGATACCATGCACTATCATGCCCAACAGTGAGAATAATAGCCTACTCATTTTGGACAGAAAATAGAGACACAAAATCAAGAGATTCACACAAAATGCTTTATTTGTGATTACATTCACACAATATTGCTGATGTACATCACATGCAATTTTGGATTCAACAACAGACTACACATTGAAATAACCTTAAATTAATTTGTATGATATTGTATGATATTACTTCACATAAGGCCTGCATTTCTAACTAATTGAGCTTTCAGAACACTAAATTGTACTGGATCCCTATAGGGAGTGTGCCCATTCAATCAGAAACACTCCAGACAATGTAGCCTACTCATGTACTGCAATTTAACTCCACCATGTTTCCACCGGTGTTTTCTTTACACAGTGAGCATAGTATACAAGTATGCAAAACAACTGGGTCTAGTCAATAAACCTATGTCAAAATATACAATTCATTTGAGATATCTCAAATTAAAAGCATGTTCTGTGAACATATCTACTTTCACATGAATATCACCATAAAATAGGGTTATGGGAATAAGAACTAGTATACCATTGACTCAGTGCCTTTATATTGGACATGATGAAAATAACAAGCAAGTAAAAAAAGGGTCTCCAGAAATCACAGTTAGATGGTCTCTGTGTTCTTTTTAAATAGGGGTTGATTCAAAGACAATGGCAGATAACCTAAGGGAAGAGTTATTGTATGTATTGGCCACTGAATTTCCCTTGCACTACTATAACTTCAGCTGTCATTCCCCAATTGAAATGACCCCTAAAAGTAAAGCATTTTCATATCATCATTACATTTAGTCATTCAATGTCTGAAGAAATAAAAAAACATTGCAGTTCAAACCTATGAAGTGTTACACAGGTATTGCAAAATGTACATTCAGTTGCATCTATTACATTGGAAACAGTTATTTTCTATAGGAACAATAATAGAACAAATGTTTTTGCATGTCAGAAGTTCTTACATTAGTGTTTTTTAAAACTCTTACAGAAATACATATAATGTGCTCCTAGCAGCTTCAGTCTTCATAGACTGTAACATTACCTTGTTTAGACTATTTAACAACACACTACAGCAATGGAAAACACCATTGTTAATGCATAGAAATCACTAGATACCAGGGAATTAATCCACCTTTCTGACTTACAATAAACTGCTACAAGACAAAAATAAAGGTCCCAAATTGGCATCAAATGTTCCCAAAAGAAAACTAAATACAGTTTAGCCTTCACTTGTCAAATGTGTAAGTGCACCAAGGGTATTATATCATGATGTAGACCTCAGAAATACATACATTTTGAACATTATTACATAAATATAACAAATTAAGTTGGTTAGTCTAGTATAGTGGTCAGGCTGACAGAAATGTAGTCAAAGCGCCTAATTATTGGAATTCTTTATGCTCATTTGCTTTACGTCTCACAGAACATCTGATAAAATCAGATGAGGATTTTCACAGAACATCCAATTAAAACTGACTTCATGTCTTGTCTCTCTATGGACCCTTAGTGCTTTACTTCATTTCACCGATTCCCCTCCTGTTTATCCATACTCATTTAGAACAATGCTACATACAACAGAGAGACATACTTCAATGGTCAATAAAGGCCAATCAATCTTGCTAAAACATATCAGAGATACACAATAGCATTGAGTGACTTCCTCATACATACATTATGCCTACATAGGCACTTCACATATTACAATGTACAGGTCTCCTGCACCTTCACTCCTTGTCTAAAATGAAACATTTCAATCCCATCTTGCCAGCAGCAAACAGTCTTCTCAAATCATTTAAGAATTTTCTTGAAAAAGCAACTGTATACCTTAGGGGTACTGTGTAAATACAAATCTTGTCTTGTGTGATATGCAACAGCATACTGTATAAGATGTCAGCTGTCAGCTGTCCTTTCCAACATTTCAGGTAATAACTACACATTTTTCTACAATTTGGTCCAGCCTGCTGGACACATCATAATTTGAATCAATCAACATAAACAAAAAAATCTGTATTGTAAATGTCAATATCTTTTGAATTTGTGCTCTCTTAGGCACTCAAGTGCTATCCGAGCAAAGTCCTTTTTTTCAGTGTTTCTTCCATTCAGTCAATCTTTCCCCTTTTTTCACTGTACCGAAACTGTTATCAGATCAGATCCAGGGCTAGGTTACGAATGACGTCCACAGCTCCGAGGTCGAAGCCACAGATGTCCAACATGCCCCTGTCCTCAGGGTCAGCGACTGAGAGCCCACTTGAGGTCAACCCACACACCATCAATTTAGAAAAGATTCCCATTTTCTGCAGAAACAAAACACATGGACAAATGACTCCTGCGAGTACTTATAGTACTTTTTGCAGGTGTTGAAAAAGTGGCAAGGCTGCTCTATAGTCACTGCTTTGCTATAGAACTGCTTTGGTACCAATAATGCAAATACTCAGCTGTACTGTAAATGGCTGACAAGATACATAAAACAATTCATGTTATGATATATAAAAATATTTTTTCAAATTAGTTAGAATAATTACATAAGAATAATTAAATAATTACAGAAAACATTTGCAATTCAATGTATTCACATGGTATCTGGGCAATGTGATGATTAGTGTGACCAAATATCTGAGGGTTAAGGGAATTTTGCTGTCAGCTCAGCAAATGCTAGTTATTGACAGAGCAGTGTAGAGGACAGTGGTATGCCACCACAACACCCTTCTCTCTAGCATGTGCATGCATGGACTCACATGTCTGTACATCCTCAGAGTCTCTGCAGGATTGGCATGACAATACCAGGCCTCGTTGTTGGTGAAGATGATGAAAACATCCACAGCCTTCCCCTGCTCTGAGGCCCACAGAATTGGCAGAGCACAATCTGTGCTCCCACTGGGGATCTGGAACAGATGGTTGACATTGAGTGGGTGATGATAGTGCAGACAGTGTCATATCACATAAACAGATAACTGGTTTCAAACATCGGGAATGTATGGAAGCCCGGAAGCGTAAAGCAAAAAAAGAAAAAGGAAAAGTGTAGCTCCACTAAGTTTTGACATGCTATATCATTATAATGAGATATCTAAGTCGTGGTAATGAAATTGTTAACTGTTCCAATGAGATAGTAATTAATTGTGTCTCATTCATTGATGCAGAGAACGTTATGGTTCTGTTGCGATTGTTAAAACGTGCAATGGCGGCTTAAGTCGTTTTACTTTTTATAATGGGTTGGCAGTAACATGTCATATCATAACATGTCATATCTGTCTTCCAGTTTGCACCACCCACCAAATAAGATTGCCAGATCTGCAAAAAGGAATGAGTGTATTAAGCCAAAGTAACAGAATTTTAGTAGATTCTACTTTTAAATTATTTCAGTTTCTTCCCCGAATATAAGCAGAATCAGAATCATACTTTGGATGTCTTGAAATCCTCCCCAAACATTCACCTCATCCAACTCCAAACTCTCCTCTTGAATTATCCAAACGAAAACACCTGCAATCCTGGGAAGTGAGAGTGAGATCAACGTATTTTGTGAATTGTTTCTTCACCTGTCAAACTGTGCCTAATGACTTGGCTATCTTGTCTAAACAAAATACTAATTGGTCCAAACAACAAACTTAGTGGAGCTACACCTTTTCCGTTTGTTTTTTTTGCTTTACGTTGCAGGGCTTCCGTAGGGATGTGACTAGAATATTTGGACTATAATTGAGTTCATTCACCCAAAATGGGTTTCAATATTTGTCTTGTCACAAAAGCGTATCAATAAAATTCAGATTTTCTAGGAGGTAGCCTAATACTTTGTGATGAAGGTAATATATCCATACCTTGACCAGCTCAGCCGTAGCTTGAGCGAGAGACATGTCTGCTGAAATGGTGCAAGGAATCACAGCCCCCTCAGAGTAGGCCAGAACCTGTGTATCTGCCTCTGTCCGTGCAACAACCTGTGATCGATACAAACGTGCATGACATAACCAGTCCCCAATGACTGTAGACAACTATTCACTGTGATTGTATGGGAACAAAACGTATTGTTAATGGGAGAAAAAAACCCATAATGCCCAATTAATCGCTGGTAAAGTGATTGCATCATAATCAAAGAATACCATGACAACGAAGCTGTCTGGAGACAAATATAGCAAGTTTGTATTGGAAGCTCCATAGGAGACTAGTAAATATTGCTATTTTATTAAATAAAATATATTTTATTTGATATTTGTGACATGTACTGGTACATGTAACATGGCTATTACAGTGGGATCAAGTTTGACAGCCAAATATCTGCATTATCATGTCAGTGTTACAGTGCTGTGCATATCCAGTGACGTTCCACTTCACCACCGTATAGAGTTCCATGATGCTGCCGGGCCCTGGAATGATAATTGTTATGGCTTGTCTCTTAACAGAGCATTCCTGGAATGCCTGTGCACTCTTGAGACTATGGCACCTGGGAACAAATGTGGCAGGGATCCATAGAATGTGTCAACAGACCCTTTCCTTGACCCTGACATCCTCCAGAGATGGGTAGCCTCTACACCTCTAACTATGCTGAGAAATGCAGCTTATAAAGCACAACTGCTATAACCAGTATAGGCTTCCCATGCTTATGAATGCAGCTTAGGGGAGGCAGTGTTGCCTTACCATAGTTATGGCTGCTGCTGTGACAGCTGTACTGGCGGAGGTTCCCGGAACAGTGCTGCTCAGAGACGTGCTGACGTCCACGGCCACAGCGAACCGCTTCCCCACGGGCTCCACATTCTGAGGGAACAAACACATTTGCATTTGGGAACACGACACGAATAGAGTGAAAGCTAGCTAAGCTGCAATATGAGCACCAGCAGATGGGAGGATCAACCTACCATGAAGCATTTGTAAAAGGCAGAGTCCAGTGCTTTAAGGATGTCACTGTCTGGCTCCCACTGCACTGTCCCTCGATTCCCTTGGCCTCTTTTGTAGTTTTCCGAGGCCATCAGGATACTGAAGGGATGAACTTTTGCCTGGAGGGAGAAACACAGCAACAACAAATCATTAAGATATCTTTGCAGGTTGAAATGTAGACAGCAGACAGAGTAAATAAATCCCATTTGTTTGAGAGTGAGGGACAGCAGATAGGCCTCACCTTCTTCAGAGCTGACTCACTCTGGATCCTCTCACAAACCGCTGCCACATCCGGGCTGCCTGGTTCTAGAACTTTGTCAGCTGTCATCTTACCCAGGGATCTCAGCACTGATGCCATGGGCATTTCCTTCAACAAAGCTCTCCACACCTCCAGTGGGATTAGATAAGATTAAATCAGACTTGAAGAAAATCTACAAACACAATATGGATCCATTGAGATTATGAAACTAGATAATTCATTCGGGATTGTGGCACACTGTATATATATTAATCTACAACAGATTAGCTTGGGATATGGAATCACCACAACATTGGAGCTCTAAAAAACATGACAAACTTTGATAATTTTTAATCACCTCAGTCAACTAAGCATTACATCAAGTGGTGCTTATACATAGCAGTGGGTTAGTGTACTGCAAACCTCTTTGGACTTTAGATAATTGGTCAGCAGCTGTTCTCTCTCCAGTCTGTGTTCCTCTATCAGATGGATGACCTCCGTCTCATCAGCGCTGTGTTTGACCTTCTCCACCACCTCCAGATACAACAGGACTTTGGCGACCTCCTCCGAGTTCTCCTTATCGGTGTAGGCCACCTGGACTTCCTTCCACCCTTTCGTTACGTATTTACTGATCAAAGTAATTGCTGAATAAAAAGCAAATTAGTCAGCATAAATAAAACAAATGCATGTATTGATCACCTCTCTTGATCTTGAAATTACAGTACTTATTAGAAGTCTTGATTTAGATTTAAAAACAAATCTGACGTTTTGGTGTTTTTATCCATATGAGGCTATCCATGACTTATACACGCATAAATAGACTGACTGCACCATGAAACAACCTGGACTTTATTTATGTCCCATCTCTCTACACATATTTGGCATGTACAGTCAACAGTGTCGGTGTAAGCTCACCTTCATTTGCAGGCTTCATGTGTGAGAGTCTGAGTAGATCCTGGTGAGACCAGCCCCCTCTCCGTTTATACTTTGTCACTGCCAGAGCCAGGCTCATGGCATCCTGTTCATTGTACCAGTCAGACACAGCTTTCCGCAGGGCCCGTCCCCAAATCCCGCACTTCATGCAGTCTTTCAGCTCCTTCTTGAACTGGATGAAGGAGAAGAGGTGCATGGGGACCCGGCACACTTCCCTTAGGGCTCGGAAAGCAGCCTGCTTGGTCTTCAGGTTCGAGTGCTGGGAGCACACAGCCAAGGCGAAGAGGGAAGGGTTGCACCTGACCGCTCTCCCCTCCTGAGTAAACCTCTTGATCTCTTCCACCACCTCACAGCCCCTGCCTTCCTGAACCAGGGAGAGCAGAGCCAGTACACTCTCCATACCCAGACAGTGCTCCTTGGTGCTGTATATGCCACTCTCAGAGCCATAGCAGAGGAAACGGCGGAGTCTGGCCATGTCTGTCACCTCCCAAGGGTACCCGTCGACAGAGTTTTGGGCAGGGTCGCTGTGGGCACTTGAGGGAGGGTTATTTGTCACTTTGCATCCCAAGAGCTCCATTGCAATAGTTCTGTGTAAGACTGCAACAGACAGATGGAAAGAAAGGCCAATCATTTTGTCATATTAAAATATCATTCACACTTGCTAAGTCTGCTAATATAAATTACATTGCAAATCAATTGCATGATTCTAATTTGGCTAATGTAAGGGCTCAGACAGTAAACAAGGAAGACAACTGAATAATACGCGATAGACATCGCTTTAATCTAATTAGCTAGCTAGCCGAGCTAAGAGCTATAACTGGCAGATGTATGGCAAACTATCATGGTAGCCAATGACTTTGCTACCATGACAGAAATAGCTTCAAGCCGATTAGCCATGACAGTCATGAGGTAGATGACTGGGAGATAATGACAACAATGCTATTCAGTTTTGTGGTGTCAGCTCGGGTTGGCTAGCAAGTTATTAACACTGTAGATGTAGTTAGCTGCCATCTCAAACTGGCTGCATTCCATGATGAATTTATAGATATGCCAAAATCTAGACATCACAATAAGTGGCAAGCCTGAAGTGAATTAATTACTAATAATAGATCAAACGTATCTAAGTCACTCCCGATACATATTATTAGCCTGCAGTTAGCTCATCTGGCCAGACCTCGCTCATCATGATGCATAACTGATGCTGCTGACTGTTGTGTTGTTGTGCTGGCTGCTAAAGTTAACTAGCTTGCTTGCCACTGCTTGTCCAATGAACTAGCTGGCATACAAATTATACAATTGTACTTCTCTATCATGAAAATAAGAATCTCACATTCAACTTACCACGATGTGTGACTTATATATCGTATCGAAGGAAATATGCAGTTGCAGATCGTACTGTTAGGGCGTCCCTGGAATCCGACAGTCGTAGCTGGTAACTAGATGAAGCCGAAGTGGTTGCTGGGAGGGGATGCAAGCAGCTGTCGTCCCGTTTCTCATCATCATCTCTCGAGGACAATGTGGAGGAACACTTTTAATTCGTGGCAATGCCATCAACAAAAGTTTGGACTGGAGAGTTCACAGCGCTAAATGTGTTTTAGTATTTCATTAGTATTTCCCCCAGTATTTCCAAACTTTGTATCTGGATCAGAATGATCTGGATTTTGTAATCCCCTTTTTTTTGCTATCCGATCAGATCCATCTGGCTGATTTTGAGTCAGTATTTCAGAAAATGATTGGATAGCATCATTCTGATCCACACAAGATCAAGATCACATAATCTGGATTTGTTGTGCTTTAGGCCTCTATCTTGCCATCTACTGGGCGAGCTATTTTGTTTAGCCAAAAAGAGATGAATAAACTACATAAAGAAAAGTAGCTAAGACCCACTTTTTGGTGCAAAAAACTTTTGTTATTATATGATTCTGCTATGGCATATCATTGTACTCTGTAATGGATGATTTAAAAAAAGTAGAGACGTAGAATACTTTATTCAAAACATACTCCAATAAAAGTTATTTACAGACTGTCAAAAATAGTCAAATAAGTACAAGTCCTTGACAAATCTACTCTACTATTTACAGTAATGAGAGTTGTTGTAATTCGTTACTTTCCTCCTCTGCGCAAGAATACTTATTATTACTTATAAATGTTTATAAAAGTAAAGTAAACCATCAACTGTCTGCAGCATAGCATATGTCTTATTATCAACGGTATCGGATAGGATAAACATAGAACATATAATTAGAAAGTATTCTAAAATCTCTGGGATGAGTCTCATTATGAATTCCTCATTTCATCGTACCACCACCACCACCACCAGAGGACACTGTTGGCCAATTTATGGATCACAGACATTGTAAAGAGGAACTAAGCCAAACAGTCCCATCAATGTAAACAAAGAGGATGAAACTACTTACTCTCTTTGATGTGAATGTTGGAAATGCTTTACACTTGATCATTTCTATCAGTGCAACTGTTTTGCTTCACATGCACACGTGTATAAGATCAATGATCCTCTTACTGACCATAGAGTGATGTTTCCCTAGCTGGTGGCATTGTGACTTGTGTAGGCCAACAATTCTAGTCTAGTCAACAATTCAAATCTAGTCAGTTGAGAAATGTTGAAATATTGTAAGTTGTGAAATGTACTATGGATCTATGTAAGACAGCATGAGGCCCAGTTGTAACGTTTATCTCAGTGGTTCTCAAATGGGGGTACTTTGGAGTACTGCAGGGGGTACTCAGAAACATTTGGTACTTTTTTATATCATGAAATTGCCATCCTGTACATTTTTCATCCTGTCCTCGTTTTCTATAATGGTTGTTTACAGTCACTGGTGATATTCAAAACCCTGGGAGTGTAAAAAATTTGCATTTGCATGTAGTAAATTCATAATGCAGTACAAAGGACACTGTGTTGCTAGGGTGTTTGGATGGCCTGGGTCGTTTTCTGCACATAGATAATATGTAATATGTAATATATGTAAAACTTTAGCACCAGGCTGTGTACAGTATTTGCCAAAAAATGGATACATTATAGTTTCATTGGTGCTGATTGGTGCTGTTAAATCTAAAGGTACAGTATATTGTGGGACTGGGTTGCAATAGACCATGATTATGGCAAAACGTTTCCCTGTCCTTATGGTGACCCAGTTGTCACAGAGGAAGTGAGAACCTGCTGATTGAAACAGATAAAGTGTCTGGTGGAACTTCCCACAATGCTTTTCTTCAATGGAACAAGCATTTTCACCTTTCTCTGGTTTGACATACTGAATATGGTTCCTTTTCCTACTGTACATATGTCTGACCAGTCAACCCATAAACACACAGTACTTGTCCATAAAGCCGTATTGTATGTGGTAAGGGGAGAAAGACTTTCGTCTCATGACTTGACGGATACTTGATTATGTCTGAGTTTCTATCCTAACCTGAACCAACACAACTGACACAGTTGTACTGTATACTGTACAGTAAATATGATTTAATATGTATAATATTTAATATAATTACATTTCAGTGCTACTAACACAAATGCAGTTAATTGTGTATATCAATGAACGTGATCCAGCTGTTGTGGCCCATTCTTGAATAAATTGAACACATAATTTTTTGTTGGGCTAGTAATCAGGATTTTCAATGTTAATTTTTTGTCAATGATTTGTAGATTAGATGTCTCACACTGTCAGAATACTACATGACAAACTCCCACATGACAAACTCCTGTTTCGCTCTTATCATTTTATTTGTTACATCACCGTCTCTGGCCTCTGACCTCTGGCCTCTGGCCTCTGGCTCTTGACTGTCACATGACTTAGTAAGCTGAGGAGATTCTGGTTACTGATACAAACTGTGTGTAAATGAATAAGTGGTAACTGATTATCAAGATGTGATATCTCACTGTGCTCGTATTCAATAGGGTCAATTTAGTTCAATCAAAAGCATTATCAAGTAACTTTACAGTGATGCCCTGTTGATAACCTGAAACTGCAGACATTTGCTCATGCAGTTGCAGCAATGACTATAGATGCTACATTTCAAACTTGCAAACTTCCCTGTGACATTGACACAGAAAGTTCCTAACAATAACAAAGTACTGTATGGTAACCCCCCCCCCCCCCCTTTGTGGCATAAATTCAACAAGGTGCTGGAAATATTCCTCAGAGATTTTGGTCCATATTGACATGATAGCATCATTGCTGCAGATTTGTCGGCTGCACATCCATGATGCGAACCTCCCGTTCCACCACATCCCAAAGGTGCTCTATTGGATTGAGATCTGGTGACTGTGGAGGCCATTGGAGTACAGTGAACTCATTGTCATGTTCAAGAAACCAGTTTGAGATGATGTGAGCTTTGTGACATGGTGTATTATCCTGCTGGAAGTAGCCATCAGAAGATGGGTACACTGTGGTCATAAAGGGATGGACATGGTCAGCAACAATACTCAGGTAGGCTGTGGCATTTAAACGATGCTCAATTGGTACTAAGGGGCCCAAAGTGTGCCAAGAAAATATCCCCCACACCATTAGATATTTGCGTTAACGAGCAGTTGAACAGGTGTACCTAATAAAGTGGCCGGTGAGTGTATGTTCCCCTTTCAAATGAAAGCATTTACAAAACAAACACAGCCTCTGTCAGTGGAAACTGCTGCCAGTACAGTGGCTTCTGTACTGTATGCTCCTCCCTACCTTTCCACAAAGAGAATCATTTCTACAATCTCTATGTTAACCAATAAGTGGAATGCACGTTCAGCTACATGTCCCTCTGAGACAGTTTATAGGTGCTCCATGGCTGTATCAAACTACAGTCCAGTGCCGGAATCCAAAGCCTCAATGCAATCTCTACAAGCATAGCTTCTGGTTTTGGTCTCACATGTTGTTGACGTAGTCTGATGTTGAGTCCAGCAGAGCCCTGTAGATGTTGGACCTCAGGAACCTGGGGTAAGAGTCCTTCTCCATCAGCCCATAAACGATCCTCTGGGCCTCATCGAAACAAACCGGCGTAGCCGTCTTCACGTTCCACCTGATGAGATCCCTGGTCTTGTGATCAATATTGATCTACAGAAAAACAGAGGTAAAAGTAGCTGTGACAGATGTATTTTATTATTTACAAATTCAAAGAACATATTTTGTTGTGTTATGGACTCAATTTAAAATGGATTAAATTAAAAGAATTTGCTATCAATCAACACACAATATCCCAGAATGACAAAGCGAAAACAGGTTTTTAGAAATGTCAGTAAATTTGAAATACAGAAATACCTCATGTACATAAGTATTCAGACCCTTTGCTATGACACTTTTAAAATGAGCTAAAATGTAATCAACAAATCACTCAATAATTTGAGTCCATCTTAATGCAAGGATAATAGTTCATGTAATTTTGGAATTAATATCTTTGTTTTTATAGGGTCTTTGATTTGCATAGGAATCAATTACGCACTGTGTGGATCAGGTTGTCATTACAAACTGAGCAAATGGAAAGGAACAAAACTGCTCAGGAATGCGACCCTGAGGCCTGGGGAGACTTCTGGGGAGACTCTACAAAGATGAATAGTGGAGAGGAAAAAGCACAGTCGATGGGACAACATCATCTCAGTCACTCTACAAAATTGGTCTATAACCAAGTGGCCAAAAAGAATCCCTTAATGGAAAATAATCTCATATCCATAATTGTGTTTGCAACAATGAATTCAAGTGATAATGTGTTTATTTGGTTTTACTACAACGCATTAAGTTTGGTGCAAATCCAACACATGCAATGCAGTTTCCAATCCAGCTCTTGTGTGAAGAACAGTGGTAGCTGCATTAAGTTATGGGTATGTTTGTCACTGGCCCCTGCCGCTGGGGAGTTTGTCAGGATCAAGAGAAAATTATGAAATTTGCTGAGTTGGTAGTGACATCCTAATCTACACAGTGTGTAATTGATTCCTATGCAAATCGAGACCCTATAAAAAAAATGATATTAATTCCAAAATGACATGAACTATTATCTTTGCATTAAGATGGACTCAATTCAACTTAATGAGTGATTTGTTGACATTTTTGCATTTTAGCTAAGTGTCATAGCAAAGGGTCTGAATACTTATGTACATGAGGTATTTCTGTATTTCAATTTGAATAAATTTACTGAAATTTCAAAAAACGTGTTTTCGCTTTGTCATTTTGGGGTATTGTGTGTGGATTGATGGCAAATTCTTTTAATTTAATCAATTTTAAATTGAGTCTATAACACAACAAATTGTGGGAAAAGTGAAGGGGTCTGAATACTTTCTGAAGGCACTGTACCTCTTTTGGTGCTTCGGCTTGAATGTATCTTTTGTAGATCTTCTTGGCCCTGGAGGACATTCTGAAGGAGGACCTGATCTTCTTGTAGTCTTCACATACCAACCAGAATTCAATATTCTCATCGCTGAACTCAGACTTCAGGAAAGCCTGAAACGTTGCCATGCCATCTAAAAAAAGACCGCAAAAAAAGTTAACTGCAGGCCTATTTATTATGTCTAAACAAGGTAAAAGTTAGCATATTTACATGTTTTCATACAAAAATAAAGGTTTCTGGGAAGCCTTCGAATGGAAGTCTTACATTTTGATGCAAAAAGGCTCTCCAAAGACTGGGACCACAGGATGATCTCCTCAGCCTGGAGTCTGTAAAAGAGAAGGTCAGATAGATTTAGGCAACAACAAACAAACTGGATGCAAATGTGGTCCATGGTTGTGTCCTGGCAGGAAAAAAGGACATGGGGAATAGACTGATCTGGCTTTACTCACCCTTCTGTGTTTGGGGTCTGGCTAGATTTGCAGTACAGCCGAGACTTCAAGTTACATTTCCTGAAACACAATGTAAATGCGTGAATTACACATACCCCAACATACATAAACGTATCTCACTCAAAGGCAACTGTAAAAGGTATCAACATTAGAGGAACTCACTTGGCCTGCTTTCTCCTCTTGTCCTCGGTGTCCATGTTGAACGGCTGCAGTTCCCTTGTTGGTGAAGTTACTAAGCTAGGCATATTGGAGGAACAGAATCCTGGGGTTCTGAGTGTGTGTACTCAGTGTTGAAGTTCTAAGGCTGACTGTTACTGTGCGTGTGTTTAACGGTCCCCCTCAGGACCCACCTTTATACACGCAATAGCCTCAGTGCAGTGAGGTTTGTGTGTATCGTCATAGCTTCATTGTCACCACAGAAATAGAGGAAGTCGGGGAATGACGCTAGCTGGTTCAAATCAGCACAATGAGGTTGTCTGTTTGTGCGTTCAGAAACCTGCCCATGTTTAGATTAAGGCCAAGGGATGCAAATATGCCGATGGGAAATCCAACTAATGATAAGCAAATGCTTACATTTACTTTGTGGCTTTGTTTAGTGAAAGAAGGAGGCCTTTGTCTTAGTTTTCATTAACATTTGTCAGGTTGTCATAGGATCATACTGTATTTTTAATCCACTGATGGTAGAACTTCAATTCATATTGTTTATACCAACATTATACCTTTAAATTTGAAATAGAATAGCCTCATGATATCTTCACTCACTGAAATGACAGTCAAATGCTGATTAACAGATATTCAACATATCAGTATTTTCCAATTCAAAATAAACATGATCTTCACAGATACGTAGCCAACAATTATTTTCTTGATTTATTTTCAGCTGTCATTAGACACAAGTGGTGGCATTGTGGAGCTGACGGTGCATGGACCATGAGATCAGCAGAAACATGTCATTCACTGAGATGAGTTGGAGAGGCAGATGGATCCTCTCCCCATTAATCAATTATTGAATTGGGGGGTAATGGCAGAAGAGATTTGACATAGTTGGAGATCTATATGCAAAACAGAGGAAAGTACACATGAGAGTTTACCGTATTAATCAGACTAAATCCCATTGTCCACCTCCAGTCTCACTTCTCCTTTGGTTCACTTCACCGCATTACATAAGACGAGGCATGACATTACTTTCAGTCAGTTATTTTGAGTAACATACTGTAGAACCAAGTAATGTACTGATTCTTTCAGAGTTAGACCAAGCATTTCAGAATGTCTATGATGCAACATTTTGTCGTTAACCCCTATCGATGAATAGACATCTTGCTGTCAGTGACACATTTTTTGTTTTTTAATAGCAGATCTTTATCAGCTGAAACCAAAACTCAGTGTGCTGTCTCCATCACTTGGCGTCATTGTGAGGAACCAATCAGAATAGCTTTGTGGACTTCTGCTGAACTGTTGCACAGAGCAAACTAAAAACACACAGCACACATTAGAACTAATGTGGCATTCATTAGATACAAGGAAATAGCTTTTCATATTCTCTTTTTGTCCTCTCTTCTGAAATTATAAAGGTTACTAAACTATATACATACAGTAGGTTACCTCTGAGCTACAGTATACTTTAGTCTCTGTACTTCCCAACCTGCAGTGTAAGTACGTGTACTTTTTTAAGTCTGTCTGAACATTCCCTCACCAGAGTGCATTTGAGCAAAACCAGAGGAAGTTGCGGTGTCTGCACAACTCCACCCCTGCCATGCACCTAAAACACATCTGAAAATAACATGAACATTCAACAACATAAAAAATGAGTAGAACAAAATGTCCAACTTTCAGTTGGTAAAGTCACGTCAGCCACATCTACTTCCACTTTCTCTGTCCCCGCTACCTCCTGACAAATGACGGCTGAAGCGTTTGTTTATCCCTCTTTCTGAATGATCTTGAAATCTTGAAAATACTACTCTCATTTTTAGTGCCGACCTGCTTTATGCAGTCTTAGAATTGATCTGTTTTTAGTCAACACCAACTGTTCTGAGTGCAGTGGTTTAAAGGGGCAATCTGGGATTGGAACTTTTAACTAATGATATAACCCTTGATTCTTGATTTATATTAGTTGTTAAGGCTTCACAAGCTTAGTTAAACTGTCTCACCCCATCTTAACCCAAAATATAAGCTTGTTTTACTCCATTGTTTGTAAACAATGTCATTGTATAGTTTCAAAAACATGGTTAAATCTATTTAATCTGTTTGATCTCATTTGATCGCAATGTATTTGACATGATGCAGCCAGTACCCTTCTCTGACACATCATCGGTATACTGATACTGTATATTGTCTGCATTGAGAGGCTACAGACAGTCTGCAAGAGAATGATGATACTGTATTCTTTATGACTGGGACAAACTCCTGGTGCTACTCATAACATCTCACCATGCAGAATTTAATCTATGTACAGTACCTGTACCTGGTTGTCCCAGACTGTACTATTTAGCCAACTCCTACTCCTTGGTTATGTAAAGCAGACAAAATAAAATGTTATCTATCAGGTCAGCAATCACCTTTGGCCCCTTGCATACTGGTCATACATAGCCTTTTCAGTGCATCAAGTTGATCACAAGCTGTGGTCCTATGCATATATGGCAATCCCACCAAAGATGCACACAATAGCTTATGGGATAAAATGATTATGATCAACATACACTTTCCTTGTTTCTACATATTATATGCAATATGTGCACTCCTGAAAGGCTGGTGCACGGTCACTACACCACTAAGCTTGACATCAGCTACCCACACACACAGAACCTAATCCCAGGTCAATTGAAGAGCTTTGTCACCATCTGGTGTTCAAAAACTGACCCCGGAGCAGTGACTACACATGGTCCACCTGCAAAGTCAGGGGATGTTTTGCATCAAATTCTAAATGACCACACCCAAACTACAATACTCATAATTCATATTGGATTATGATCCTTGAATCAATGAAAAGGAGATTAGCTGTTTCTCTGGACAGGCATTTATGTTAACAAACCTGCAATGGGAAGATATCTTTCAGTGTGCTAGACAGTTAATTTAGTATCGCGCTAATACAGTAGTTGCTATTGAATGTATCTGAATGTAAGACCCTATGAGGTGAAAAAAAAAATCTCATTTCAGGTGAAAATGCAACTCACTCCCTTAACAGATATTCCAGTTATTCCAGGAATATGAGACAATACAGTAAGTAGACACTAAAACAGACTGGAGTCCAAGATAGCAGGGTGAGTGCTTAATTGAACCAAATGTACATTGACATCACAATTCAAGAGTAGACCCTCTCTATCTCAATCCATTTCAAATGCATCCCTGGTTGTCATGGGAAATGAAAAGGTTAGGTTACTGTATGTCAAGACAAAACTGCATAAGTCTTTGCAGCAGCACACAAATTACGGACAGGTTTTTGGCAACCAATTTCCTTTATTGCATTCTTCCATATTATTTAGATTTTAATTTGAGACATAATTTGATTATATAAAAAAAGTTATAATACTATATATACAAATGAAGACCTTATTTTGTCTTTGAAATTCAACATTTAGCCATTTCAAACAATAAAAATTACTTTGCAACTCAAATATAGTCAAACAGTGAAAGTATAACAAACATTTCCATCAATTTTACTTAAACTTTAATTGAGCTTTGTTTACCAGTCTAAGCAATAACTACCTCTGCAATTATTCAAAGATAAATTGTTAACATCGCATAATTAGATTTCTCTTTTTCTGAAGTCAAATGTGAATGACAATAACTTACTATGCATAATAAAATGAATAAGAGTTAAAGATCGTAGTTTGCTACATGTTCTAGAGAGCTTGTTGTTTTTTTGGGTTGTTTGTTTAAAAGAGTCACCTTGCATTGTCCCTCCTCAGCAGGGCCTGGTAGACATCTGATTTGAGGAATCGTGGGTAACAATCCCTGGCCATCAGGCTGTAGATCAACTTCTGTGCCGTGTCGAACGAGGTCAGGCTCGGCTGAGATATGTTTTTGGTTATGTTTTCTCTGGTCCCACAATCAATGTTGATCTGTGAACAAAAACATGATTGCATATGGTTGTTCACTCATCATTTCTACATTTTGCGTCAACTGCATATTCTGACTTGACACAGATCATGTTGATGAAACGTGGTACATTTGTTATATTATGAAAGCACAGCACAATCCAACCAGGTCTTTTACCAACCTTTACTAACCTTCTTAGTTCTTAAAAAAATAAATACAATTAAACTAAATTGTGTTGTATTTTTAGTCCCATCACTTATATAGCCATTAGCGATTTTATGTAGCCATTTCTGATTTTATGTAGCCATTTCTGATTTTATGTAGCCATTTGTGATTGATCTCTACCTGTCTGGGTGCCTCCGTTTGGACAAACTCTGAGTAGATCCTGTTAGCGGAAGAGATCATCTCTGGCACAGACTTGATCTTCTTGTACTCCTCACAGGCCAGCCAAAACAGGATATTCTCCTCACTGTACTCCGATTTTAGGAACGCACGAAAGGCCATCTGTCCGGCTGGAGATGAAAGAAGGGGAGAAAAACGAATAACAATTCCACATGGAACACCAACAAACTGAGAATAAGCTATTTGTGGTTTTCCAAAATCAATGAGCTTTCAGTGAGGATGACATACAGTAATCTGCTTAGCACTTCTGGTGATGTCCCAGACAGGCAGTTATAGTAAAAGGATGTAACTTTGTCCTCACATTTACAACCCAGGAGTTTGTCCACAGACTCTCCCCAAGTCTCTGCCTCTTCAAATGGATCCTTGGGAAAGCAACACAATCTACCCTTGAAAAGAGCATCAAGATCTATCACTAGTGCCTTTATCAGTGATTTTCATAACAATATCAAAGCTACCACTCACCTCATATGTCTTATGAAAAACATATATACTTTATCACATGTGGATATATAGTTGCATATCAACTCATTTTTGTCTTTTAGAGTATTTAATGGGTCACCCAAAGAGTGTTCAAACTGGAAATTATCTTATTCAATACCACAGCCTCACCTCACATGTATTTTCTTCATTCTTGCTGTACAGTTGCTGCCTATGTATCAAATATGAAGTAACTCACTTTATTGCCATGGCTGCGTCCTCTGTGTGGAGTGAGAGAGATACAGTAGTTCCTGCCAGTGTAAAGCTGAGATTGTGATTGTTTTGAGGTGAGGGAGTGAAGTGTCTGGAACGATCGAAATGAGGTGGCCTCCATGAATGGAACACATGAAAATCAGTATGCAAAATAATGTTTGGGAGAAGGTGTTCCTCCATGCCTCTCTGACCTCTGAGAGAGTACCCACCTGTGATTCAAGGAGTGTCCCTTGGTTGTCTATATTATCCTGTAAACCACAATATTGTACATACTGTAGGTATGAGGATGATAGACAGATTATAACATCCTAAAACGAACAAAACAAAAAGCATGGTCGCACGGCGGTGTAAATAGATGGGAAAACCATGGGAAAACCATTCTTCTGTCTCACACATTATTATTAACATAAGTATTATTATTTGTAGCCATTAATGATATTCCATGGCTTGATCTCTGGGCATCTATCAACTGATAACACCTTTGTACAGTAGTTATGGGTAGAGAGGGTCAGGTTACTACATCTAACTGGATTTCAGTTGTTGTTTGTCAGTAAGATAATCACCCACCTCTTACCTGCAATAATATGGTAACAAAATAGTCAGCTAAAGCATCTTATTAAGGCAGGCTTTGAAAGTCTCCTGAGCTGCAGAATGGAAAACGAGGTAAACAGATGATAAAGAGATGATGAAACCACTGGATGAGAGCCTGACAGATAACAAATAGAGCATGGAGGAAAACGCCCTGCATCCTGGCATTAAGGTGGATTTGCATATCCATTGTGAAATATCTGCCCTCATTTATCAAATTGACACAAAAACAATTGTGAGCGCTGCGCACATCAAACATTTGGTTGTACTGGTTGCCCACTGTCAAATAACTGCAAAGCACTGAGTGTGTTAAGATTTTCTTGACTGTGTTCTGACTTGTGATTTGGATGATTTGTGTGGTCTTCAGGGAAGTTTGAATTATGTTAATATGTGTGACCATAATACTGCCCCATGTGAATGATGAAGTAATAAAAAGGCCATTATTGCTAATATTGCCCCCTACAGTAGGTGTCAAAGCCTGCCCATTGTGCAGTCTATAGAATATTCAGTGAGTCATAGAGATGACGAATTCAAGGCCAAGTTATTGTAAAGCCCACATATGGTCAGCCAAGTGATGCATTGTGGGATATGGAGGGTATTGACAATGTAGTAAGGGGTATTGACACTGTAAACTAGGAATAGTGACAAACTGTAATGTTTGAGCAATCAGACTCGGACTGAATGCAATGGCTGGCAGCCACAGTGCAGTCATTAAAGTAGTCAGTGAACATGTGTTATGGTGGGTCATTTTACAGAATATGGGGGCAGTCCTGCTTGGCTCATTCACCTACAGTATCCTGACCTCAATTACAAGGCAGGACATAATGTGCCTCCCAAACAAACCAGGAATGTAAATCTCATCAGGTGATGCAAAACACTGTGGTCCTCCCCATTTGCATCACTGTGGACCAAGCAAGACTGGGAATTTGTTTGTCAAAAGAGGAGCCTGACCTGTCTGACATGTCTGCACACTGTTGTCATTGCTAGATTGCAGACTCTCTCTCTCTCTCTCTCTCTTTCTCTTTCTCTCTTTCTCTTTCTCTCTTTCTCTTTCTCTCCAGCTCTCGCTCTCTGTTTCTCTGTCTCTTGTCACTCTCTTCCTTACCCTCTCTCTCTACCCTCTTTCTGTTTGTCTATGTCTGTCTGTCTCTCTCTCTGTCTGTCTCTCTCTCTGAGATGATGTTGCTGGTACAATTGTTATGACTATGTGTTGTCAGTAGAATCTATGCTCTCTTTGACTAAATGGCTGATACAGTAGATTCTGCCTTCATTTTGGCATGTTGACGTTGCATGTAAATTCCTTAGTACACTAACGTATTCTAGTGTCTTCTTCTTTTCACCCCATAACATCATCACTACACTGTGATACCATGGTTTCTCAGATGGACTTCCCTCATCTTTTCAGCCACAGTGAGGTGCTGTCAGTCCTCCCCATCTCCTAACCTGCAGTATCTTTTAGTCTTCAAACAAACCAACCATCCTCTTCCACTCCTGCTTCCACTGTAAATCATACAAATCCCTATAATCTCAATGGTATGGAAGTCAGTGAAGAGGGGGTGAGGAAACTCAAGCTAAAACACTTTTTTTTCTTCTTTAGATCAATGTTAATGATAATGTCAATGGCAAATTCTTCATCATTTTTTGTTTTGCCAAAGCTGTTTGTTTATTAAAATATGTTTTTTTCTGTTTCCACAACCGTATGTCCTCAAGCAACATACAGTTGAGTACTTACTTTTTCATGGCATGCTCTGAACTCTCCAGGAATTCAGACAATACAAGTCCTTGTTTGGTGCCTCTGGTCATGCTGAAGGTTTTCAACACAGACCTACCCACTGAACCACTGATGCCAAGGGAGCCAATTCTGGCACAGGCAGTCGTTTAACTCTTAGTGAGAAGAATCGTAATCACTGCCTATGATGACTTTGGCACCCCAGTGGACTCATACCTTTCTTATTCTGTCCTTGTTTTTTTTCCTCAGACAATTTAAATGAGCAAAAGTCAGGCATTATACATTCCAACGCCTTCTACTTGCATACATCATTTATGTTGGCTATGAGCCGGTATTCCAGGCAGGTTTGCTGGGAATGTAACAGTTACTCAGGCTGACATAGGCTTTATTTCTCCAAAGGCTACTGGAGACCCTGACATGTGTGAGATCTAAATCAGCCTAGGGAGTGTGTGTGTGAATTATGAGAATATTTACTTCCTCTACACACACACATTTGAGAGGGAAGCATAAACTCAGTGGGATCACTGCATGGCAGGATGGAATTATTACATGTTTGTCTTTGTAAGATATACCGTATGCATACCAATGACATGAATAATTATTTCTTGGAGTCGATACGTGGTTGGTAAGATCTATACATTTTTCAGTGATTCAGTAGGGTTTCTAAATAGGAATGTAACTCCCCTTGGTGTTATACATTGAAAACTTTAGGGCCATTTCCAGGGGCATCATGCACCCCAAATTTTAGAGGGGGCACCAAGTGCACGAGGAAGGAGGGAGGGAGCTGAAGCTTGAGCATTTAAATCATTGAAAGGCTTGTAAGATATAATATATTGTTTACTATTCCTCACAATACACAACATGATAATATGTACAATTTACAAGTATAAGCCAGCACAGAAGATTACCATCACACATAAATTACTGAATTAATGAGCTGTAGCAGACATTTAACACTAATTGAGATGAATATATATGTATATATCATATTAGTAATCAAATACATTATGTGCATGTTCTGTATCTAGTTAAGGAACATTTTAATTCAGAAAGTCTCTCATTAAAAACGTACAGCAATGTGCAGTTACCATAGCTACAGTACAGGCATTACACTGCAAGGAAAATTAGAGGTTGGGGGTTGGGGGTTGGGGGATGGGGGCTGGGTACTCTTAGCTATGATGCTACAACCAGGCAGAAGAGTCGGAGGGGGCCTGCTCCCGATCGTTGAAAACACAGGATCGCGACCTTCTCCTGTACATAGTAGCTCCAGGAACTTTCCTCTTGGTGAGCCGCAGGTAGATGTCAGAAGAGAGGAACCTGGGGTAGCAGTCTTTTTTCATCAGGCTGTACACTTTGCTCTGTGCTACATCAAAGCAGGTCTTTGTTGGCTGGGAGATGTTCTTTTGGATGGCCACTTTGGTGGAGTAATCAATATTGACCTAATTGATAAATCACAGTGCACAATTATGAGTACATAAAGTGGGTGTACACCCAAAACACTGTTACCTCACAATCAGCTGTACTTGAACTTACAAAACATCAACTGCATGGGCATGTTTCTCTGGATTATTCTTTAACTAAGACCCCTAAGACCCTTTTCGCATATACAGATTTGTCAAACTGAAAGTGTGTGGGTGACTATTCTACAGGCTCAGCTGCTATAGATGCACCTAGAGAAGAAAACCACATGTTTTTCTAACGGTCATGTCTTCCTACATCTAATGCAGCCTACAGTAAGAGTATAACACATCTAGATCACACGGTTCTTCAATGGTCATGTCCTCCTCACTTAAAGGCAGACCTGAGTGTAAACCACAGGTTTCTCATGCAGCCATGGCTCGTGTCATTTCATACCTCTCCAGCTCAGTCTAACCACAACATAGTTCCTATGCATAGTTCATAAAGGTCAACGTATAGTGGTTGATAATGATGAGTTGTCTCCTTTTGAACTCATACATCAAGATCATAAGAGGATTAAGTTATTATCTTTTGGAGGATGATAGTTAAATATTTTCACAGGTTCAATGACATTGACTAACCAAGCTTTAGAGAAGTGTCTACATTGGGTCTATTTCTTGCTGCATACTGTACCTCTTTTGGGGCCTCTGCTTCAATAAAGACAGCATACATCTGCTTGGCTTTGGAGAGAAGCTTTGTCTCTGAGTCAATGGTCTTGTAGTCCTCACAGGCCAGCCAGAAATCAATGTTCTCCTCACTGAACTCAGTCCTCAGGAACTTGGAGAACGTCTCCACTCCGTCTACATCAGGGAGGGACGGACAGTCCATTACTGATTAATTGTGTTTAATTGTTCAAGTAAATCATAGTGCTTAGAGATATAGCGCCTTGATCGAAACAGCATGCACTTTTACTTAAGTAACAAACAACAAATGGATCTGCATTGTGTCTGTATATGATGAATATAAATATTTGAAGTCATGGAGAACTACAGAACTATTTACAGAACAGGAGAGCTATTTCACTAGCTCTGATGAGTGTACAGTACATTTTGTTTACACCTATTTCCAAAATTGAGTTTTTCAGTTTTGGGGTACAATATTCTCAAGACGTGTGATATATGACAATGAATTAATATCAATTACATCTAAACTGTTCAACTCAATTTAATCCTCTACTTTGATGCCTCGAAAGGACCTACAGTACAAGTCCTTTAAAGGGGCAATCTAGCCATCATACATATTTGGACTTTTAAATTAATTATATATAGCCATTGATTCTTGAAGAATATCACTTACTAATTCCTCATCAGCTTAGTTCAACTGTCTTACCCCATCAGAACCCCAAATATACAGTAAGCTTGTTTTACTCCATTGTTTGTAAACAATGTACTGTAAAGCTTCAAAACATGGTTAAAATTATAATTTTGATCATGAACAGTCAGTCCTTGCATCCATAGCTCCCTTTATGAATTTGAGAAATTTTCCAGCCCCATCCCTCAGCTGTTTACCGAGAAAAAAGTGGCGGGGGGTGCTTTGTTGTTGTTTGAATCCAAGATTGCCCCTTTAACCTAAAAACATGTACAGTAGTGAAACTCCACTATTCTTTCTTCTAACCTTTCATTTCCCCATAGACACTGTAGCTTTCGATAAAAGTTGGTTTGAACAGTTTAGACTTAAATCTGTGACTAAATGAGAGGTTGCAGGCTTTAATCTCACCTGAATGCCCGAGCAGTTCTTCAAAGGAGTGGCTCCATTTCAAAGCTGCCTCTGGTGAGATGCTGCAAGAGTCAGAGATATATTTGAGTTCTTTGCTAATGATGTTGCCTATTTATTTGTTTATTTCTGCAGAGGCTCTTTGAATGCATAGGCTACTGTATCTGATGGTGGGCACTAGGTAGTGTTAAGACTCACCTTGTTGTATACTGTAGTTATTTGATAATATGATTGAAAGAGAAAGGCACTAATGCACCCATGAATATATTATAAGATAGACAGTGCACTCTAAAAAGACGCGGAGAACTAAGGATATGTAGAAGCATTTTAAACATTTTATCAGTTATTTTTTACTGCAAAGCAATCTTCTCTCATTGCCCATATACAACTTGCTGGAAGCCTTACTTGTTTGTCTTTTCTGGACTGACGTTTTCATGTGAGCCTGACTTGGTCAGCAGGAGGCTTAACCGGCTCTTTCTGTCCTTGTCTTTCAGTCTACAAGCAGATGGAACAAACACATCAGATATCACATACAAACAGTAGGCCTTTTATACATACAGTAGGCCTTTTATACATACAGTAGGGATTGGTGTTTCTAGGCGATTCTACTGCAGTAGATTCATACCATTCATTTGGAATGGTATTCAAGATTCCAACAATAGGGTAAACAAAAACCTTTAACAAGGAGTCAACAACATGACAACTCAAAAATAAATTATTCTTCCCATCCAACCTTATCACCCTTGTTTGTGAATGCTAGCAAATCAACATGGTGTCCGTTTGCTAGCTAACCATCAGCCTGAGACTACAAACGACAACGCAGGCTCTGAAACATAACATGAAAGGAAACTAGGGGGAAATGTACTTCTGCTGTGAAACTGAGCTAGCCACAGTAACTGCAACACATTTAAGAGTGAATTTGCATTGACAGGAATTCACACTTGTGTGAAATGAGACTTTGGTACAAGGGCATCATTCACTACCTTATTTCCCCTACCTCCTGCCTAGGCTAAATAATTCAGGTTTCTGTGTACAGTACCATACATTGATTGATTAATTGTTAAATGTTTTTCTATGTCAAAATATATTTGATCATTGAAGACTCCATTTCACTTGCACCTCAATTACCTCCTCACACTCCAACAACATCATGACACTTAAAGCCAAATGTGTGTCTACACGTGTCATGTCAAACTTTCAAACACACAGATACATGAACCAAGGCAGTACACATGGTGTAAAATACTGTCACAGCAGAGAAATGAAGAAAAGATTGAAATATTAGTTCTCCTGCTATACATAACTAATGCTAATGACAAGACTCCTTACGCCCTCATGTTCACATTCTAGATAAAACATGGTCATGGTGCCATGGCATACCACTCCCATTAAGGTGTTGATAGCAACACTTGGTGTTGTAACACCAGTTACTTAAGTTACAATATCCAAAAAAACAAACAGTCAGAGAATTATTTGTGCTGGTGGCCTCTCTGTCTACCATGCTTCATTGTGCTACAGAAATAAAGGAAGTGTGTTTTTTGCCAAATGTAACAAAAGAAATACTGAGGCGCGCAATAGAATTGTTAAAATACAAATAAAATCTATTACTGCTTCCAAATTAAAACTGCATTAGAAACAGATTCAAGTTTGTATGCCTACCTGGAGTTACTATCTTTCATTCTCGGTGTCTGCAAGTCCTCTGGACAGAGCATTTTGAAATATGCTTCCTCCTTTGGGGCCAAAAAGTTGAATTGAGGAAATAGAAATAGAAATGTCTCCATGCTCTTCCCTCTAATTTAAGCATATGTGAAACCAGACCATAAGTAGGTCTCAACACTTTTTTAACCCGTCAACTGAACCACTTCTCTTTTATAGTCTTTTCTGTTTACGCTATTTCCCCTACCTGCCACTCTATTTCCTGACCTGAGGGAAACCACTCTGTGTTTACTGCATCATCACTTCACATCAGAAAATCCCCCATGTTCAACATCCTGCTAAAAACTGTTAGCTACTAACATACAGTAGCTTGTCAATATCTTCCCTTTCTCAGACGTCTTTAAAGTATATTGAAGTCTGAACCTGTAGCCGTATATTCTACAATGAAAGGTAATAAATAAAGAGTGTTACATCATAACATTGCCACAAAATGAACACTCAAAATTACCACTAAATTCCACTCACAATTACCATTCTCCCTGAATGAAGCCGAAGTCTTTGACACAGCACAGGTGAAACATCACAACACCCCCAGTGTTTGAATAATATTAAGCGTAACGACATTGCAGCAAATCAGCTAGAGGTCCTCTCAACCTGCATGGCTCTGCCACTCTCTGAGGCAGAAAAATTATGTGATTCCACCTGCACCATCAGCAGCCAGACACGACAGAGATAGAGGGAATGAGATGTAATGAGTAGTAGAATGCATATGCATAGAGGCTAGGCCCTTCTCTTTCCAGAGTATCAGTGTCTTAATGGAGATGGACAAACTCACTGTGACACAGTGGCAGAGCAACAGGGTATAGGTGCATTCTGAGGTAGACAGAGACTGATGTCTTTGTTTAAAGGAGAGAGGGAGGAATAACAACGAAATCACACAGAAGAGAAGTAGCAACAGTGAACAGAGAGGTACAGTGCCTTTGGAAAGTATTCAGACCCCTTCACTTTCCACATTTTGTTATGTTACAGACTCAATTTAAAATGGATTCAATTAAAAAAAATTGCCATCAATCCACACATAATACCCCAGAATGAAAAAGCGAAAACAGTTTTTTTGAAATTTCTGTCAAATTATTAAAATTGAAGTACAGAGATACCTCATGTACATAAGTATTCAGACCCTTTGGTATGACACTTAAAATTAGCTAAAACGCAAAACTGTCATCAACAAATCACTCAATAAGTTGAATTGAGTCCATCTTAATGTAAGGATAATAGTTCATGTAATTTTGGAATTAACATCTTTGTTTTTATAGGGTCTCTGATTTGCATAGGAATCAATTACACACTGTATAGCTTAAGATTCTTTTAATTTAATTCATTTTAAATTGAGTCTATAACATAACAAAATGTGGAAAAAGTGAAGTGTCTGAATATTTTCTGAAGGCAATGTATATCTTTAACCTGAACCATGGCAAATAGGGGACTGTGCCAATATTTCACTGATCTCTTATTCCAGCCTGGGTAAAACTATACATTGAGCGTATAGCCTTACACAAACATGTCTTATCCACTATTTTATGGAAGTGTATAAATGTCCCCCATTTTCTGTTATCAATTAAAGTAGCCTACAGCTATTTAAAGCTACTGTAGCTACTGTACATCTCCTGAGTGATAACGAAAACCAGCTAGGTTAAACACAGAAAGTTATTTCTGCAGGAAAAAACGGACATTGAGGGTGGCACTAGGGTGGTGCAGATCAAATCTAAAGTACTGTTATAATACTGTTAAAGATGGATACAGTATGTATACTATGGTATTCTAATGCACCTTTAATGCTCTTCTAATTCTCATTGATACTAGGTTAACTGAATTCATAGAAAAGAGTATATACTATATTCATGGAGCAAGCTTAGTTCTATAAATCAGTGCTGGCTGTCTGTCCACACCAATTCACCCGACAAAATCAGGTTTTGGCGGCCTATATATAGTGGTCAGTCTACACACCTCTCTGTAGCCTACAATATTTTTGCTGGTACTGCTGGTCGTTACGAGAGCGTTGTACTGTTTTTTTCTCACCACCACTGCCAGGCTCCACCTGCTTTAGTTCTGCTCAGTCTGTATCTATCAGGGGGCTGGTAGATGTATGGGCTCCCTGCCATGTAATATACATGTATGTGATAGATGTATGGGCTCCCTGCCATGTAATATACATGTATGTGATAGATGTATGGGCTCCCTGCCATGTAATATACATGTATGTGATAAATGTATGGGCTCCCTGCCATGTAATATACATGTATGTGATAGATGTATGGGCTCCCTGCCATGTAATATACATGTATGTGATAGATGTATGGGCTCCCTGCCATGTAATATACATGTATGTGATAGATGTATGGGCTCCCTGCCATGTAATATACATGTATGTGATAAATGTATGGGCTCCCTGCCATGTAATATACATGTATGTGTTGTTGGAGCTCTCAACAGAGCGGAGCCATCCAAATACGGCCAAGCCTAATTGAATTACCATTTTGTATTTAATAAATGGTTCAAGTAAGACATGAGTGTTCCTGACTGTATTGTAGTTCTAGCATTTAGAGGTATGACGGTAACCACATAGAACAGTGTATCTCTCTGAGGGTATCTTTGTCTGCTCTGGCAACAAGAGCCGTTGTACTTTAGTAGAGAGTTAATAACAAACCAGGTGAATCATTACAACCAATTACGATTGAAGACTGTCAAATTAGTCTTTTAGTCAAGGTGTGGTTCACTCATTTAACATTCCAATCAGAGTAAGTGGAAGATCAATACGTCTGCAGAACCAAAATGATGCCTCTAGCTGGTCACAAATGACTAGATATGTTTCATTAATTCATTTGAAATAATATTCAGAGAACCATTACGGTTTAATTATTCCACCACCAAGTCCTGTAATTCATTCCCAAAGCAATGTAGCCACACATCATTAGCTTCAGTGCTGTTGGAGAGCCAGGCCAGTGTTGCTGTCTTCAAGGCCAGTAAGATGCTTTAAACAATGGACTGAAAATCATTTTGCCTGGAGGCCATATCTATAAGGGAACATGTCAGGAGGGCCACACATTAATGAAAAACTATACAAAAAGTGTTCACACCTCTATCACAACTGTGATGCATGTGAATTCCTATTGTTGGGAGCCCAAGGGAGGACCCCGATTAGATCCAATGATGGGCTGCAATAGGACCTCAAAGCCACATGCTTTAGAATATTGACTTGTACATTCAGTACTGTAATTGGAGAGGGGGATGGGAGATTCAACTGAGAGTTAAGGGGAAATTAGTGCACTATACTTAAAACTGTGGGTGAAATACAACTGAGACGCAACATCTATGCAGTAAAAAGACAGCAATGCAAACAGGGAGAGATCACAACTACAGTATATAGTAATTTGTATCATAATGCCTTTGCTATTGGCATTATAAATTAAGATATGGATTTTGACATTTGCAATGAATCATTATTATTTGGAAGGGATTATTTAATAAGATCATAAAACATTTAGTCAGAAACCACCATAGCACTGGACTGCTGTGAACACAATAAATGACAGTTGGTGTCCTGTTTTACAGGCTCTATAACTAAACTATATCTCCAAAAATGATATTGTACGGTATGAATATATTGCTCAACAGTGAGGAAGAGTGAGAAAAAAGGGAACTTGAAACTGAAAAGTGCTGACATTAAGTGGGGGAAGGGGGCTACTTCCTATCTGCTGTTTGTGATCTGTATACATAGGTCAGGACTGGAATCAGATAATGCTGCAGTCAACATAGACTTATAACGAAGACTGTACACTCACAATGCTACCACTAGATCCCCAAAGTGAATGTTAGAAGGGGTCTAACTTCAGTGGGATATGCTGCAGACTTTGAGAACAGCTTTACTTTGGACATGTAATGATTTGCAGTCTCTACTACCACAGTACCCATGCAATACCCATTCTATATTAAAGGTTATGATTTAGAGGAAGTTCTTTGTTCCTGTGTTTTGCGATGTCAGGGCACAACATGGCTGATTAGAATCCCTTTCTTCTTTGGCTTCTTCTGACTCATGTCAGGGTTGACATGCTGAGAGGATGATTATAAGAGGGTAGTGAGGGTGCTAGGCCATGACAGGAGCCCCCTGTCAAAAACACAAGACCCACAAGACCTTTATGTTCACAAAGGGGGCACAGTGACGAAGACCCCCCGCTGGCACACACTCTCCCTATTCCTTTTCATCATCCTCTTTCCATATCTGCTGTGCTATTTATCATTCCAAAGTGAGAACTCCCTAAAACTGGATTATAATTCTTGAATTAATCGACAAATATCACAAAGAAAATTAAGATATATTTATTGGGCTAATCCGTTTCTATAATATCTTCATAACTGTGTTATGCTGCACATTATCTACACTGCTGCAGTGTAGATAATGTGTTCTTATAAAGAGGAAAACATATTGTGTGTTTACCGTAGGCACTTTTACTCAATTTCTGATCATACACAGAATACATTGGAATTGACATGAGGGAGGCTGGCTCAGCGTATTGTATACATAGTCTCTCAGGCCAGGGATCCCCCTCATTCGATGTTACCAGAAACCTGAAGTTTCCTGGAAGAGAGCTCAGCTTTCAGCTGTCTGAGTCTGAGAGGCAGACGACACCTGGATAGCAACATGGCTGATCTCCAGTGACATCATTTCCTCTGAGCAACTAAGCGAGTAACAGCTCTGAACGCAGAGAGCTAACCACAGCTCGAGGGCATTTCACATACTGTATGTCTCGAAGCAAGCACAGCAGCGAGTGTGTGCTTACTTAGGAGTCTGAGGTGCAAATGGGGGATGTACATGACGTAAGTTTGGTATTATGAGAAATGGCTGTGAAAAGCCAAAAAAAAGGTTTGGGTCGGTTGAATTTAAATTACAGTAAGAAAATTCAAATTACAATTCAATGATTGCAGGGGAATTTATTTTTAATTCAATAAAAATGAGAAGCATTACATTAAAAAGTTTTTCAAATCACTACCTGAATTGACGGAAGTGAAATCGAATTGATGCCAACCCTGGTGAAAAGTGATATGATTAAAGGTTTGCCAGGACTTACACAGTATATTTATCAAGTCCTGTCTATTATTGAATTTACCATAAGCTACTGTACTGTGTTCCTTATGAGGACATTTCAGGGCACCAAATTCAGTCAACCAAGTCATGGCATCCTATGCCCAGTTTAAATGGTCAGCAGAAAAAGCCTCACAGACTCTACTACTGGCCTTTGTCTTGGAGTTGCCCCCCTGCACACAAGTGATAGGAGCACACAGACCCGATGCTGCCACCTACTGTACTCTACTGGTGTCAGGAACCTGCCCTTCTACCCTCAAGTGAAAATGTGTCCAATCAACACATCAAGGAGGCTCAAGCATGCATCAGGATGCATGACAAACAAAACATATACATTTGATTAAATATCAACTTTATCACCACTTCTGGGGGATCCAGATTTCTTAAAATCTTTTTACATTTACGGCATTTAGCAGACGCCTTTATCCAAAGCGACTTACAACAAATACATTTGTTTAAGTAAGTGAATCATCTATCCATAAGTCATCATAAGAAAAAGTAATCAATGCTCAGACCAGGGGCATTGGCAGTCACAATGCTAGAAGAAGGAATTGCATTTCTCATATGCAAGTCGGGGAATGAGACAAAAATAAAGAATATTTATTCAGTAGGGGACTCTTTGAAGTCTGTATACAGCCCAATGTGCTGTGGGTTTAGTGATGATAGCCGTAATCATAATAGTAGAGATGACATTGCTCAGAGTGGTAGAGGATTAGTGGACTTGCAAATGACATGTGACTATTGAAAATGACGTGTGATTATCATATACACACACCCTTAGTGCACCAGGATCTGGCAGCATTGCAAACCTATATTAACTGGGTCGGGCAGTGAGATGTGTTAAATAAAGGCAGAAATGGACCACACATCTTATTCCCTATTATTAGGTTTAATTGCCTTTATTGAATACTGCTTTTCAATCAGGATGGGAATGCCATTACAAAATGCTGCACCACTGCTATGTTGCAGTTGTATCTTATTTTGTGAAATCAAAAGATTTTCTTCCAAATTAACACCACTAGCATGCCACTACACCATCAAAATGTCTGCGTATATATGTACGTCTCCTCGATTTATGAGGGCCATTCACTTTTATACATACAATATACAGTGCATACTGAATACTTATGTAAATGTGATATTTCAGTTTTTTATTTTTAATAAATTAGCAAACATTTCTAAAAACCTGTTTTCGCTTTGTCATTATGGGGGTATTGTGTGTAGATTGGTGAGGAAAAAAATGAATTGAATCCATTTTAGAATAAGGCTGTAGCATAACAAAATATGGAAAAAGTTAAAGGGTCTGAATACTTTCCGAATGCACTGTACATAATGTATATTATAGTCGGCTAACCACTCCACACAACCTTCTTTCCCAGCTGTTATTTGATATCTAAACTTAATCTACAACCTGCTGATTACAAACAGTTCAATTCCTTCACCTCAACATCCCCAACCCTTACGTACCTTTGAGAAAACTTTACTTTTTGAAAACACATTGTGGCTTTAATCCCCTAATTTCAATCAGGGATAAAAGGGTTTTCAAGGGAGTCCTTTCTAGCTCAGGGACACAGGCTACAGTGTGGCTCAACAAGGGACAGCCTAAGTTGAGGTGACGGCGCCAGAAGCAGGCCTGGAGAGCAGGGTGTTTTGTTACAATGCACCATCCCATCATGCAGACATGCTGAGTGATGTGGCTGTAAAGAGTCCAGGACAGAGTTCTTTATCATTGGGCTACAAGAGTTTCAGAGACTGTCTAGTAATCAGGTTCACATGCCAATAGTGATGGATTCCACTCTCTCAATGCCCTCCGCTGGCCAGCACACACATACAAATACAAATCAGGATTTACATGCCAAGTCCTCTTGATCAATAAACATTGGCTCCTTGAGAGAGATTTCTCTCTTCTCCCTGCCTCCCTGAAATCGAATAAAACTCTCTGATAAATTGTGCTTTTGACTGGATCAACTCATAAATATAAGGTTTTCAGAATAGTCGTGCTGTTGTTGTGAATAAAGAATATCTATCTATATGGCCATGGTCCTGGTAAAAAGCTGATCAGGGGTCTGTGTAAATGAGGCAGAGGTGAAATGCATTGAATTTGCATTGAATTTCACTCTGTCCTTTGCCCTACCTCCCCCTTCCCCAACTCTCTCCTCCCACTTTACCTGCATTGCACTGATGTGTGTAAACAGGGTGACCCCCGTAAATCATGGTAAATCAAGGCCCGTGTAAATGGGGGTCAGACAAAAAAAAAAAGGGCATTTTACTGTTATGTCTGTGGGAATAGGGCTTAGTAATTGCGTTTTAGTCAGGACACTCACATCAGTTTAACCATTCATTGCAGTACCCCAAGTGGCTATCCTTCACATTTCTCCTGCTTCACCAATTGATGAAAAATAGAGATTAGAACTACAGTAGAGATTAGAACTGCAGTAGAGATTAGAACTACAGTAGGCTGGTGTTATGCTTACACTGTACTTATGTTTTGTTGAAATGATTGTTGTTGTTTTGCTATTATTGTTAGCTGTCATAACAATATCTGTGCTATTGATTAAGACAACTTTTTTTCTGTCCCACATGAGCTGGTGTTTGTGTGTGTGTGAGAGAGAGAGAGGGGGGGGGGGGTCATATCAGTGAAGTGTATTTTGTCAATATTTCACATCTCCGTAGAGAAGAAGTAAATGTCAGGCTAGAATAGTGACAGCGCTCTGCCTTGCTCCAGACATCTGGGGAGGATGGATGAGTTATAGTCGTGGATGACGGTTGAGCCAACCCCCGCAGATCGCAGATGATGTGCAGATGAGTTTCATCTGAGTGATTCCCATGTCTGAGATCTTTCCACCTCAGGGACTGGAGGAGAAAAGGCTGTTCATGACTAAAAGCTATGAAATGTGTGTAAACAGCTCCATTTATTACTACCTCTCCCTTTTTTATCCTATTTCAATGGTTATTCTGTGCTTTTGAAATATACAGTATCACTGTCAATGAGAGGCATCATTTCAAAAGACCCAGATATCTTTGTGTAAACAAACTTGTTTTGGGAAACATTAAAACCATCTTTCATTTCCATGTTACTGTAGTGTCCTTTCATGATTTAGATGTGATGATTGAAGTGACTCGATTGAACATGAACAGTGGTAGCTAAAACACAGGAGACTAGAGTTACATTATTATTATGACATACTTCTTAGTTTCCGGAAGATAATTGTTCCCCAATGAGGCAATACAGAGAAATTATATCAAGGCATGGGCGTTCATGGTGGTGCTTTAGATGCTGTGTACAGTGCTGTGTAGGACCCCAAGTGAGTCATATTGAACCTCCAGTACAGTACAGAAACTGCATCTATGATTTAAATAGTGAACAAGCTTTTTTAAAAACTTCTCATCCCTTCTCAAAGATGTATGTTCAAAAGTTGTAAGTTCATAGTGAGTGGAAAAGTGCCAATTATAATACTCAGTGTAGTCTATAAAGTTACTATTGAACCTCATTATGCAAAACTGGCTGTGGAATCCTGGTAAATTGTGACTTTCTAATATGAGGCATATAGTACACAAAGATGTATTCTCCAGCTCGCTCTCTCTCTCTCTCTCTCTCTCTCACTCTCTCTCTATCTATCTATCTATCTATTTCTCGTGCACACTCTCTCTCACTCTCTCTCTATTTCTTTCTTTCTTTCTTTCTTTCTTTCTTTCTTTCCCATAAGTTCGTAAGAGATCCCCTGCTTCAGTGTGTGTAAATGCTGAAGCCTAATTAGAGTGAACTGTTTGCAGGGTGGCCTTTGATACACACTGCAGTGATTATCTGTGTGCTATAAGCAGACTGTTATCTTTGAAATCCCTCTGCCTGGGAGCACACGCTTAGAAACATGATTAGCATGCAAAGAAACCAGGTCACCACAAAATACATCCATCGGTCAGATTGCACGACTGGCTGACAAAATATCATTCCTTTGTTCCTGCTTACCGTAAGAAAAAAGCCATGTTGGCCAAATAACGTATGCAATGGCGTATGCAAACAGTCATGCTTTGTCTACTATGTTTAATTAAGGGCAAAATAAGAAGAACACACTTCTCAAACACTGTGCTTAGCATAGTCTGAAGCAATGATGGTCGAGGTCTGTAGGTTTGGATTTAATGGCTGCTACTGGGACACAATATACAGGTCACTCTGTCTGTTATAGCAGGTTATCTGGTTACAATTCATCATAACTAGTATTTAAACCGTTTATAGGGCAATACTCTTATTTTGAAGAGAAAAATAACTACTATTTTGAAACATCCCAAACGCGGAACTGGGTTTGACAGCTCTCTTGTGTTGCTATCTTTACTCTGTATTTGGTAAAAACTATAAAATTCTACAAACGATCGGTAGGGTTAGGGTTAGTAGGGTTAGTAAAGTATGTACAGTTATACCTTAAATTAATGCTAACTTTAAATCAACATCAACTTTGCTAGTATAGTGATAGTGAGCATTGTCCATGGAATAAAAACCGTCTTGGGAGTTCTAATTTGTTATTGGAGTGCCCATCTCTCCTGTAATCCGAGCCCTAGTCTGGAAAGCCAATAAGATGTTAGCACACATTTTATTACCCACCAAAGATACACATACTTGTGTGTGGTTTACAGTGAGCTGCAATGACCTATATTTCAGAGATACTAAGTAGACACTGTACTAAGTAGACAATTATGAAGTCATTGTGTGTATGTCAGCATCTTATTAACAATCAATTAATCATATACACAAATCTAATTAGGGGACTGTAGGGGACTAATTAGGCTGTCACTGACCATGCATTGATATTGTCAGCTGTGATATGTTTACATCGGCAAGTTTCAATGAGATGACACTTGAAGAGACCAATTCATTTACATAAAAATTAGCACAATCTTTTTTTTGTCTTTGTGTGTGTGTGTGTGTGTGTGTGTGTGTGTATGCCACATATCAAAACATATTTGATGAATTTTGTCCTTTGGTTTGTCTCGTTATGAGTGGCTTTAAATCAAGGGGGAGAATAAGAATGAAAGTGGTGAACTCTCTTTTTTTGCTGATACAGTAATCCCAGGCTTGAAATCTGGAACTTTAAAGCATTTCTGCAAGCCATCCCCTAAACCATGCAACTCCAAACTGCACTTTTGAGATGTACTGTATCAACCTAGACTCTTTCCTCCGGTACTAGGGGTGGTGTTTTGCACTAATTAACCCACTTAGATTGTATCACGGGCCAAGATTAAATCATACCTTTCATTCTCTGCCAGCAGTCAGCCTTGTTTGTCTCTAGGACATAGTCGTCTCTGTTTTAATTCAAGGTAGAAAAAAAAAACATCTGGGTGGTTTACCAACAATACCACAAGGATAATGAATATGGAAGAAAAACATGCGAACTGTACTTCAGGCAATGAAATGTTCAGTTATAGTGCTGTAATAGTGCTGAAATCTAACTGCCACTGACACTCTAGCAACAAAAAACCTAATGGAATGTACATTTCCGATCAGTGTTTTTTGTTTGAAACATAACTGCTCTCTGTGAAAGTCTTTCAAAGGGGAAATTGCCTACACAAATGATGGGAAATTAGAAAAGGGACAGTCTTACTTCAGCACTTCAAAAGGCCATAGACTGTTTTGGCATTCAAGTAAGCCATGGATGAGTCTGTCAAGGTAGCTCTTTCCTAATGGCCTTGGGAGTAAGTCTCGGTGTGATACGAAACACACTACCACTCCCACATTTCCATTACAGGATGTAATTAACAGGTTCTTCATTCAGCTTCGAGTTTTCATCTTTTTCCATTCAAATACTTGATTTGTGGGGGCACTCAATGTCAATTTGTCAAACTAAAATGTCAAATTGTGTCAAATAGTTTTTGGCAAAAGCATATAAATCAGTTTCACACAGCCAAGCATCCTTTATTGCACTTACCACTTGTCTAGACTATAAGGTTAGCTCTCTCCTCTCAGATGTGCCAAGTGCTACATTGTACTATATGAGTGATTCAGGTATTTTACTGTCTGAAAGTAAGTGTCTGATTGACTGCAATGATATCCAGGTCCACGACCACAATATACAAGTATACAACATGGCAGGGAGCTATACAGAGCTAATAAACCCCCTGTAGGAGGGCTACATACAGAGCTAATAAACCCCCCTGTAGGAGGGCTACATACAGAGCTAATAAACCCCCTGTAGGAGGGCTACATACAGAGCTAATAAACCCCCCTGTAGGAAGGCTACATACAGAGCTAATAAACCCCCCTGTAGGAAGGCTACATACAGAGCAAGCGAGCAGGTGGAGGCTGGGGATGGAGGCTGGGGGTGGAGGCTGGGGGTGGTGGGTGGGACGACCATACAACGTACTCTCATAGCCAATGCAATATTCACAACTGTTGAATGCTATACACAAGCGTAAACGTGGCTGCTTTTAAGCCTTTGTCCCTTTAAACATGTGATGGATGTTTTTGCATGTGTGAACCAGTTGTCCTGTCACCTGACGGACAGCTACAACGTTGACTTAGAGTACCCTGCCTGAACTAACGCTATGCTCAATTATTATTTAAACTTTACAGCCATCACCAGAGAGTGATAAGGTTGTGTACAAAATTGCGAAGTGTAAATGACAGATCATCTGCTGCTTGTGCAAATATAAATAGTACCTCAAGCTGAGGATGGTTTACTGTACATTTACTCCCCATCTTATCTTTCTACAGTGGAGGTACAGAATGAACCACATTTATGTGCAACATATCCTGTGATGTAACCCTAGCTGTTTACTCTGTATACATGGTTCAATCAATAATGTATTTCCTTGAACCAATTATTGTAACCAGCAGAACTTAATCAAATTAGGCACTTGATGTCCCTCTAAATACGAAGAAAACTATTCCTTATTGCTGGGCAGTACCATTTGTCATGCTCTGTGGCAGTGAAGTGTTCTAAAACATTCAAGTGATGATGTGTTTTGTGTGAGAGAGTGATGCAACATTCCATCTCATTGGGTGAAATGTGTCATGTCGTGGGCATGAAGTATTCCCTCAGATTTGAAGGGAGAAATAGAGAAGACAGATGGGGTCTCAACTTACATTCTTATTGTTTCAACATGAAACAAGGACTATGAACCCATCTTCAAGGTAAGTAGTGTTCACAAAGTGGCTGCCCTAATTCCTATATGCCATTACTCTGAAATGCCAGTAGACGTTGGAGAAGAGGAATCAATTTGCAGCATCTCTAAGAGGCTCCCTCAATCAGGAATAGGGTGAGCTGGCCGTTTTGCATCAAAGGACAGCATATCTTCAAATGCTCCAATGATAAGCTTATCTGGAGAAATGTGATAGACTTGATAACCGCAGCGAGGATTCAGTAGCAAGATGAACAATAAAGAACCATAGGAGGAGACAAAAACCCAACTTGCATGTGTTAAATGATGCTTATATGATTTTCTTTTGCTCAGGTTTCTTATCATAGTGCTTTTCTTTTTTCTACAATCCCAACTTTCTTATTTTAATGAGATCTTGCACAAATGTAGCCTAGTTTTAAGCTTTCTCATTGACAAGGCAAAAAGAAGATTAGATTCACCTTTTGTGTCTACAGTATAACTATAAAGAAATACATAAAAATCATAAACAATATAGTCATCAAAAAACTATTATCTGTTCAAAGCAAAAGAGAGAGGGAGAGTACACTTCACTTAAACACATCTAGCAGATGAAGGTTTGATTAAACCTTATACCATGTAACACAAGTAAATGTGACACTATAGCAAGCCATTAATGCTAATTTAGAGTATCAATCAAAAATAATTATCATCATCATGCAAAAGATCCACCAATCCTGTAAGGAGGAGGAGGTCTCGGTTAATGAATGACTTTTACGTATCTCTGCAGGACTTCCCAATGACAGTCTATCAAAATGAGATGGATTGTCTTTAAATGAAATGACTTTCAAGAAGCAACAGTATTACATCGAGAAGGCATCCTGGCAGGTACGGTACGGTACAGTATGTTGTTGTGCAAGAATGGATGTATACCCTATAGACAATGCCATGCAATTCCAAAGTGCTATTTCTAGTCACCTGTCACTTCCAATAGATTAAATCACCTTGGGTTAGATGTTCTGTATAGAAAAAAAAAGTCACAAGAATATCAAAGGCTAAGCCATCTTGAGTCTAGTCGCGTACACTGACAGAACGACCACCAGACATCCACGGAAAGCTTTTCTTTCATTTCCTTGTGTCTTTTATCTCCCCTCATTAAAAACCTGTCTTTTTATTCTCTCACCTTTTCAAGGTGGCGAAGGAAAGCAAGGAATATGGCAGCCTTGAACGGAGAACACATGTTCAATTATGTAGGACCTACATCAACTGATTTTTCATTTGATTGGTGGAGAACATACAGTATTCAGCCAATCGGGTTGGACAAGTTAAGTGTCTTTGTCATAACAGCAGGCTGGAGTCAATGCCATCATATGGACATCAATGGCCTTGTGCTCTTCGTGATAAGCTCGGACAGTCTGAGGGAGAAAGAGAGAGAGAGAGAGAGACTCTGGGGGCCAGAGCCTGCCACAGTGCATCCCTGATGGAATATAAATGCACCTCTTATCAATGGGTTGGAGTGGCCTCCACTGATCCACATTGATCTGAAATGACTTTGGAGTTCCAGAACATTTTCCCTCTGCAGCCATCAGTGACATCAGGCAACTACACAGGCATTAATTATAAATCCATTAGAAGGCCCAATTCGTCAAGAACACGGCCATTATCAGATGACATGCCATTATTTTCCCTCCTCGTTTTCAGTGGCGGTTCCTTGTGGGTTTATAAGAACAAATATCCCATCTGTTTGGGGATGCTTTTGAACACGTTTTGCATTTTGATCAGGGTGTAGAGTCTCTAGAGGGGTGATGTGTCATCATGGCTCGGTGACATTGATTTTCAGATGTGTTTTCATATACTGCATACAGCACAAGTCAAAAAAGAGCTGTATGAAACTCTAAATTAACATAGAGAAACACATGTCTTATTATCCAATTCTTTCGAAGTGCTTTTTCGATGTGCCTCAAATGAAAAACGACAAAATAGCAACATGAAATAAAGGAACATGTATTTCTGGATATGTGGTTGTGTGTACACTTTGTATAATGCTACAATGGAAAGACAGAGCATTTTCAATGTTCCCATTCAGAATTGTTCTCTTTCAAATGGATCTGAAAGGAATTTGTGATGAGAGAGGATACCTAATGATTTCTACTGCAGAGATATCTAAGGCTTTTTTGGCTAAATGTTTATATAATGTCATAGCAGTACCAGTTTATTGTTTATGCATGTGGCAGGTGTGTTGTGTGTAAAATAAAACCCATTCCATTTATTAGCAATTTGATGTTTTATGTTGGGCTTTATGAGCTATTCAAAGGGACTGCACATGCTCGAACATGCTACCTTGGGAAATAATTGTGTTTGCCTGTAGACTTTGTTTGCCTGTAGACATCATAACAGAATCAGATCAGAATCAGAATTCTTTTATTTGGCCAAGTATATTTGCACATACAGGAAATTGACTTGGTGAGGTTGGAGCATGGACATAAAAAACAAATAGCAAATATTGACAAGAAATTTACAAAATAGCTAAGTATTAACAAAATAGCAATAGTGTGTGTCACGCCTGAGCTTGCTGTCTGGTGACTCTGGTGCCCTCCTCTGGCACTCCGGGGCCAGTTCTCTCCCAATCACCAGGATCCATTTCACCTGTGTATTCTGTCTTGTGTTTGTTGTATGTAGCCCGTGTGTTCCCCATGTCTTTGTCTGAGATTCTCCCTGTCCGTTTGTGAGTACCCTGTCTGCCAGTCGGTTTTGTGTATCCAATTGTTTATCCTGTTGCCCTAGATCGTGATTATGATTACTTGAGTTCAACTTTATGCCACTTGTTAAGTGAGTACCTCTGTTAACGGAGCTTGGTTTTCTCCACTTTTATTTTACCCTTTTGCCCCAGTGTTTGTTTGTATACCGTACCCCACTCATCTTATTAAAACATTCTTTGTTTCTGACTTTACGCTATTTGTCTGAGTATTTCTCCGCAATTGGGTCCACCGCACCATCATTGCTAACAGTGTGAGACTAAATGGCAATGAGGCTAGAGGCTGTGAAATGGTTGTGGGGCATGTACACTATAAATTAGAATAATTTTAAATAATTATAAATTACACTGTCAGTACATTGTTTGTGTGACAGGGTGGGCCGGGGGGTCAGTGAGAGGCAGGGGGCTTGGTTGTGAGCCCCACTGCCATGGGTAGGAAACTGTTCAGGTGGCGCAAGGTTTTAGTCTTGATTGACCGGAACCTTTTGCTGGATGGAAGTCTCTGGAAGAGGTTGTGACCAGGATGGGAAGGATCAGTGATGATCTTTCCTGCTCTCTTACTGGTCCTGGAGTGGAACAGGTCCAGGAGAGATGGCAGGTTGCAGCCGATGACCTTCTCGGCTGACCGAATGATCTGCTGCAATCTGCCTTTGTCCTTGGCAGTGGAGGCAGCGAACCAAACGGTGATTGATGAGCGGAGGATGGACTCAATGATGGCCGTGTAGAACTCAACCATCACTTTCTGCGGCATGTTGAATTTCTTCAGCTGCCGCAGGAAGAACATCCTCTGCTGGGCCTTCTTGATGGTGGAGGTGATGTTCTCCGCCCACCTGAGGTCCAGCTGGTGGTGTCTGAGTGGTGTCCAGTATAGAAACAGATCCCACGTGCTTTCGCCTTGCGAGTGGAAATCGGGTCGCGATCTGCCCGTAACAGCTGAAAGCCGGGCACGATTCCATCAGCCACGATTCCGTGAAACACAAAACAGAAGAGAGGGAAAAGTCTCTATTTGTCCTGATAAGAAGACGCAATTTGTCCATTTTGTTGCACAGTGCGCAGACATTTGAAAGGAGTATTCCCGGTAGAGGCGAGCGTAATCCTCTCTCCCTGAAGCGCACCAAAGCCCCGCCACCTTCGTCGCACTGCTTGGCCAAGGGCCAGAGCACCTTTGACCAGAATGTCCAGTAAATCCACAGATGAGGCGACAAAGTTGAGACATAAATCAGATGATGGTGAGTCCCTGATGTTAAGCATCTCGTCCCTCTGAAAATAAATTTAGTGGAATCACAATTAACGGAATTAAAGACTAAAAACAAACAAAGAAGTGCGTACCAACACACCGTGGCAGCCGTATGAGGCGCCATCTTGATTAATCTTGAGTATTCTTAATGATGTTTTCCCCCGCAAGGTAAATAGATATCTGGATTTCATACCTTGTGGACTTGAAACAGACATCAATATTTTATTTCACTAGCATAAACACATTCAGTGTTAAATAAAGGATGAGTCATTTAGCATAGACGTCGTTATACTGCAAGATAATGAAAGAAGGCACTTCCAGTAATTAGCTCTGCACGCATGGCCACCTAAAATCAAGTGTAGAGTAGGCAGAGTACATGATACTGTCCTTACCTGATAAGAAAATCCTACAAACCCTTGTCCTTGAGTCCAATTAACCACCAGTGAATTGTTAGATAACCCCTCATTTTCTTTTGATAGCTCCTCTTCATATTGACTGACTGCTTTTCACAATTCAGTTTCTCTTGGCCTCTCTCTGGTCTTCATTAACACTATCCTGGCTCCTGTAGACTTTCATACACGTACACTCAGCAGCTATTCTTTACCTTCAGCTCTCTCAACAATGTTTCTGTCACAGGGAGCAGGTGTCAAATAAACATGAAACAAAAAGATAACTATGAACATTTCAGATATTTGCACTGCAGTGGTTCCCGAGGCGGAAGCTCTTTAATGTTTTACATGTTGTAAGCTTGCTCCACTATATTGCACCCAGGACACACGCAGGGTAGCAAAGGTGAACGCAGAAGCGCATAGGGGACAATTGGACTGGCAGCTTGGGCTAAGGATCCTCCTCTACATAAAGGCCTAACAGCTGTGCTGACATCATGTCCGCCACCACTCTAGAAACCAGAACAGGGTTATTTGGCTGCAACTCTTACTCTTGTCTTTGTACTCAGACTCAGTTTGACAGTGTGATGTGGCATCTCTCCAGATGGTGGAAGACAAGGATACATAGCCATATTACCACATCCTCCTCCACCGTCCCCCACAATCCCCCAGTGAAGAAGACGACATCACTGCCAACTTGAAAAGGAACATCCTGTCAAAATAAGGCAGATATTTATTCTATGACGCCGTCACACTTCAGGGATAGGGGACGAAAGCATTTAACAATACATATTAATTTCTCACACAGCAGTTCTTGCCATTGAAACTGCTTGTCAAGACCAGTGTAGACATAACATATAGCCCACAACTACTGTAACTGAGTTTGTCTTAAAGGGGCAGTGTCTTAAATAAATGTGGGGTACTCGCAGAACCTGTCTATCACTGTGTCACTACTTGAACATACAGTAGGGTTTCCTTGCCTGTAGCACACGACATCTAGTATGATCTCTGCACAGTATAGAAGCCTGTGACAAATAACTGTGACAAATAACACATGCCATTAGCAACTCAGACAGACTGATTGCATCATCTCAAGTGATTGTTGTGACGTCTTACTATCATCTTCTAACTGTTTTTCTTCTCTCCCTATATCTCCGCTCATTACCGATACATTGTTTAGTACTTAAATAGATGAATTCAGAATCCCTATCAGCGGACAGAAGCCTGTGGTTTCCTGCTGCGCAGCTTTAAGACTCACCAATGCAGTCATTATCACAGAGCTCAGCTTGGGCGCCCCACAATACCTCCTAAAGGAAAGAAAGGGACTGTGAAAAAGTGACAGCATAAAACCTGATTTAGAGACACAGCACTTCGACTGGGTATAAATCATGATTGTTTTATAATGGTTAGCCTCTGTTTCTTCGAGCAGGTTTGATGTTGTACAGTATATTGCATGTCTGCCATTCAGTTGATATGGTACATCAGTTACATGAGCAGGTACATTTAGATGTCAAAGATTTAAATTATTAATATATGAAGTATTGTAATTCCATTGATTATATACTGTAGGGAGTTGTTAAAAGCACTGTTTGAACATCCTGTAGGCTTTTCTATATTGTACACTTTTCTGTATCTGTTTAAGTAAGAGCTGTGCTGGGGGCAAATGCTACAGGACTGTATGCACCATACTGGGGTACAGGATTTTGGTTTGCAGTGAAATGACATCAAATGCTTAAAAATAAATGTTGCTCAGGAGGAGAACACACTGAAAGTAGACTTTCCATTTAGCACAGTGTGCACACTCTCAAAGCAAAGCATGAGGGAACATAATAAGTGGTGTACAAAATGTACTGGAGAGGGATGAGAAATACATTTGAGGTGAGTCAGGGGACCATCTGGTGCTGGTGGGTCCTGAGATGAGTATGACAGGCAGGGGTGACCTTGGTGTGACCTGTGTTAGGAGAGAGGACAGCTTACATGGACATACTGTATACTCTCAGGCAGAGGAATCCACAGACAGACCCAAGGTGAGCATCCTACACACTATGACTGACAGGAGGTGGGAAATCAGACACACACACACACGCACACGCACACGCACACGCACACGCATACGCACACGCACACACTTCAATGATAAATACCACTTGTCAGTTTGTTAGGGTATGTGTTTGCAGCTCCTACACATGCCACACTTTTGAATAGAACCCTTGTCTATTATTTGGATTTTATTCACTCCAATCACTTTTTTGGTGGGGGGTCGAGGGTGGAAATAATTTTCCCTGGAGAGACACTTTTTAGTGACATGTAGCTTTTCCATTGTCAAATTGTCCCAGACAGACCATCCTTAGACACAAACAATGTAAATAACAACATGCAGCAGTTGCATGCTGGCAAACTGGCCAATTATCTCTCAACAACAGCCTGTGTCTCCTGTGTCTCTCATTGTAGGTGGCTGGTGATATTTGGCTTTAGCTTATATCTGTGACCAACCATAGCTGACATCAGCTGCCATAATGACTGTCTAAACAATGTTATGACAGCATTGTATAAGGCTTTATCAAGGAATGCTACCACAGTATCAGTAAGTTGACAGCTGTGCCAGGCAGCAGAGACAAGGTAGACATCTCAGTGACCCCAGACACACACACACACACACACACACACACACACACACACACACACACACACACACACACACACACACACACAGTGACCCCTGTGAGGTCTGCCTGCCAGGCTGAGCCAGATCTCACCATGCCAAGGGGTGAGTCCTCACTCTGACAGATGGTAGTTTTAACAGACCCATAAGCCGGGGCACTAGACAGTCACCCCAAACTTTATGGGGGAATAAATCAACACTTCACTGTGGTGGAGGAACATAACTGTTTTCAACGTGTCGACTTTCAGTGTGAAACAAATGTTGTTTATTGGTGTTCTTTAGGTGGTTGAAGTGTGAAGTAATGCTTTGATAATCACCCCTTAATCGTCACAATTTATCTGATCTAAATCCATGTTATACAGTGTGATGGAAATTACAGTGATTGTGAACACGTCAATGTGAAAATGCCACTGGACAGGTCCATCCTAAACAAACAATATTCAATTGCTGGATGTCAGGTCTTATGTACTGTAATGCTTGAAAAGGTGTACCGATAGTTGGATTGCCTTTAAACTTCATACTGTAATAGTCTAGTCATTTTAAATGGCTCTAGCTGTCACCATGTCAAAACCCTCTCACTTTCTATTCTAATCATTATTCTGATCTGCCATTGAGGACACGAGGCACAAGGGCTGTTCTCACTACTCATCCATTCATCATTAATCACTCCTCATTAGTCACTTCAGTGATGACATCTCACACAAAAATGCTTTGCTTGCACAGATGCCCATCTCATTTCATAACAGCATATTCAAGAACTAAATCGAAAATCGAGTTTCACAAAGACAGATATCTGAAATGAACCAAAAATGTTATTGAAATATACAAAGTCCTTCTCGGTGCAGCTTGTAACTGGGTTGAATCAACAATTCTACTCAACATAAAATGGTGACACCGAGCAATTGACAAATGAAGGACATATGTGGGCAATGGCCTACTTGAACGTTAGTGTGACTGATGGCTGCATCAATCACTTCAATGCCATTATTCACAAGAAATCACAGAACTTTTGGAAAGTGGGTCAAAAGGGACAACTTTGTGAATAGCCCTGCATTTGATGCATGAAGTGTTGGCACTGGTCTTGGGTAAATAACCATGACAAATCCACAACTTGGCTGAAGTTAATGTTGATGCTAATGTTTGAATTGCTGTAGCTAAATGAACATTAGATGAACACAACCTTAAGCAGGGTAGCCAACGGAGGAAATTACCTTCGGGCTCTACACAGTTAACAAATAATCTTCAATCGGGGGGACATAAATCATCAGGACATGTTTATATGTATGAAGGGAGGTGGTGTTTTTTATGTTCTCATGAAATGGCAGAGCAGATGGTAATAAAATTCATACTTCTCCAGGGCAGTCTCGTGTGTGTGTGTGTGCGTGTGTGTGTGGTGTGTGTGTTTGTATGTGCATGTGTGCATGTGTGCGTGTGTGCTGACAGAATGTTGTGTGATGTACAGCGAGTATGTCGATAACATGAAGAAGCCAGAGTATGTTTGAGTGGTGGTCCACAATGGTGCAGTTGTTACTGTTAATACAGGTATACTGTTGGTGTTCAAAGAAGCCATTGTACTGTATATTCATTATGTTAAACACTGTTTTTTTTTTTTTTTTTTTTTTTTTTTACAAAATGCAGAATTCATAAACATCCCTCACACTAATGGTGAGCAAAGTGTTAATGAATGTAAAAATGAGCTAAACAATGCTTGAATATATTAAACAGTACATTGAAGTTACTATACTATGTACTAAGCCTATCCAAGGTACAGCAGCCTTTGCGTTCGATAGCTACCATTACAGCAGCAACGGAAAGAGACACTGTACTGAAGTGTACTATAGACTGTAGACTGCTTAGTCAGTTAAAGATTAGTCACAAAGGGGACTGTGCATGGAGAAAAGAGGATGATGTCGACCTCAAAGCAGCCTTTAATACACCACTGGTAATTAGCAAACCCCCATGGTGTCTTTGTGTTACCAAGTGCTGAGCCCACCAATATGTTCAACAGTACTGATACTCCACAGCGCTGCCAGGGAGTTAACCTGACACCTCATCATTGGTTGGTTAATCCATCAGATGCATCCTTCAATAAATAGATATATTCCTTTGGATAGGATAGCAAGAATCTGATCTAAATGGAACTTTGAAAACTTTCATACACCCTCACCACTGATGTGAGAAAACAACAGTCATCCTTCCTTCTTGTAGCATGCCAATGGCCCCTGGCCCTAGCATAGATTTGGTTTTCTTATGATGACTGATGTGTAGATGATTCACTTACTTTAGACAAATGTACTTGTTGTAAGTCGCTTTGGATAAAGGCGTCTGCTAAATGTCATGTCTGTAAATGTAAATGTGTCCCCCAGGGCTCTGTCCTCGGGCCCTTATTGTTCTCTCTGTATACCTCTTGGCTCTGTAATTTCCTCACATGGTTTCTCTAACCACTGCTATGACACTCAACTTTGTATCTCTTCCCCCCCCTCTGACACACAGATGGCGGCACGTGTCTTTATGTGTCTCGCAGACATCTCTGACCGGATGTCTGCTCACCACCTCAAGCTCAGTCTTGAGAACTTTTGAAAAAAGTAAACAAAAACCTAACTTGTTTTCTTCCTTTCTATAGCATTGTGACTGCCGATGGCACTTGTTCTTATCGAAGGTTTTACTTGAGTCACTTACTTTAGACAAAATATATTTATTGTATGTCGTTTTGGATGAAAGCGTCTGCTTAAATGTCCATTAATCATCAATCAACAATGGGGCTCTTCAAAGGCACAACTACTGATGAAGTACAGCCATGTAGTGAATGAGATTGAAGTGTGTGATGTCAACGACTGAGAATTGTTAAATTGCATGATCATGGAAGAAGCTCTGGAAAGGTTCTAAAGGTTCTATAAGTTCTATGCAGGACAAATGTTTCTACAAATGATTCCACTATTAATGATAACAGCTCAGAAGCTCCGCCCTTCTCACTTTGAGAATGGACAGCAGCTTCGAATATGAAGCTCAGTTTCAGTGTCTTAACGACTGCAGAACGAGCTTTGTGGTAAGGTTTCGGTCAGCCAGGTTGCTCTCCGTGGTCGTGACTGTCTCTGTCTGTGATCCTGACATGGTGACTTATGCTAGTGCTGAAAAGACAGTGCTCTGTACAGCCATGCTTTTTCATATGCACTTCTCACCCTAACAGCATCAGACAGAAAACATGTTTCTAATGAGTATGAATGTGGCTTATTATATCCAGTGACACATTATGGTGTCATGGCCTCGTGTCATACAATGGTTCATTATTTGAACAAAGCACTGCAATTCAAGAAAATGTAGCTTTGGCTTTTGCGTTGAATAACAGCATTTTGTGAACTTTATCTATAATTTATTTAAACCTTAATTTAGCCTGGGAAGTAATTGAAAACAAACTCTCTCTTGCAATAGGTATTATTTTGATCAGAGTTTGTTAAATAGCAGGTTGAAGTCATGACAAATCAGCTTTACAAAAGCTTCCAGTCAGCAGGTGCACTAAATGTAAAGTACTGTAACATCACACAGTAAGCTTTTTGATCAAGGATGGGACATAGTTTACGATAAAAGGGGGCTGTATTCAAGAGAGATGTATTCAAGAGAGATGTATTCAAGAGAGATGTATTCAAGAGAGATGTATTCAAGGGAACTGTATAGGGGCTGTCCGAGGTGCTGCTACCAATAACAGCATGACGATTCAACATTATAGGTTATTACACACTCAAAACTATACAGCAATCATGATATCTCAGAACTGAACATACGGTGTAATCAGGAATTGTGTTGGCAAGCAACCAGAAGAGGCTATAAACCAAAACACATCAATGATGAAACTTTGACATCAATCACATTAAACATGCAATTTTCCCCTCTCATATAATCAGAGTCACATGGGTAGTGATGTTCAGAAATATTACAATCCCACAATTGCTTTTTACTGGCTGTGCCATATATACCGTCGTGACTGTACATATTTAATGCATATCACAAGTCCCCATTAACAGCACAACTCAGCATTTCTTATCCAAGATTCATCATTGTCTAATAAATGGATCGTTATTGTGCAATACGTCAAAAAACCAGTGTGGAACATTGGATGAAGAGGGTCCCAGTGTGGAACATTGGATGAAGAGGGTCCCACGAGGTAAAGGTCCTTTTCAAATGGGGGCTCAGTAGCTCCTTTCATAGATATCTTGAAGACTGTTGTGTGCATTTTCATTTTTCCATTACAATTACAGTTTTGGAGCTATGTGTTATTCTTTCATTACACAAGTGTTCCTAGTGTGTTATCTGTCCCATGTTTTATGATTGGCAGTGAGCCAGATCAGAGATGGGGTTTTACAGTGATTGGGATGCAGTTCAGTTTTTTTTTTATTTCTAATCCCCACAGGCTATGGCTGCACAATAGACCTGCAACAGACACTACATAATATGAATCCATTTGCTTGGCAAATAAAGGTCTTCACAAAGTCGTAGAAAGACCAAAAGATACTGCCAGCCCCAGCTCAAGGGTAGATTTCTATCACAAGATTATTTTGGCCTCTTTGTGTCTGCTGACAGTAACAGCTTCAATGTTTACGTGTGCAGTATAACTTTGCTTCCCCACATAGCCATCATGTGTCAACATCTTTAAACTGCTCTGAAGTTGTTAGTTGTTCATGTAAATGTCTGAGACATCTGCTGACCTGTTCTTGACCTTAAATAGAAAGCAACTGTCTCTAGGGGGTTCACACACTCAAGTTCAACTGTTACAGTAATAACATCGCTCTTACTTCCTACAGTTTTCATACAGGAGAGACATTTCTTCTCTCATTGTCTCATCTTTTCAGCAAGCAACACCACACAGTATTGTAATTATACCACACACTTGTCTACTGAATGCAGTATAGTATATATTATATACATAGCACTATCTTAGTATATATTATATACATAGCACTATCTTAGTATATATTATATACATAGCACTATCCTAGTATATATTATATACATAGCACTATCCTAGTATATATTATATACATAGCACTATCTTAGTATATATTATATACATAGCACTATCTTAGTATATATTATATACATAGCACTATCCTAGTATATATTATATACATAGCACTATCTTAGTATATATTATATACATAGCACTATCCTAGTATATATTATATACATAGCACTATCCTAGTATATATTATATACATAGCACTATCTTAGTATATATTATATACATAGCACTATCTTAGTATATATTATATACATAGCACTATCCTAGTATATATTATATACATAGCACTATCTTAGTATATATTATATACATAGCACTATCCTAGTATATATTATATACATAGCACTATCCTAGTATATATTATATACATAGCACTATCTTAGTATATATTATATACATAGCACTATCCTAGTATATATTATATACATAGCACTATCTTAGTATATATTATATACATAGCACTATCCTAGTATATATTATATACATAGCACTATCCTAGTATATATTATATACATAGCACTATCTTAGTATATATTATATACATAGCACTATCCTAGTATATATTATATACATAGCACTATCCTAGTATATATTATATACATAGCACTATCCTATCTAGTAGATACTGTAAAAAGATACAGTATATAAAGCAATCAGATTAATCAGGATAGATTTGATTTAGTAGGGAAAAACAAAGTATTATCTTTCTCAAGAACCTTTGTTTGTGTTCTTTTTGTCTACTGCTAGCAAGACTTAAAGGGGTGTTTTCTGCTTATGTTATTCCAACAAATAAAACTCTTGAGATTTTGCTCATTGAGAATGTTGATCTTGGAGCTTTTCATTTGTCTCTGCCTATTTGTCTGAGGACCAGACCTTGGTCGTACAAAGGGTGAATGACAAAGAGAGGCCAATCAGTGAAATGATGGAGAGCTGTGGTAAACAACACTGAATGAGGACAATTTAAAAGGCATTGCTGGAAGGCTTCCAATACACAGGACTTTGCCACAAACACAGTTTTTGGGGTGAGAAAGACAGACAGCCCATTGATGAGATTATCACTATTTACAGTACAGGTAGCATAGAAGTGGCAGTTAACTCAACTGATGGCATCACATCTAGTGCTCCCAAGCAACTTTTGCCCAATTTGCTGCATAATTAACAATGCGGAGGAGCACTGTGGAGTGCTTTGGAGGCCTAATGGGCTGCCTAATGATCACAACTCGGGTTGATCAATCCTGAGATCAGACTAGGGTACTGCTGCCTGTATCTGAGGCGGCAGAGGGAAGTCACTGCAGATATTCAACTAGTATTGTCACTTCCTAAGGGCTTTCATTATTTGTTGGCATTTTAATGGCCTGACAGCTTTTTTATTGATTGTGATTCTGGCTGCAGTTGAAGCACAGAGGGGCTATTAAGGACTTCTTTAATGGTTTCCATTTTAATCCACAGCGCAGTGTGTATACAAAACATGTCTTTAATTTGGCTTAGTGAAGCATGGAAGCTTGCGTCTTGCTCTGGTGTTCATTTCATGATCTCATTTGTACCAGACATTTGGAATGCAGATGAGGTTTAAGACTGATATTTTAGTACTGGATGTTTGGCTTTGTGGTAATGAGGCTGAGTAAATGACAGAAATATACTGTATTAGAGACAGGTGGGACAACTTTAACAAGTGGGAAATGAGATTACCTGATGAGGAAGCAGTTCCATACTAGATAAACCTTACTATTGGGGAAAGATCTCATGATGAGTTAAGTGTGTTGTTTGCTTTTGGTCAGAGGGTGATCAACGATCAACTGCTAAGTACTGTACAAAGTCCTGTATTCCATTACACTCCCTATAGTTCTATTCTTCCTTTACATACAGCTATACTGTAATAATAAGTAGACATACAGAAAACATCAACACCACATCCTCACTCCTTGGAGAACAGCATTACCCCAGGTCCTTGTGTGATCTTCATCCTGAGTTTTGAGGCTACCCATGTTATGTTGCATCATATCAGATAAGCTGGGGGGTCATTATTGCCTTTGATCCCAAGGGCACTACAGTATGTGTTCCCAGCACTGCGTGGTTTCTGTCTCTCTACACCCCTCTCTCAGATGTCCTTTGCTCCCCTCATCTCTCAGATGTCCCCTATCCAGAGCAAGCATCCTGCTGCGGGGATCAATGATCCTCCCAACACATCCTAAGACCTGTCCTCAGAGCTTTCAGAGCGTTCCTCACAGTACTGAAACCACAAACTTGCTATGAAATAAAATAAAATAGAAGTACTAAAAAATATACTGTTCATACTGTATATTTTTTAGTACTTCTATTTTATTTTATTTTATTCTATTTTAAAACTTATTGTATTGTTGCACTACTCTGTGGCACTGTCACTTTTGCATTTCACTGTATACTTGTATGCACGTGACAAATAAAGAATCTTGAATCTTGAATCTTGAATCTTGAAATGGGATCCTTGCTCTGAGATGCTCAAAAACAGAACATTTCTGAGAATTGTTGAAACGTTCTTCAATACATGATTTATATAGCTTTTGGTATTTTGCCAGCTTTAAAAACATTGATTACACTCAGGGGTAATTTTACCTCAAAGCCTTGAGGTTCAATATTTGACTTTTGAGTTTTCTTTTTAATTCTGTTTTACATCAACGCCATGGATTCAGAAGAGATTTAGGTGTACTTTCTCAAGGTGAACTATGAAGCAGAGCCCTAGTATCTCTCCTCCCTCTTCTGTAGCTTTATTTGTAGCCAGCTTGGTAAACACTCTTTCCTGATGATGACAGAAATAACAGCCATGAACAGTTTATTTAGAATCAGGGAGTAACAGCCCCTTTAAAACTATGTGTCATCACAGAGAATGTTGAATTTGAAATGATCAGGATTCCATAGAGCTCTGCCATTCTAATGAAACTCTCAAACCCTGATTCGCTGAGTGACAACCCAATTGACCCTCCAGGAGGCTAAAGAGAAGAAATATCACTCTTTAATATTTCAGCCTGGGGTTTTTAAATGAGAGTGTCCTAACCCCTGTCAGTGGGGAGATGATGAATCCCCATTACATTTCCACAGACGCTGCGTTGACAGTCCCAGACCTGCAGGCGAGTTAGCCAACCCCCTCCGCGGGACTCTAAGCTGGTCAGTATTAAAAATATATTAGTTATGATAATTCCCACCGCAGCCAATAGGCAGGAGCCCTGTGGGGGTGGCTGACATTAAGCCTGAAAACTGTCATTTCAGAAAGATAAATAAAGTGCTTATACTTGGGAGGGTGGGGGGGCGTGGTGGAGAGAGGGAGACCCACAATGCAGACCTGTGCCCTCTTTTTAAAGGAATATGGGATTAGGTCAAGTCTAATCAATGTAAGCAACTAAGGCACTTAGAGTGGGGCATTGTTACTGTATACTGTTACTGCTCCAGATTCCTCTTCCTCCATCATGATTCATTATTCTGAGACGAGTGAGTGCTGTGGCCAATCAGACGTCACACACACACACACACCCACCCACCCACCCACACGTAAGTGTCAGAAGAATGACTGGACACCACTAAACAGCACTTCACAAAAGCACCACATACGAGATGTCCGGCGCATTTTGAATGGACGTTGAGGCTAAGATGTTGACATGATGAAACACATACCAATACAGAAGTTAATGAGGACCACAGGCCAGAACACCGGTTACAGTGTCAGAGAGGGAAGTTGTCAGGAATGCTCCTGAGCCTACTGCTTCCTCTACGGGTCGCCAGAGACCGCCATAGACTTGTTTTTGTTATTGCTTCAATTTAGTGAATTGGCCACACCTGTGCCTTGTTAAGTTCCATGCATATAAGCCTGGCTTGTCTACTACTCTGTGCTATGTCTTTAGTTCTCATTCACTAAATGTACCCGTGTTCCCTGTGAGTAAACAAGTTGGGTCTACTTATACCACGTTACAGAAGTTTGTCCCTTAAATTAAGATATGCAGAGCAGATGACCGTGAATTGAAAAACATCATCGACTCTAAGTAGGAGTCTGATTCAGGAAGTGCACAGATGCTTACTGTACATACATTCAACAAGCCCCTGGATGCCTAATTGAAATGACAATGTTTACAATGTTTTTTTGCTGACAGTGCTACAGGAGATGTGTTTGATAATGCCTTTGTATTCAATTCAAGTGATTAAATCATTACAGTGGTAGACAATGCTCTTTTTGATTTCCTTTCAATATGGTTACAGTATGTGCTGACCTGACTGTGCCTGTGGTGGTGCCAAGGTTCTGGTGCCACCAATCAGATGTCGGTTATGATTCATCACGATTCAAGATGACAGCTCCCGTAAACAAAATGTCATGGCTTCACTGCAACAATCGTATCTCTCATAGGAATCCAGTAGGCGGTCCGTAGTTCACTGTATCTAGTTATTATGTATCATTAATGGTGCTAACCTGCTAACCTCAACATTGCATTGTCTCCATTAGGCTAAATGGAATACTCTCAAAGCTTGTGAAGACATTCAATTGGGCAATTATTAAGCACAAGGAGCTATCCTTACCTCACAAGCATAAGTGCACATGTGGTAGTACTGCACTGAGCTGAATGCCTATTAAGCAGTGAGCATAATGTAATGCTCGCCTTTTGAATTTCTCAAGGTGACTTGTATGCCCTGCATACCCTTTCTCCAAAACCAGCCTCTCTCCCACTCTCTCAGGCTTGACCACCCTGTGTGCCCACCCCCACAAGACGGAGGCCATGTAAGCAAATCAATGGTCCAGCCCAGCATGGGGTACCTCCAGATTCATTAGCCTAGGAGTTATAGCTATAAGGAAGTAATGATGAAAAGGGATGCTAACTGAAATTCAACACCATCTTAAGGACTATCTGTAAAGAAACACACACACAGTATGACATGGCATACGCAGAGTAACCTCACCTGGCAGGTTAAATTAAACAGGATATAACTGTTTGTAATTCTAGGAAGACAAGAATGACTGTGTCTCTCATGCTTATGTAGGGGTTTAGAGACAAGAGCATAAGTTATGGAAAGTCATTCGTTTTTGAGAAATGCGAACTATTGAGAAATGTGTTATTTTGTATGGGTTCTCATAAACAACCAGATGAACTTGCTACAGTAGAGTAATGACCCTGCAAGGACAAACACTGACCATGGTATGTTGTGTTTGTGCAGAATCGGTGAAGGAGGACAAGTACAATTAATAAAGAATTGTTTCTTTAATATAAAAAAACATTGTTATTTTCTTTGTTCATGAGCAGTTGTCTTTTTTAATATCACAAAAAAAATCACAGTTTTCTTCTTTTATAGATAATATTATCAGTTGAGTAATGGAGATTTACTACACATCTAATTAGTGGTAAATCATGAAACACCATTTTGGTTACAATGGGACCATCAGAGGACCATTAAAGTACACCATCCTGACCATTAACCGCATTTAGTCAACATTAACAACAAACCGAGAGGGGCCACTAATCTGCTTAAATGGCCTCTCACCACACACACACACACACACACACACACACACACACACACACACACACACACACACACACACACAGACACACAGACACACACACACACAAACACAAAGGTCTACGTGAGGTCAAGCTTGGATAATCTAACCATGGATAATCTAACCATGCAAAGGTTGATATGTCTTCAGACAGAAGGATGCCTTGCAGCCTCTAATGACTAGTCCTTAGTCCTCTCCTTATACACAGTGCTGCACATCTATGACAGTACGTGTGACTGGATTAAAGCATTCTAGGTCAATGACTCAAGAATGAAAGGGCATACGTCAAACCTCTTCTACAACTGAGAATGATGGGTAACATTTGACATCCAAAACTTAATGAAAATGAAAGTCACACACTTCTCTTATTGATATAACATTTATTCACCTTTAACATTTGTCATCCCCCAAAAGATCCTTGAAGTAAAACAAATTAAAAACATGAGGCATTTGGATTTTTATTATCAAACATCCTTCCTTCACTATATTCCTTGCGCTAGAGAGGTTTTGGCACTGTATTTGCCTGCCTCAGGGCCAAATGGAGTTTAGCAAGCAGCCTGATCATCCACTCTATTTTAACCCTGTGTTCTGATCCCCCACTTGTCACGTTACATCATAGTTCCATTGGCAGATATTTCCAGAGAGCAATAGGCACATAGCAAATGTGCTGTATTTTGCTGTATTCTTCATTCTTTCTTTAACAATGATGACATTGAAACAGTAGGCCTAATTACTAAGAAAACAACAACGTTGAAACCAGGAGAATGAAACACAACTCTATGGGAGAAAGCTGAACTTTAACTGAAGGTTAAGCCAGAGAGGTTTGCAAAGCATGTTGACAGTGACAATGCTAAGCACTGCATGTTCTTGTAAACACACAATCGCATGACCTATCCACTTGTATACCACAGTCTTCACATCATCAGTAATACAGTCTACTCTAAACACATTACCACGGCCTGTGAGGTACCACCGCTCATGCTTTGTGTCTTGCTGAGGGGAAATGCTTTATTTGTATTTCCTTGTGATGTGCTCGGCCACCCGGTTGGAAAATCTAAGCACTCAGTTGTAGGCATATTCACACCGCCATGTCAGGGCCTGTTACATCACCTTTCCTGGACGGTGCCCGAGCAATTCAGAGTTCCTCCACCTCACAGTCAGCCTAGACTGAATTCCATTGGATGATTACTGTACAAATAATTAACATCAGCTAGCTACATCCTGGAGCACAGTGAGGGGGGGGGGAAGGTAGAGTGATAGAGGGGGTAAGTGAGAGAGAGAGAAAGAGAGAGAGAGAGAGCAAAGAGAACGAGGGAGGTCAGGAGAGGAAGGTGGAGAGAGAGGCAAAAGGGAGAGCAAGGGAGAGTAGGAGAGTGGGAGAGTGGGAGAGAGGAAAGGAGCAGAGGTTTAGGAACTTTTCAATTACCGCGCACACAGACAACAAAGTCCCAGATTTGAAGGAAACTATAACAGTCTTCAGCCCCAGGGGGAGAAGCTCATTTAGCCTTCTCCATTTCTCCTCTCCTCTCTTCACTCAAATTACAGTGGAGACGGAATATTAAATGCATGCCCTTCTGCTGCACAAGCAATTGCAGACTTCCATATCGTTAGAAATCATCATCAGTTGCCAAGGGAGCAAATTCCTTTCACACAGAGAGGACAAGAGGAATTGGCTACATTAGGGCTATTTCAGGTTGATGGAGGCCATCCTCATATCTCAACTGTAATTTAGGGTATATACTGTACATATGACGCCTCTTTATTGAATTGACTGTTTTAATTTGAGTTTGAACAAGAATAAAAAGTCCCTTGACATTCTCTGAGACACTTGCCAGGAGACATTAAAACAGGGGAAATAGAAAGCTAGCAGGCTATTGATTGTCAGTAATTTTTTCCCTGTGAATGACAAGCATAATGATGTCTTGCATTAACTAAACAAAGCGCTCTATGGGCGACAGATGTAGGCTCAAAGACAACAGTCATGTTCAAGCATTTAGCTTTTTATTATTGTTTTCCCCCATAGTTGAAACACAATCGAATTAGACATCCATCTTCTGTACCTGTCACTCAACCTCTCTACATGATCTTCAGTCTCTGAGGAGACACTTTCAACTACTGTCACTCTGGCTTATATATATCTGTAAAATGTGTCAACTATGTGCCAGCTATGAAAACATATGAAATTCAGCACCTGCTCAACACACCTGTCTTACAAATCATTGCAATGACATGTTGATGACATCATTAACGAAATGAGTTTTGTGCAAACGCTTTTTCAGCATAGTGTTAATCAGTCATTATTTTGTCCAAATCGGTATTGTAGTGATTGCACTTCATCTGATGAAAAAGACAATGTACTGTAGACTACAATTGGCCATCTATTCAGTATGCAAACTTCTAACCGCTAATACATAGGGTGTACATTTTCTTAGTGATAATGCATATTCAAAAGTTGCACACTTAATGGGAATTTGCTGATGCCATTTATGAGGATGATGGTAATTATATAGGCCTATGATTTATTTAACCTTTATTTATGCAGGGGAGTCTCTGACTGATGCTGATGATGGTAGTGATAGAATGCTAGTAGTAGTAGTAGTAGTAGTAGTAGTAGGGTAGTAACAGTGGTAGTGTTGTCATCATCATCATCAGTTGACTTCACCATCATCACTGGTACTGTACATACAAAGGTGCACAATGTTTTATTTGGATCCCAATTTGCAGTTAAAGTCAGCTCCCCCCTCCAACCCGACCCGTCTCTCATTCACACAACTAATGCGGGAGGAGGAAGGCACAATTTCTGCAGCCTGTGCAATGCCTGGATCAGGATTTGTGGAGAGAGCGAATTGAATGCTACTTGTGCAGGAATTTGAGGGTTGAAAATAAATTCAACAAGTGTTCATAAGGAACACAATAAGACAGTTGAATAGCCAACATAAAGGCATGCTATTGTTACAACTGGGAAATGGCTACACTTGACCGCTTTCAACTGGGATATAATTATTTTAATTTGCTTACTTGAGACGTGCGTCGAACTTCTCTCGTTCATGTGTCTTCAAGCAGAGGTTATTCCACGGAGCAAAAACAAGATCAACTTTGTATTTTAGGAGTAGTTTACGAATGCTGCATTTGTCCCTTTCGGAATTGTTTCACAGCGGGAGGCATGTTTCACAGTGGACTAGAAGTTTAGTGCGGAGAATCAAAGGTTTTTCCGCATTCCGCGTAAATTGTGTCATCCTCGAGTCGCAACACTTTTAAAGGATCATTCTTCATTAAAAAATATATTCGATATGATCCAGATCCCGGGACAATGAACACACCTGATTTTATCAGCACTTGTCGCAGGACTATAAGAGTTCAGTGATTCATGAAACATAATTGGTCTCCGCAAAAAATCAGGTAAGGACCAGAGTGCATTAACAATTCTATTGATAATCATAAATTGTTTCTTCTTATCAGTTTACTTCTGCATTCATTTATCAATTTGATTATTTTCATGACAATTGGTTTATTTGTAATAATAGGACTACCAGTATCCCCAATTTGAGTTAATTATTACCTATTAATGTCATATGGTTTGTCATCCCAGGACACAGCCTGGGAAGTTTGGAGAGGATGAGGAATCTCTGGGTGAAGAATGAGCTGCCAGGGTATCGGTCTTAGACGGGTGTTTCTGGTGCTCCTGTGGGAAGGGGTGGTACTGTGTCTGTGCTGCTGCTGGACCTGGGCTGCGGCTGCGGCTGCGACTAGACCTGGTGATGGCTCCTCTGGGCCTCTGGGATGGCTGCTGTCCGATAAAGGACCTTTCCATCACTCCTTGGAGTTCACTGAGTCAGTGGAGAGACACCAGCAGGGATACACCACCAGATACAAGATCTACAGGTGAGACTGGGGTCTGTAGTAGTCTACCACTAGTTCTCCAGATACTGTACAAGATCTATAGGTGTTGTTGTGTGCCAATGGTTGCATTTCTACTGTGGCACACGTCTCCCCTCAGTCCATATTGTGGACAAATGTGTTTGTGTTCTTATTTTGTAATGAATATCGTGCTAATTATCATCACTGTCATATTTTGGGTTATATTGGTTGAATAATTGATCCACTGGTTCATGCACTGGATCAGGTAGAATATATTCTGTAATAGGGGATGATACAGAATGCAGAGATTGTCTGAAAATCAGCTTAACCTTGTCTTGTTTGTGTTGTTCAAACATTCCCAGACCCTTTGAAATTGTCAAATATGTCACAGTATAAGGCCATTCCTAAGTAATACAGCCCAATATGGCCTAATACTTGCTCTCCCTCTTGTGGTTCAAATAAGAAAACATTTCAGTTGACCAGAGAATGGTGAAGTCTTTGAGTACCACCTCTTGTCCTACATGGCCTACATTATCAATGCAAAAGCTCTCTGAACAGCTCATACTGGTTGTCATTCTGTCAATGGGAGACAGGGAAGAATAAAAGTGTCATACTGTACATTTGAAATTGCTTCTTTGAATATAGTCATCCATGTAGCAATGTGATGAGATGCCCTATGGTTACAAGTGATTATCAGACTGTCAGTTTCTTTTCACCCATTCTTTATTTGACCGGGGGGGGGGGGGGGGGGGGGGATTACACATGGCCCCAGGTCTTTACAGGACTGTTTCCCACTAGTGGAGCCTCCACTTTCCATACATAAGTGCTCACTAGTAAGTTAGCTGGAGGCTAACCCAAGGTCCAATCTATACAGTGCCCATCAAGCAGCAGTGGAGAGACTCATCAGCCTGTCCCTGGTTATGATGATTGGCTGTAATGACACCCTCCACACTGTCCTGATTCCCCAATTATTTTCCTACGGATCATTTCTTGTAGCAATGATTTCATTGCCTCCCACGAGGAGAGAGAGAGGGAGGCAGTGAGGTAATATGGAGACTAGAGTCGCCGACCGACTGGAGAGAGAGGAAAGTGTCTCGAATGCTAAAGCAAATGCAGGTCCCATATGAGACGTGACTGTACAAAACCCTTGGGTCTAACGTGACATACTGTACAGCATGTTAGTACACTGTGTAGCTGGTTGCTAATGGCTGTTAATAAGCTGATGATAAGTCACAAGGGTTTTGGGGAATCTAAAATCTTATATTATCTGGGCCTAGAGTGTACTTAAATGCTCATATAACTACACACACTTACAATCCTGTAAAATATGTGGGGGAGCCAGTGGCAAACATTGGCTAAAACATGAGCCATTGGCAAACTGTCAGAGCAGATTCCAACCAACCTCAAGGTGCATTACACTTCTACTTGCCCTCCTTCAAGTTGCGTGCAAATACAAGTGGGTTTAAGGAGAAATTATGTTGTACATCTGTGCAGTACTGAAACATCTATTTCCCTATGTGTGTGTGTGTGTGTGTGTGTGTGTGTGTGTGTGTGTGTGTGCGCGTGTGTGCGTGCGTGTGTGTGTCTCGTGACGTTTCAGGGAGTTCGGTCGATGGAAGGTCAACAGTCTGGCGATGGAGAGACGGGACAGCCGTATCTTGGCTCCGCCCCTTGATCCGGACTTCATGCACACCATCCGTCAGCTTGGGCGGCGGCCCACCCTCCACAGGATTACTGAGAGCATCATCAAGAAGTATGGGACCCACCTCCTCCTCTCTGCCACCCTGGGAGGTAAAGTAAAGAGAAGCTCCAAATGACGTGTTCAATGTTTGACCTACATCACAACAGTAAGGTTCCGTAGGGAGCTTTCCTTGATGTCAATGCCAACTCCCAACTCCACTTACACTCACTTAGAACAGATAATTTAACTGAATTGACTGACTTTAACTTTCTTGAAATACTAATGATACAGTCTAGAAACAACAATACCAGATTGGGTTTATATACAGCATACAACAAGAAAGAATGTCAGTATGGTTGTTGAACTTGAATAATTGCAACCTCTCTGAAAGGACACTAGCTGTAACAGTGATCATTAATAGTGATCAGTGTCTCTCTCTCTCAGCTAACGACCCCCTTTCTTGTGCTTGTAATCAGGGGAGGAGTCCTTGACTATATTTGTGGACAAGAGGAAGCTGAGCCGAGGCCAGGAGCCCAGGGCCAGGGCTGGGGTTGGGGTTGCTGAGGCCAGCAGCAGCAGCAACAGTACAGGGGCGGTGACCCTGGAGGCTCTGCACCAACTGGCTGCCTCATACTTCACAGACAGGGAGAGCACCTTGCGCAGGCTCCACCACCTCCAGATCGCCTCCACCGCCATCAGGGTAAGAGGGAGGCTGTAGGCTACTGTATTATACTGGCCCTGGGCAGACTCACAGGGGTGGATGAACACCAAGAACCTGGCTTTTGGCCTGAGGAGGAAGAAATGTGTTGAAGCAGTGTTGCTTTTGATTTTTGATTATTCTGAAAAAAAATAAGGCCAGGTGATCGTTGGAGATTTAATTTCTGTTTAATATTTACTGCTGATGTTACGCTGATGTTATGTCTTCCATTGCTTTATTGACTGACTGACTCAGTCCTGATTGAGTATGTAACAGTTGTAGTGAAGTCTATTAAATATGCCTGGCTTTATCTCAGTGAGAAAACTACTGGGAACGGACATTTCTTATGAGTTGTCTCAGGCTATACAGAAATATATTCTTATGATCCATTCAAGGAGACAGTTAAGCCTCTATTGACCTTGAATATGTGGTAAAAGAGAGACAGATGGACATTATTCTGTCAGTACAGAATACATAAAAAAGCATTGGTCCTCCATCCACAATCTGTAACCAACAGACAGCAATAGTCTGTGTTGATCAAGAGAGAAAGGAGGAGAGGGGACAGTGGAAGAGTTGCCCTACACCAACAGTTCTCAGATGATCTACTCAATCATTTGAAATGGGTATTGAAGTTGGTTAATTTCTCAACGCGAGGGGCATACCTGTATGCTAAGTAGCTATTGATGAGAAGTGGCAGCCTAGCTGAGAGTGTGGCCCTACAACAGTTATGCATCAGGATGATGGATTGTCAATATCATTCTATTAATTTCCTCCCAACCTAACGACATTTGTCAGCCATTTTGTGGCAGAAGCTGAAGAAAGAGTTATGAGAGGTGTTAAGCACTGCCTGTAATATATGATCCTTCATTAAAACACATAGGGCAGAGAATGTGAATGAGAGATGAGAGAAGTGTTATTGAGCATTCATCTTAGATGTTAAATGATGCTTTATCACAGACTGTATTAGTGTTCTTGTTATCTAGATTAAGGGTCATTGTACTTCAAGATGGTTGAAGAAGGCACTGTAATCAGTTGTAAGTGACTGAAATTGAGGGAGGTTGTTTTGCATGATCAAACTGAATTATTATGTCTGGTCACGGTTCTTTTTGATTGCAAGAACTCTTCACCATTACTGTACAGTTACTCACCCAGCCAAACCTTTGATAATTCACAAAAGTCTAAGCCTTAAGCCTAGCCTTTTATGATGAGTTTCATTTATAATGATTAATGGGTTGTTGGTGATTGTTGTTTCAATAATGCAATACTCAGAATAAGATTGATGGAGTCAATATACGAGAGATTAAACATTGTGAACGTATTATCTTTCTCACTCAAACGATGATGGATGTTGTTCCTTTATGAACACATACTGTTGAAGCACAGTCAAACTCTGTCTGCTCAGTTCAGTTTCTGATGTGAGAAATATTGTAAACAAGTAAATATTCAATGACCTGCTGGCAGCCTACTGCATACCATACCACCCGAATAAGAGAGGACACAGTATGCACTCAGCATGATACTATGAACAAAAACGCTGCAGGACATCTCTTTGACTTGACCTTTAACCTTTACTTGAACACCTCTTAGGTTACCGAAACTAGGACGGGGCCTCTTGGCTGCAGTAACTATGACAACCTTGACTCTGTCAGCTCAGTGCTGGTTCACAGTCCAGAAAACAAGATTCAGTTACAAGGTATGTGATGTCTGAAACAGATACAGTAGCAACCTCCTATCTCTTCTTACAGTAATACACCCTAAATGACCCCTCTGTGCCCCTCTCTGACCCCCTCCACCCCTCTCTCACCTCCCCCAGGATTGCAGGTCATCCTACCAGCCTACCTGCGGAGCCGCTTCGTGCAGGCTGCTCTCAGCTACATCGGCTGTAACTTGGAGGGCCAGTTTGTGTGCCGGGCCAGTGACTGCTGGTGCCAGTGCAGTCCAGGCTTCCACCAGTGTAACTGCCCCCAGACAGACCTGCAGGCCCTGGAGAACAACCTGCTGCGCATCAGGGAGGCCTGGACTCTGGCCAACCAGGAGTTTGAGGATTCAGGTTTCTACTTTTGGCAAAACGTTGTACAGTATGTTATTGGATGTAGAGATAGTCAGGTACCCAGACAAATCATATGTGTTTGTAGATAATAAAAAAGCACCATTGTCCAATTATACAATACAGGTGGAAGGAAGTTGCAGGAAATGTCTCAAGGAACTTCTCACTTCTCTGAAAGACTTCAGAAATACCACTGTTTTTGACAAAAATCATATTATCGGATATAGCTCTGTAGGTTACCATGGCAATATACCATATGCCACGCTGACAGCTGGAAATATTACATATTCGTACAGCCAGTCACTCATCATAAATATCTATTACCAGTTAGAGACAGTGAGTTGTTCAATGGTGGACAACTCACTGACAGCTAGTTAATAAGATACGATTCCTCCTGGCTTAAATGAAATATGGGATTTGTTCTCTGGCATACTGTTCAAAAACTTCACACCCTGCCATCTCACTGGAGGACCACAATGGAAATAAGCCTTCAGGCTTTGTTGTGTTTTTTAATGTAGTTACAAGGTATGTGTATGTACTGTACTGATGTCTCCGGCTGACTACTTCTGATGATCAAATATTCAAATTCAACTTCATACAAATAAGAAATAAACAATACAGAATCATTTCAATCGCTACCTGTGCACATTGTTGTTAATTATTGTTAATCTCTTGTGTTGTTTACCTTTCTGGGACAACACACAACAACAACAGACAGACATTCAGATATGATTACCAATGCCTCACAGGCTCCTAGCCCAGAACTAAACTTTACTTATTCATATTTTCTCCTCCAGAGGAGTTCCAAAGCTTCGTTGGGAGGCTGCCAACCCATTACGCTGTGAACACATCTGTTGTGGAACACTTGTGGAGGATGGATGCAGGTCTGCTCCAGCGCTACAGGCAGCTGGAGACCAGTAGCAGCCTGCTACTCGGCAAAGCGCAGCGCACCGCTAACAAGCTCTACAGCCTCAGCAAGAGATGCCGAACTCAGCCTAGAATAGTCCTGCAGAGAGAGCGGTAAGAAGGGAGAGGAGGGGTATTTATAAGGGGCCCCTTAAGCCAAGGTTCTGCCAAACTTCCCCGCTTGTAATTATGCAAATGATTTATGCACGGGAAGTGCTGATGTGGAAGTGAGGTGCTCAGTCTCACCTGGGAGAGCTGGGAGAGCAGTTGGACTGCCAGTCTCATATTGCAATACAATTAGTGTTGCTACAACATTACTACTACTACTACTACTATGGGTTATGAATAATTCTAAACAACCGTTACCCTCTATTTGAGTCCAAAGTTGCAACAGTGCAATCTGTGGAGCTGTTGAATCCAAGCCATCATCCTTAACAGTACATCTTAGTGCCTAGTTTCCTCCACCACTAGAGAAGGCTAGGTTTCGTGCTCTTGCTGCCACTGCTGTGTCTAGTAGTGTTCCAGCACCACTGCTGCTTCCTGGTCTACCACCAGATGCTGCCCCTGCCTTCCACATCCAGGGCTCTTATCATAACTTCACCTTGATTTATTCCTCTCTCCTGACCACTCTGTTTTGATAGCCCTTCTTGTGAAGAAAATTATCTAAATGACACAATCCATCAGTTCTATTGCCAAACCCAGGCTATGCTTCCTCAATCCACAATCCAATTACACTGCTTTATCTCAACCCCTCTGGTCGTAAAAGGGGGATTTGATGGAGGCTCGGAATTATTAGACGAGTCCATTCTTGTCTCGTGTTCCGATTAAATGTTATCGAAAGCCCTTTTTTTCTCATTGTTTATGTACTCTGTAATTGTATCCTGATGGGATTGTTATACATGTTCATACATTGTGTGTGTGTGTGTGTGTGTGTGTGTGTGTGTGAGTCTGTCTGTCTGTCTGTCTGTCTGTCTGTGTGTCTGTCTGTCTGTGTGTGTGTGGCTCTCCATTATCACCCACCTGCCTCCCCAAGAGGAATCCACTAAAAGATGAAAATGTTAATTTTGGTCTGATTTGTCTTCTATTGCAGCAGCTGAGCCTATGCTAAATATGAAAAGAGAAACATTTTATTTTTCCAACCCTCTAAATTGACAGATATTGCAGTTGTGAACATGCAGTATGAATCCAACTGTGAATGATTTAAAATAATTAATTTAGCCTTCCTTGTAGACAGAAAACATAACAAGAGAAGATAGGTGACCAATAAAATAAATCACAGATGGCTACAGTAGATGACCTTATTTTATGTCTTGGGATGAGAATCAGAAACGACCACACATCCTATTGTCTGTGAAGTGATGAACAAAGGTGGCCAACAAAATGCTAACAAAAGACCATTCTGTGTGTTGTATTCCCTGTCTCTAGGCCTCTCCGCTATTGGCTGAGTTACATCTTGTCCATCCTTTACTGCAGTGAGAACAACCACATCGGCGTCTACAGCCAGGAGACCCGTAGCTGCTCCTGTCCCTACCACCACCCCCCCTGCCAGGGCCTGATCCCCTGCTCCGCGGGGGAGGGCGCCCTTTGCACCTCCTGCTCCACAGAGAACCGTACACGCTGCTCTAGCTGTAACCTGGGCTTCACTCTGGGCCAGGGGATCTGCCGGCCAGCCGTGCCCGACCCCACAGACCTTTATCTGGGCTTGGAGAGCGATCGCGACCTGCAGGACCTGGAGCTCCGCTACCTGCTACAGCGGCACGACCCACGCCTTGCCCTGCACGCCATCTTCGTCAGCAACGACATGCGCCTCAACGCCTGGTTCGACCCTTCCTGGAGGAAGAGGATGCTGCTGACGCTGAAGAGCAACCGCTTCAAGTCCAGCCGCATCCACATGCTCCTCGGGGTCGCCCTCCAGGTTTGCCTGACTAAAAACAGCACCCTGGAGCCGGCACTGTCTGTGTTTGTCAACCCTTTCGGAGGCAGTCACTCAGAGAGCTGGACCATGCCCATCAGCCAACATGGCTACCCAGACTGGGAGAGAACCAAGCTGGATATCCCCCTGGACTGCTATAACTGGACCTTGACACTAGGGAACCGGTGGAAGAGCTTTATTGAGACGGTGCATTTCTACCTGAGGAGTCCTATTAGGGAGTTGGGGGTTGTGGGGGTGGCAGCAGGGGGCGACAGGAACAATACGGGGCACTTTGATTCACTGGAGGCCACTGAGCCTTCCCACAACACGGGTTACATGAAGATCAACAGCATGCAGCTGTTTGGCTACAGCATGCACTTAGACCCGGATGCTATCCAGGACTTGATTCTGCAGCTGGACTACCCATACACTCAGGGCTCCCAGGACTCTGCCCTGCTGCAGCTGGTGGAGCTGCGCTACAGGGTCAACCGCCTCTCCCCTCCAGGGGCTCAGCCACTGGACCTGTTCTCCTGTCTGCTCCGACACAGACTCAAACTGTCTAGCTCAGAAGTGACCAGGATACTCGCTGCCCTGCAGGCTTTCAGTGCCCGGCAACCCAACTCTGTGAAGTACGCAGCCACCAAACTATGTAGTTAATGGCCAATGGGGCGGGGGAGGGGGGGCGGGCACCAAACTTTGTATTTAGCTAATAATAGCAATGTCAGCCCCATAGCCTATAGCGTTTGTCAGATGGATCCACTTGTGTTGGTGTATGCCATCCCTGGCTTTTATTATACATAAGTGTAATTAAATGTGATGTTTTTAACACACAGTGAATTATATTTGTTTAATTAACGTAACTGTCATACATTTTGCAGTATGGTAATAGCGCATTTGGTAATATGGTATGTTTCTTACTATGCTATAACAGTATCATTACAATATTATGACCATGTATGTATCTAGCTCTCTCACAATCTCCTGAGTGAGGTTGAGGTGCTGTGTATACTGTAGGCCAGGGGTGCCCAATACGTCGATTATGATCGACTGGTCGATCGCGAGAGTAGTGCGGGTCGATCGCGTGACATTAAAAAAATCACGTGGTATTAGGACGTGATTTTTTTTTACGACGGACATTTGTGCTTCACCGCGGTACGAGGCAATTGAGCCAGTGTGAGTGCGCCACTTGATTGACGTACAATGCGACCAGTCTGAGATCGCTTCTCTTCTACGGGTCACGTGTCACCATGCATTCGCATGTATATATTTCGCAATATATATTTAGCATTTTTTAATGTAGGTAGATCATTTTGACCTGGTCATTTTGAAAGTAGCTCGCAAGCCGAAAAAGTGTGGGCACCCCTGCTGTAGGCTGTGTTTGGTTTAGCCCATCTGGAGATGCAGAACACAAGGTCTCTATTCTCCAACTAGGGAGGCCTTGGTACAGATTACCAAACATGTAGGGCAGGCAGGAGAGGGCAGCCTCCCTCCCTCTGTCCCTCTCTTGTCCCCCTCTGCCATTCACACTTACTGTGATGGATGAGCTGGAGAGAGAGTGAGACATGCACAGCATCAAAGACCGGCTACGTATCAATGAGCATTATCAGAGATAGACCTCTCCCAGTGCAGAGAGGCTGGAAGGCTCACAGAGTTCCTCAGACCTAGGGGGAAATCAACTTGATTCCCTCCAAGGCTGTGGACTGCTAGACTTGAGCCGAGCGTGACTGGGCTTGAATATGACTGAATTGTACAGCGCTTGTGTAGTAGCTTCAAGATTCATCTACATTTTCTCCTGAGGTTTAGGAGAGATGTGTGTTTTTTTTGCTGTGTTCTCTGGCCACTGCTTGCAGTGAATTTTAAAAGATTGAGAGCAGACAATGATAATGAGATGGATTACTCAATGGTGTTAGTGAATCTATGTGGAGGTTCATGGTTCTGTACAGTATGAGATTATGGCTATGTTTCAATGTCCATGCTAGCGTACCTCTTAGGATGCATGGCCAATACATTGCAAATGTGGATATTGGAACAGAGCCTTTGTCTGGTATTTCTGTACTGTAGTTAGATAGTGAGCATTTGGTCTACAATTAGGCTATTTATTTTGCATTGTAACAAGCAGGCATTCTGCATTGGCGCCTGATTAAAAATATGATAATCAGTTTTACGGGGACCAATCCATGTTTGCCCTCTGTTCTAATTCTATCTTGCAGGAAGGAGAAAAGTATTGGAAGCAATGGCAATTTGACTTGAAAGTACTTACAAATTACACTCCCCTTGTTCTCAAGTGACATTGTGAAGTTCACTTGAGAACTCTTTTCTTGTTTTTAGTTTATTAGAGTAGTTTAATTAAGGGATACATTTGATTACTTTCAGAAGTTAATGGACAAAGTACTTTCAGAGATTTTTGATCAATTAAAAAAGTTCCCCATTACATTTGCATATCCAAATGGAAAATAATTAAAAACCTGGTCTCTGTAAACAAACAAACAGAGCTATAGTCACCCATGTGTAGCCGCCATCGACAACTCCAAGAACCACCTCAGTGCTCTGAATTAACATGGCTCAAATGTGTCTGAACAAACCCTTTAAATGGCTTGTTTACTGAATGGCTGATTACTATTGGTTATACATTGTGTGTGCTGTTTCCAAATGTCACTTATCAAGAGGGAACCAGAGTAATTGGGTGGAGTGCATAATTTAACAACCACTTCTTCAATTGGAGTAGTGGTTGTTCATCACTGGGAATGCATTTGGTGATTTATGGTGATTCTACAAATCTGCTCAACAATGCAAAATTAGTTTTGTTGGCCACACAAACATCTATTTGGTGGCAAACCCATTCCCTTTATCTAGAGGTGCTGATGATTTTGTCTTAAATGCTGTTCTGTGTAAGACTGGGGTAGTACCTACTGTAATACTTACCAACTATACTGTAGGTTGTGATGGTTACAAGTACAAACTCACACAAACACATCAAGGGATTAGCAAAGAGAACATAAGGATAAACACACACATACGCACATGCACATGCACAGGCACTCACACACACACGCACAGGCACACACACACACACACACACACACACACACACACACACACACACACACACACACACACACACACGCCCTTCTCAGTACCTTCTGATTTCATTGAGATCATTGTAGAGTAACAACCAAGGACAAAAGCAAGGAAAACAAGAATATTGAATGAAATATACGCAAACATGTTCACACAGTGTGTGAGTAGAGCAGCACCTGAGAATCAACACAATGGATGCAAGCTAGTGAAAAATGTATGTTTTTCATCTGTAGACTGCTCCTCTGTCCTGCTCCCTCCTCGGCTCAATGCAATGAATCAAAGACTTGTTCATTTAGAAAATCAAAAGCATGTTCTGATAATCACTGAACAAACGACAAAGCAAAGATGAATAATAGACAAGAATCTTTACACAAAATATAATATGGTATGTTTTTGGTAGCACTTGACTTGCTTGCATTTCAATCCAGTCAACATACTATACTGTATCACAAGGATATGATATAAAAGCACAAACATGGCTCCAACTACTCAGAGTAAGCCTTCTGTTCAAGCAGATTCATTATATTGTGGTAGAGGCAACATGATGAAGACACTTATCTTTTGAATACATTCTGTTTTTAAGATTTTATCATCTTATTTGCTTTGAAATACTGTACATGCTGGAGTATGATATTTAAAACATCTATACTTTCTCACAAGAAGCTTAACAATGTATGCTCTTGGGTACTCATAATGGTGTTCAATCCTGAGTAGCATCGATATCCGCTCCCTGCTATGCCAAGAATGCATCAAAAAGGACAGATTCAGCTATTTATTTCAATCTCTCAACGTTGCTACAAAGGTAATGACTCTCTGTGGATCAAGGTATTGCGTGAGGATGAAAGAGGAGATGCAGGGGATTTAAAGTTTCCCAGATCACTGATAATGCACAGCACAAACCAAAAATACCGCCCCCCCCCCAGTTCTCCCCAGCAGGCGGCTCTGTGTTGGTTCCGCTTCATCCTCCTAAAACACCCATTGTTAGGAAAGCCTGTGCTCATGAACCCCAATGATCTAGCTAGGCTACAGTACATACAGCAGAACAAAGCTTGTGTCAGGCATGTAGAACTCAAAGCCACACACCAGGAAGCCCCCCCTCTATACATACACACATAAACACTGCCTGTGGAGCCTCCGCTGCTCCCTCTAAGCAGTTCTAGTGTTTAGCAGCATATAATGGCCCCTAATCACATGGCTGCAGTGAGTACTTCTCACAGGCCAGTGTGAACATCTGAGGGTCTTTGAAGTGAAATCATTATTCTTGGATGAGGCACGGTCGTGATAAATATCAATGTTACCTTCTCCTTCAAGGTAGCCAGCTACAGCATCCACAATCCATTCTGCTTAGCATATGCTAAATATAGCAAGCCAAAATACAGTATTATTATGTACAGTAGCCAACCCAATGTCCTCTCATGATGTGTAGCCTACCCAGAAATACCATCCCGAAATACTTAGAACATTTAAGAGGGCCTGTTGCCTACCTTACCAAATAATTTTAAAACTCATCAAAACAACCCCTTACCCATCCAACATAATGTTCCTCAAATCATCCGTTTGTGATGCTATGGGACCGACTGGAGTTAACATTACTATTTGACATACTGTAGCAACTACAGCACGCAACTGTCCCCCTAGGCAAATTCAACTGACAACTTCATACATTTTCTTTTATTAATATTTCACATTCTAAACCAACAATTTGTTATCTTAATGTTCTTGGCTTTCTATGGGGACATTTCAGGGCGAGGCAGCAGCCTCAGGGAACCATTTTGCATGAGTCTGAGCATTCCCCCACCATATAAATCAAACCAGAGCTGACTTGCACGTAACCAGAGCATATAGAGACCGTTTGACAATTACAAACGCACAGATTCCAGTGAAAAACTGTTGGAATCAGCCCGTTTGGGTCTTTTGAGACCACTTTGGACGGCAGGAGCTGCCATAGCTGGAGGAGCTGTAATCGCAAAGCCCTGAACACTGCAGCCAATTATTGGGAGGAAACAGGCACATCCCCGGACGCCCCAGAACTCTGGTAGAGTGGGTGGAGTAATTATCTCTCCAAATCACAGGCCATTTGTCTCTTTAAATGTTTTTAACAATACCGTAATGCACAAGTAGGCTACATTGACTCTAAGGTTATTTTAGTGGTGACAGTGTTCTTGTTTTAGGAGGCTAGTTCGAGGTCAGTGGTTGGTGGGGGTGTTGGCAGAAGGGCCTTGGATGGGGTTAGATAATGTGACTGATGACTCAATTCACCTGGGTTTGAACTAAACCGTTTTAAACATCCTCTGTGAGTTGTTTTTGGTCCATCTCACTAAGCTGTCTCTTCCATTAAGTTGGAATTTAGTGAAGTGGGTCCAGTATCAGAGCATGCACAGGCAGAACTACACTCCTGTATCCTGTAAGTGGGTCAAAACTAATTAGTCAGGTGCTCTTGTACATGTTTTGCTTTTGGACCGAAAGAGGCCACTGAGCTTTATATCAAACCACCCTTCAGCATGGGATGGGACACACACACACACGCACACACACACACACACACACACACACACACACACACACACACACACACACACACACACACACACACACACACACACACACACACACACACACACACACACTACAGTGTGTTTAGATCACCTGGGCTATGTATAAGAGCCAGGTTTATATAGGTATCCGAATACATTTTCAACTACTCAGTATTCTGGTATGATACATTTAAAAAATGTGTATTCAGAAAACAGATACATTCAGAAATAAGACAAATTAATTCTTTCAATCTTTTCTGCAACAGCCAGCAACTCAATCGATCTCACAATGTTACAGCTACTCTGCACTGCATAGTAGCTGCTCAGCTGAGTGAAGACAATAAAAATGTGCGATATACGTCCACATGACTGAAGGTGGAGGAAAGTCAGCTTTCAATTCGTGGTGCTACAGTACTAGCACATTTTAAAGTGAAAGAAGATCTGGGCCAAACTATGCCTCTGCTGTATTGTGTGGAGAGCTCTGTTGAGAGAGAGTAGGCAAAACTATGTCTGTCGCATGTTAACTTTAGTTACCAGCTACTTCTAGTCAGTGCTAGTTAGTTCTTAAGCATTCACTCCAGTTCTGTCTCATTTTAACTACAGCCATGAAACTGTTTTTTATGCTAAATATACAATGGACAAGTTCACCCCTATTCACCAGCGATATCATATGCAGGCCCCAGAAGATTTTTGTTTAGTGTGTCCATACTTCTTTGAAGATTTATTTTCTGTGTTTTCTTGAATGCTCCTATGTACAAATGAACAAGTATTTTAAAAAATGTATTGTGAATACATTTTGAGTCATGTATTCCGTATTCAAAGTATTCTATACAACCATGAAGAGCAGTGAGCTGGTAACAGTCTCTTTCATCTAGCATACATACTGCATTGTGACACCAACCTCATTCTTACTGACCTAATTCCAGCTCTAGAGGTGTGTCAGGAGGGGAGTTGCTGTATGTCATGTTGAAGAATTACATTGGAAACAAAGAGAAATAAAGAGTCGTTTTTCAATGAATATCTAAAATCCTGATTTAAAAACAATCGGAATCTTGGTTTTAACAAGGATGATAAGTGAATAAACTTGTCAAAAAAGTGAAAAAGCTGTCCCTCACAGTTTATCAGTGGTAAGCCTGTAGTAAGCCTGTAGAGACCCTCCTCAACATCCTAGATGCATCCCAGCCCAATGACGACATAAATCACATCCACAGCTCTTTCACTCTTAATTTGTCTACAAATTCACAGGCCTCAGTAACAATGCAAGTTTCCCAATAAATAATCACAGGCCTACATTCTAATTCCATCCCTGCCCGTGTGCCTTGTCTCGACTGATTCCTAACTCAAATGGTGCAATATAGGACTTGAAATGTGAATAAAAGGAGGAAATTGAGGTGCATCCTTTGAAAGTGAAACGTTACTTGATTCCCTGGAGGTTGATGTGTCTGTAGTATAAGCATGCACAGTTTGCAGATGATGATGATGAAAGAGCAGTTCAAGTCTGGCTGAAGATGAAAGAGATGTCTCTGCTCCTCTCCTGGCTCATTATTCTCAATTCAGGTGTCTTCTACAGAGTACCCCCCTCGCCCCACCCTCCCATCCATCCTTCCATCCCCCTACCCTTCACTGTCAGATCCCTCTCTCCGGCTGAATGAAGTCATCTTCATTGAGAGTGGTCTGCTAATAGGATCACAGTGATGCTCAAATTACTTGATGGGCAAATTGAGACAAATGTACGGACATTTCTGAACTTGTTGCCTATGGATGTTGTTGTTGCTTTTTTCATCACAGGCTAATTGATTTTCTTGTGACAATCCTCATTATCAACAGAGGGTGGAATAAATTAGACAATGCTAAATGGATTCTCTCTTTTAACTGTAATTATGCATTGGACTGAAAAACAGGGCCACATCTGCTCACATGTTTTGATTGAGTTTTACTAAAACAGGGTTTCAGTGTAGTGTAGTTTCCATCCAAACGTTAGAACCAGTTGCATGCATGGTTTGCTGCGCATATCTTAACATTGCTAAGCCAGTGTACACAAAAGCAGGTGAAAGAGTTGGACAGTTGTGTTATTTTCTCTTTGTTTGTTTGCCTTGTTAATCATACTGTACTATAACTCAAAAACACACTAATTGGTCAGTTGTGAGGAATTATGGGAATATAAGTGAATATTTTCAATGAAATTAAAGTTTGTTTGTTAAGAGGATTGTGACAAGGAGCGGTTAACAAAGAGGATATCTCTAAATAGCATTTAGTAAAAAAAAAGTTACAACATCCAATTCTTAAAATAAGAGTACATAATTGTGACAATAAATAGTATCAAAACAATAACAAAACAATACCAACTGGAAATCAATGGGAATTATTGTCAACCTGGCTGTGTAGTATCATTAGTCATCCAGACGCACTGACAGGGTTGATAACCTCGGCTCTCCTCTGTCTGTCACTGGCTCTGCCCCTCATGGCCACTGTCGCATGACACATCTGGCAGGTCTGTACAGGAATGAGTGTGCAAGAGAGGACAGGAAGGGGAGGGGAAAGGACAGGGGCAGACAGCTTAAAACCTCAACATCCACAGGCTCTATTTCAAGGGTCATAAAGCATCACAGACTTGCAGGGTGACACCGACAGGTCCGGCCCAAGACATTGTGCTTGTCAATTCTTTATGAGATGTAGAGGCTTGGATACATTCTAGATGTCTTTGTCTTTTGAAGGGATCAACTATGGCAGTAGTAGGTGCCACAAGACTTCATAAACTGTAGCAAACCTCTATATGATGACATGTTGAACAGATCTCCTTAGGTTTAAAAATATCCCTTCATGACAATGCTGTAGTATGGCCCAACTGATACAGTTCCCTACATGTTACCAACCTCAGTGGTCTGCTGTAAAGAGGCAACAGCTCTTCCATTGGGTGTGGGAGGCATTAACTTCAGCACCGCTGTCCCCTATCCTTGTGTGTCCTCAGCCTGTCCCTCGTCAAATGGTGATGCCCCAATGAGTAGCAGGAACATGCATTTACATCAATGATTTCACCGCGGTCATAAACCTCTCAAGAGTTATCTTCTCACGCCACCCTCCGAGACACATTTCATGGCTGACATTTTAAGCTGCGCTGCAATTAATTGGCCCCCGTTTGGGACAGTCCTCCAAGAGGAGTGTTACCGTATGCTAATTCCCACAACTCAAAATGAAGTGAATCACATCAGCGGGATGAACTATGTATTCCTTTAATTATAGCTAAGGCAGCTGGGTAATGACCCTTGACAATGATAAAAGATTTTATAATGCCCCAACTCAACCATGGGTAATGCCATGGGGTTGGTGAGACTCCTGCTTAAGTCTTTGCATTTGTTACATGTAATGTAGTGAATGAGCCATTGTGAGTGAGCAGATAGCCACTGTATAATTCCATCATCACCATTACCATCACCATTATCATCATCATCATCATCATCATCATCATCATCATCATCATCATCATTATTCCCTCAGATGTTTTGCCTCTACTATATTTTATTCTTTTAAAACTTACACAGATTTCCTAAAAGAGTTCATGTATGTGTCTTGGCCTCATGTGTTCATTCAGTCAGATGTGAAAAGTACCCTTAATTTCATCAAGCCATGTATATCCTGTATAATATTCTGTATAAAAGTATAAAATACAGAGGCCAATGCCAGAAACAAACACAACAATATCAAAGCAGGAATCAAAACAGTAATTAGGGTGTGGTCTTGACACCAGACTGGCTGCTCAAAGAAGCATAACAGTGCACAGGAAATGTGATGTGTTGTTTCTCTGACACTGTTGCATAGATACAGCTTGGCACTCTGGCTGGCGTTTGTTGCTATTACAAAAACAAAACACTATTATCTCCATTTGGCCAAATGACAACAATTTGTTAACAAATGTTTATGTCATTCAATTCACACAGCCAGCATTTAGAACCTTATTCCTGTTTTAGTTCAAGTTTATTTGAACTAAACTCATCATAGGGGTAACGTCTGCAATATCATATAATACCATGGATTTGTGTTTGCGGGTGGTCAAGTGGCTTTATGCAGGCCAATACGTTTTTGAAAATTAAACTCACCTTCAAAATCCACTCAATAGCTCTGCAGTTTGTGGAATTAGGCTACCCATTTTATTCAAGTGAATCAGAACTAGACATGAGTATGAAAGGTAGAAAAGACTCATTATTCCCTGAGTTCTCTCTCCACATCTAAATGCTGTCATCTTTTTGAACACTCCATTCAGTTCTAACATATAAAGCCTACTGTAGGTTTACTGTCTATACTAAAAAGAAGACATAACCACCAAAGAGTGTATTTCTTTGCCATTCTGGGGGATAATCATCCACTCTCTTCAGCTCCTCACTCTCAGACTCTGCTGACTTGGATGGGCTTTACAGATGATTTTATAAATCATGTTCGCATGTCCTGATTTCACCAAGTGGGACACCTTCCTGGATCGTCTTAAATGTTCAAAGTGTTCACTGTCATACAAACAGGGTAGGATACAGGGGACTGTGTCTGACACTCGCCCTAAAGCTCTTCACCCCATACGTACAACTCTTCTATTACACTATGTCCTTTTCTTTCCCTCTTTCATTCTGTTCACACCCAGAGTGGAATAGACCCATCAAAAATGAGACCGATTTTTATTGTCTTGTCTGTCTCAGCCAAACAATATTTATAAAATATGAGGGTCCAGAAATGGTCAATGAATGCAAAGTATTTGGTTTACTACTCCACAAATAATTCTCACCAAAATGGGTAAAAGGAATATTGGCTTCTGACGTTGATCATTACGGTCTAACTTCAGAACTTTTAGCAATGTGCTCCATTTTCTATTTCTCAATGCATCAATATGGCAATCATCGGTAATGGATGTGCCAAGATAATGTAATCCTGAGAGATTTATGACAATCAAACAAAAGACTGGCTCTGAGACTGAGCCCATTTCACTGACTAGGGGAGAAGACATTACCATTGACTTCCATTGCAGCCACTATTTCCAACTCTCATTTCAAAAGGGAATATTTTCCAGACATCATTTTCAGACAGGTTCCCTTATAGCCATCATCCATCCCCATTAGGCTTCAATCACAGGCCCATCTTCCCATTGGAGAAAATATCTCTGGAGATATGGAACAATTGGCAAAGATTCATTCAGTTTAGTTTAGTCTGCATATCCCATAGGGTTTGGTAGATTTCCATCCTCACTGGTTTTGAGTAAACATGAGTGGAGAGAGACTTCTTCTTCAATTGGGTAAACATGCGCAACCATTAAAATGCAAGACAGGTGAACATCCAGGTGCATAATTGCAATAAGAAATGTTATGGAGTTGGAAACACATTTAATAACATTGTATCTCCCTCCTCTAAACCACACCAAGAATAACACGATCCCAGGGTTCAATGCTGTTTGAACTTGTTATGAGGCTTTCATTAACCCTGCTAAAAGCAGTTTGTCACATACTGAAAATTAACACATTTTTACAATCTCATTGCATGATACAGAGCATATTAAGTAAGTTTTTGGCCACAGGCCAAACAGTGCATTTGAGCTCTGCATGTGGAATATTTTCCCAGTCATAATGTATTTGTCACCGATATACAAAGGGTTCTATTTGCATTCATAGCTGCACCTTGGCAGACAGGGAGCTGAGTGATGCTATCTGTCTGGCCCGGAGGTGTGTGGTAGTACATATGAAATGTATTGTGTTTACTAATTTCTGCTGTAACCAAGCATCTTGCTTGGATTGACTCAATTTGAAGCCCCCCAAATATGTGACTCTGCTGTCATCTGCTGGTAAAGCAGAGAAACACACACATAATGCTCCTTGGTATGACAGTATTTAAATGACCACATTGGATTGTATTAGACATGACTTGAAAGGAGCAATCTGGGATTGGTACATCCATTTTTGGAGTTTAATTAATTAATCATATATAGCCATTGAGTCTTGAAGAATATTACTTATAAATGCCTCATGAGCATAGTTCAAGTGTCTTACCCCATCAGAACTAAAGGTTACAAATGTAACCCAGCGATCTCTGAAGGAGATGAGGTAGACCCCTCACTATGGGACTTGCACTCTTGTGTACCTTTTGCTGAAGACCCCTATTCAATCACGCCGGAGTGCATGGGGGTTGATCAATAGGGCATGCAAGTCACTCACAATCTTGGCCATGGCCAGGATGTGTAACAATTTCGTCTTATGAGACAGCATCTTTACATCAACAGTCTGAGGGGCTTGAATCGGTCACTAGTGATCGACTTAAGACGAGTCCCATGAGGGTCTTACACTGGATGAAGACGTTGCGCTCCCTTCGTGAAATTACATATGACAGGGAGCACCCCCGCAGATGTTCTACCGAACCCTACGTGGCACACCGGAGGCAGTAGAGAAGGATTTGCTCTAACAAGCAGGTCCTGTAAAAAGGAGAGGCTCTCACACCACACCTCAAATAGCCTCCAATTTATGTCGGAAGACCACTGGTATATGGCACCCTAGTACTCTGAATCATGGAAACCATGTTCAGAGGCAGGTCTTCGAGACTAGGTTGGACCTTTACAGGACAAACCCATAGATCCACCAGTTTAGGGTGAGGATGGACTAATTGGCCCTGTGCCTGGGACAATAAGACCGTGCGCAACGGGAGTTGCCAAGGGGTTACGCAGAGTAGCTGAGCTATCTGCAATTCGGGGATATCAGGAGTAGGGACAAACCGTTCACTCTCACTCTGACAAGTGTGGGAGAGATTAGGCCCACTGGAGGGAAGGTATACAGGAGCGCACATGGCCACTGGTGGGCGAGAGCGTCTGTGTCAAGCGGAGCACAACAATTGTGATCACGAAGAATAATGGACCTTTCACATTTTCTTATGATGCAAACAGATATACAGTTGACTGTCACGCCTGAGCTTGCTGTCTGGTGACTCTAGTGCCCTCCTCTGGCGCCCCGGTGCCAGTGCTCTCCCAATCACCAGGATCCATTTCACCTGTGTATTCTGTCTTGTGTTTGTTATATGTAGCCCGTGTGTTCCCCATGTCTTTGTCTGAGATTCTCCCTGTCCGTTTGTGAGTACCCTGTCTGCCAGTCGGTTTTGTGTATCCAATTGTTTATCCTGTTGCCCTAGATCGTGATTATGATTTCTTGAGTTCAACTTTATGCCACTTGTTAAGTGAATACCTTTGTTAACGGAGCTTGGTTTTCTCCACTTTTATTTTACCCTTTTTCCCCAGTGTTTGTTTGTGTACCGTGCCCCACTTATCTTATTAAAACATTCTTTGTTTTGATTACTTCAGAATAAAACCAGCTGTTTCTTGAGGATTCCACTACTAGAAGTGCATGGTTCTGCAAAGAATTCACCATGGTTGGAAAAGTACTTTCAAAAGGCCTCCGGGATAAAGTTAGGTGAAGGCTACAAAACGATTTCGAAGGCTTTAGCTATCCCTCTCAGTCCCGTTCAGAGCATCATTAAGAAGTGGAAGGTGTATGGCACCACCAACACCTTGCCTAGATCAGGCCGTCCGTCCAAACTGGAGGACATTGATCAGAGAAGCTACCAAGAGGCCAAAGGCAACTTTGAAGGACAAGTCTTTATGGCTGGGACTGGTCTGTCTGTGCATGTGACAACAATCTCACAAGCTTTACACAAAGCTGGCCTGTATGGCAGGGTAGCAAGAAAGAAGCCTTTTCTGAAAAAGTGCCACACTCAGTCTCGTTTGTGCTATGCAAAAACACACCTGGAAGATTCTGTTGCCATGTGGAAAAAGGTTTTATGGTCAGACGAGACTAAGATTGAACTGTTTGGACTGAACTCCAAGCGCTATGTTTGGTGAAAACCAAACACAGCACACCACCTAAAACACACCATACCTACTGTGAAGCATGGTGGTGGCAACATTATGTTACAAGTACACCCAAATTCTTGAGGACAACCCTCTGATAGACAGCTGAAGATGGGCAGGTCATTCACCTTCCAACACGACAACGATCCTAAACATACCGCCAAAAGAACAACGCAGTGGCTTAAGGATAGAAAGGTGAATGTCCTTGAGTGGCCAAGTCAGAGCCCTGACTTAAATCCGATAGAAAATCTGTGGATGGACTTGAAGAGAGCAGTCCATCGCTGCTCACCACGGAATTTGACTGAACTCGAACAATTCTGCAAGGAAGAATGGGCAAATATTCTCCAATCTGGGTGTGCAAAGCTAGTAGAGACATATCCAAACAGATTGATGGCTGTAATTGCAGCAAAAGGTGGCTCTACAAAGTATTAAATCAGGGGACTGATGACTTTTCCAACCCTGTTATTCTTGTTTTTCATTTTTTATACATTTTCTGAACTGTTGCCTTTTTTTCATTAGTTTGATGTTGTATGTAAAGTTTTTTTTTAATCGGTTTTGATTTCAGGCTGTACAACAAATATAGTAACTATTTCAAAGGGGTATGATGACTTTCTATAGGCACTGTATGTCACCAAAAACCTGGGGAAATTTAAAGGGGACTGTCACGTCACATGGCGTATTGTACTATGGAATATGGAGCAACCTATGCCAAAAATACCTTATAACCAGGCAAAAGGGACAAATAAAAATGCTACCCGTAAGGTAGTGCAGCCCTCTAAAATGTTTAAGACAGTGGAGGAGGAGGTCCCTAACAAGGGGTGCAGGCTAAAACAAGATAGGCAAAGAAACTGTTAACATTAGAGGCTCCAGGGGAATACACCTAATCAAGATATATTTCAGCCAGAATGAGGCAGGGGCAGATTACTATTTGATATGTGGAGGAGGAAGGCTAAGGGCGACATTACCCACTGATTTGTTAGGGATATGTGCTCGGGTTAAATTAGTCCAGACGGTAACTATTTTGATGGGGAACGACACCAATTTATGGGCAGATCAGCAAGAAATCAGACCAGATCAGGGTGAAACTAAACAAGGAAGCAGGAGAAAAAGGGCATATTAGTCAGACCCCGCAGTCTATATAGATGCCATAGGTGTACCTAGAGGGGTACCCGACGAGTACAAGGCAAGCGGCCAGGTACTGGCAGGATTTGAATACATTTTCCTCTGGCCCACGATAAATAAAAATGTAGATTGTAATCTATTACAATCAACAGAGGTTCATCAATTACACAGATGATGCCTTATCAGCCCTAGGAGAGCAGGTCAGAGAGACAAGTAGAATAACATGATTTAAGTAGGAGAACAGTCTGACAGATTATCATAATGGGAAAAATACAGTAATGTTATATACCTTTGTCTTTACAGGTGTCTACAGAGTTTTGTGTGGCCCCTAATTCATTATCTATTTAACATGAGATTTGTCTAATTGGTACATAGCACAGACAACACAACAAATTGTTATGAGATGTCAAAACCACCTTACACCTTACTGATTCAGAGTTTGACATGGATTCTATCATGGTGACCTGACCAGAGAGAAGTTCATCCTCCATAAACCACAACCATGGATATATAGAACTAATTTCACAGGAAAGATGCTTGTTAGGGGCAGTTACGTTTTAGCAATAAAGACTGAATCACTCAGTGTTGGGTAAGTAGAAGTTAATTATATGACAGTCTGACTTAATGAAAGAAAAATACCTTCTCCTCTCTTTGCCCTCGGTGACACTGCTGTGACATCTCCATCTACATAGATCTGTGTTCCCACTCATCCTCGTTAAAAAAGACACTTTAAAGAATCAGAAAGGATATGTTAGTAGAATATCAAAGTTAATTATTTCCCATAGAAAGAGCTCCTTCTCTGGCAGCAGATTTCTGGCAATGTACCCAATTAGGGGTGCGTATACAAGCATCCCGCTGCAACGGTGTTAAACCGCCATGTTTGTGTCCAAGTAAGCCAAAGTGTGCCCCCGTGGTATATTCCTTGAAAAATATTAGAATCTTTGTACTTCATCATCTTTGGGCTATGTGGGAAGAAATCAAGTAGCCTGCTTTTAATTTTGTTATTGAATCAAATGTATTGTGTTTGTGTCATTTTGAGGAATAGGCCAACTGCTTAGAATGCTGTTTCATACATGAGAAATATTTTGTCTGCTATGGTATCCCTCAAAAACATTTTTTAAATCTTTATCACCAATCAACTTTCTCTTGTAGCACACAGTGAGTGAAAAACAAACGTAGGCGTTCATATTAAACAGCCAATCTGTTTAAAATCCATCGGCAGGTAGCATCTGGTATGTTGGGAGACCAATGGGCTATGTATTGAGGAACAGTCTCCTCTTACTCAACACCTGACTGCATGGATTTCACTGGCAGACCATGCGCTTCAATGATTATTACAACAGAGCTAGGACAGTGTGTTTGTATAACTCAGTTAAGATGGATTTCACTGGCAGACCATGCGCTTCAATGATTATTACAACAGAGCTAGGACAGTGTGTTTGTATAACTCAGTTAACATGGATTTCATCCCCCCAGCCAAATCTTCACTAAATGGCCAATGACCAGCTGACATTTGATCCTCCATAGATAACATGCACTCTATCGATGATTCTCTTCCTGTATACTGCCGTAAGGCACGACTCAAGCTCTGCATACTTCCATGACTCAAGCGATACTTGATGCCTGACACTGTACATCAAGACCATTTGATTGCTTTCAAGATTTGCTTTAATAATGAGAAAGTACTGGTATTTCTAGTTATAACATGTGTATGACTGATTAATAATACTTCCCTCCCCTGGATGGAATCAATTAATGCCACCACTTCAAATAAATCTAATTGTAAATATAATGTTAATCTAAAGTTTATCCAGATAAATGCATTTCGACAGAGGCGTAGGACAGAATCCAGGAAACTCTCCTTGGCAGCCTGCCAAATAGTGGCTGGGGTGGCTGATAGTGGTCAGAAGCTAGGGGACTTGATTTCCCATACTGATTTCCCGCTCGAGGCGACCATGTGTAAACTCTTCCCAAAACACTAATCTTTGGTCTGGGATGAGAAATGCCTCCAGACAGGGACAGAAAATAGTGGGAAGTTCCCAATGTGTCCATACAGATATAGTCACTATCACATCACTAGTAAGTTGCCAAACATTAGATAGATAGATAGATAGATAGAAACTTTATTTATCCCAGGGGGAAATTCAGGAAATTCAGAAATTACTGGGTTACTCACTAGACTTTCTGAAACAACATTTTCAAAATGTTTGCTCTCCAACAGATCTGGGATCAGCTTGCCTTCCTCATCCAAACCTTTACCATTAATAATCTATTAATTTATATTTGTTTATTCTCTCACATACTGTGCAAACAGAAACAATAAAAAAAATGTGTAAGTGTAAACATTGATCGTTTTTAGGGGCATTTAGGAGGAAAGTTCATCCCCACTCCCTTGGCCATTGTTGTAAGCTGGCTCAGTTCAGTTGATCAGCATCAAAAGAGAGATAAAATCAGATAATACACTAACACTTTACTTTAAGGTGCGATCTATAACATATGTGTAATGTTTATTTATATAAAGTAGTTGATGAATACTTTATAAAGTAGTATATTCGTTTATTAATAATTTATAAAACATAATCAAACAGTTTTCAATAGCCGCTTGGTGCTTATATTGCGAAATTGTGAGCTTACAATTAAGCGCACAGTTTTCTAGCTTTTTAAATGAAATAACTGTGTGTAAGCTCACTCACTACCTGACAATTTATTTTAGCAGTTGGTTAATGGTTTATAAATAATTCATGAACAAGTAAACTGCAGTTTATAAATTAGTTACAAACTATTTATAAATCCTTTATAGATGGCCCATAAAGTGTTATTAAAGTTAGTTCTATAATTTTGTCCAAAATAGAGAGAACGTTGCTCGTTAAGACTGAAGCCTGAATCAGCACGATTCATCTGGGGAAGAATAAGCAACCTAACACCCTGTGAAAAGCTGTTAACTTTTCGGTAGAACAGTTAAACCAGGTAGCCAGGTTCTATCGGAACACTACAGATGGGCTTGTGTAAAAGCGAGTGAAAAGAATGAAATGGACGTGTAATGCATTAGCCTTTATAGGCTAGGCTGGGTCGGGGTCAGCCATGCAAAACGCTCCCTGCCTTTTCCAGGTGTAATTGAAAAGGGTTTCAGCGAAAAGGGTGCATATCCCATAATGAGATGTCGACTGAAAGAAAACCTGTTTGGACATTATTTTCAGGTAAGGTTTTTGTCCTTTTAGTACAAGTAAGTGAGAGGTCATTGTAGGACTCCTTGCCATATGAAGTCCTTACTTCTGTATGACAGTGAGAAAGTCAGATTCTCAGGGGAACAAAAATAATTTCAACATACTTCAACATATGATCTGCTCTGATACACTGTTATCCTCAGTCTCAATGGAAACCATCACAATATTAACATGTCATGATGTAAAATAATAGGGGACTACAGCATCCTGTTTTACTTCTAAAATGATCAGTCAGCATAACAAAAACATGTACCTATCTGGAAAATTATGTTTTGAATCTCACCAAAATTAAACTTAACTGAGTGAATAACATGTTTGGATTGAAATATAACTGAATCATACACTACCATCACAACTTATGTATGTTTTGAAGAGTGTAATGGTCATGGACCACCATTTTTATGCTATGTTGAGTGTCTCAGAAGAGTGTCCCTATGTCCCTGTAAACATTGACCCTAGAGTATGAAAAAGGTAATGCACTCTTAAGGCTCTGTGAACTTCATCCTTGCACATGGGAAAAACTACTAGTGCACTGAAAGATTGTGAAAAGCATGATGATACAGAGGTGTTGTATTCCTGTTGCTATGTGACACAAGACAAGCTTTGACAAAATCAAAGATTCTTCAAACCGCATAGGTTGTCTACTATTGAGTCAAGTCCACGTTCCACACGATCTCTTGTGTAGATCCATATGCCTCAATCCCAATTTCATCCACATTTGATTTTGTTCTGGGTCTTTTCCATTAATTTGGTGTTCCTGTAGCGGAGGTGATTTAGAATCACGCTCTCGTGATATGATAGCCCTGTCTGTAAATGGCAATGGCAACTCAAATTTCACCCTCAGCCCTTGGCGATGTCCACTAATGATAGATGCTTGTGTCGTCCATGTTTGAAGCCAATTTACAACCTTGCCTTCCACACACCCAATGGATACTGTGGCACATGGAATTGGTTTGATTGAATTCCAGACACTTTAAGATAGGTTCCCCAATGAGGAAAGTGATTTGGACCTATCTCACACAGCGGAGCATTCTGAAGAAGAAAAATTATGCAGGGTACAGTAACTGTATAAAGGAAAGGAAGCCAATGATATTGTTTCTGGCTGTCAACACCCAAAATCTGTCTGACATTTTGATTGATGAGGCAGAGTTTGTGGGAAGTAGCATTGTTAGAATTGTTTGAATGTCTGGGTAGGAAGCCGTCTTAGGCTCTTCCAAGAAGAAACCCTTGACTGCTTCCTGTTTCCACTGTTTCCACTTATTTCCCTCTTCACTCTCATTGAGACTTATCAGATGGAGTTTGGTGCTGGCTGGCTCTTACATCTAAAAATAGAAGTTCCTGTTTCAATAGACAATAGATTTCTCGTCTATGCCCAAATGGCATAAGTGTATTTATAGACACTGATATGTGTTCCTCTCTGAGTCAGGTAAAGTATGTCTTGTAAAACCAAAAAGGTCTCTCAATTGTAATGTTATAACAATTCATCAAATATCAAAGCTATCTATCAGTGAAGTAGGTTGCCCAAACATTGATGTTTCAATTCCCAAAAGTTTTTCTTCTTATGAATATATGTTTTAGGCTGGAGGTGTTGTTGTTGGAAATCAGTTCAGTCCATATGCATCTACGTGAACTTTGCATAATGCTTGATAAATTCCTTAGAAATAGCGAATCTACATGTGATGGTCAGGGCTAAGGAAATAACTCCCTATCCACATCCTCCCACAACCCTTACTCTACTGGCTCAGAGACGTGATGTCACAGAGGGGGCTGCCCTATAAAAAAAGGCACTCTCCCACACAGCAAGCAGACCACTGAGCACCAGCAGTAACAGTGCTTCAGCTTCACTGCTAACACTGTGATTACACACAGCTCCATCTCCTTTTGGAAATACTAGCCAGCACACAGAACCACATATCATCTCTCACTATGTACAGAGGACTGGAATCACTGCCTATCACTTGTCTGGAGAGGTATGTACAGTACCACAATATATTTTTATTCAGTATGATCACATTTATGTTTTGCTTGATTTCAACTGTACCTTATGGGAGTGAAAAGTGAGAGATGAGAAATGTTCAGTTGTAACTGAAATGTGAATGATAAGGTCTATGACAAAAATCTAATCTCAACGTTGCCTATTCTTTATCTTTGTAGGGCAAAGGTACTCAAAGCTCTCTTTGGAAGTTTACTACAGAAGCCAGATCTGAACATCATGGGGCATTCTCACAAAACTGACAAACTGAGGATCGTGGACGACCCCTTAAAATGGAGGGAGTCGTTTGAGAACCTGATGTCCATCCAACGTAAGTCTGACTCTTGATTTGTTTCATCATATTGCATGAAAAAACAAAGTGGCGCAATGCTGTTTGTGTGACAGATATACAGATGTTAACATAAACTTTTCCTCTCCTCTCCTCTCCTCCAGATGGACTGTGCTTATTCAAAGCCTTTCTGGTGTCAGAGTTTAGCGAGGAGAACATAGCCTTCTACCTGGCCTGTGAAAACTACAGGATAACCAAGACCTCCTCCAAGCTATCAGCCAAGGCTAAGAAGATCTATGATGAGTATATCTGCAGTGACGCACCAAGAGAGGTAACCATCAAATATCCCTTCAATGCATAAATGAATCAACATGCAGACACTGAATTTGATTAATTCATTGATGCACACTGCATACAGATACACACATGCTTTAGGTACAGATGCAGTGAAAGACAAATATGTGGGTGTGTGCACAAATTGCACATATTTTTCATATACTCATAATTTTTCATACACACTGAACAAACTAATCAAAATCCCTTATATTCCTCCTATAGGTCAACCTCGACCACGAGACCAAAGCCATCACCAAGAAGAATCTGGAGCAGCCCACCCAGTCCTGCTTTGACCTGGCACAAGGGAAGATCTATACTCTGATGGAGAAGGATTGCTATCCCCGCTTCCTCAAGTCCACCACCTACCTGGAGCTCAGCAGACAGGTCAAGACTCGCTAAAAGTCCTCTGGCAGAGGATAAAGGGAAAAAACAGAAGCAGCAATGGGACACCAGCTGAAAAACACTCACTGGAAACCAGGGAGCACCCACTACAGTCCACAGTAAAGGGGGGTCCTATCTTGGTCGTGTGGAATGGAACTTGGGGTATATTTTGGACAGAACTGGAAGTCTTTGAGACTCGAAACCTCATATGTAGCAGTAGGCCTATGAAAGAGCCTTTCACTGCAAATATTGATGTCTTGAAACCTGCAAAAAAAAGAGAAGAGGACTGCCTAGCACAATCACTGATGGAAGAAAAGCAGTTTAGATTTTATATTGTCTCATGTCCTATGTCTATTTATGTATGTATTTATTAAGAGAGCTGTGTCATTAAATGTTCTAAAGTGCAATGTTTTGTAAAGACTGATATTTATGTTTTATTATTTTTGTACCGACAGTACTGTATGTGAAAGGAAATGTATTAAATAAAAAGTTGAACTTTAAATAATGACATCATGCATAATAATGATTCCTTCATTTTTTTAAATATAAAACACAGAGCAAACCACTCTTGATTTACCATCTCCAAAACACACACTGAGAAGAAAAAGGTGATTGAGGTTGAAAATAAACTCCAATAAATGATGAAAAATAATTATCACTGATCACACTCCATTGGCTCCAATCTGTGGGCTGAACCCCATACCTCCTGGTTTCAGGCATTACGGTGTATGTGGGGGGTAGACAGCAGAAATGGAGAATTCTCACTCAGCCTCCCAGAGATGTTTTCCGGGAAAGCGGCAGAGCATGGGGGCTGGTGTCCATGGAGACTGCAGGTTTGTTTACCTCTTCACACAGCTACCCATGAGTGAACTGCTCTGAACCATGGTGACTCACCTAAGCTTTTCCTCCCTCCTCACCTCCCCCTCTCCTCCCCCTGTTTCCTCCCACTGCTGCAATAATACTGTTGAAACACTCAACTCCTCCAGAGAAGTGGGGGAGGTCATTAACTCCACACTCATTCATTTGGAGAATAAAGGTAACCATGCGGCGGCTCTGACTCACTCACACTGAGAAACTCTGACATGTAGGCTAGTAGGACAATCAGCAAGTGTGAGGAGGTTATGATATGATTTATATAGTCAATACTACAGTAATGGCTATAGTACACATACACAATACTATAACAGTGAGTTAACATTAGAAAGGTTTGAGAAAGCATGGTGCACCTACAGTACAGTAATGACAGCATACATATTTTGAGTCATTGTTGATTAGATTAATATTTTACTGAATTATACAGTTAAGGGGGAAATCCAAGAGAGGTGATGCTGTCATGCAATGTCGCATCACCCCCTTGTAGTTGATCGTATGTATGCGTGTGTGCTGCTGAAGGCATGTAGGCCTACGCTTCGGAAGTAGGCTGTGCAACCAAGTTTGTTGTGCGATCAAAGTCTGCATTTCTTTATATATTTATATGTAAATATATTGTCAATTTAATTTATATATTATTTGATAATGCATAATAGTAATTTATTTCAAATAAATAGCCCAGCCTATGTAGAAATGTACTACAAATAGAAAACATCGAATAGGGGTGAAATGGGGCAGGCACGCAAATATCAGATCATATTCTATCTTAACCCTAACCCTAACCCTAACCCTAACCATAAACTTAACCTTCTATACAGTGGCTTCAGAAAGTATTCAGACCCCTTCACCTTTTCCACATTTTGTTGTGTTATAGACTCAATTTAAAATGGATTACATGTATTTTGTTTGCCATCAATCCACACACAATACCCCATAATGACAAATTAGAAATGTTTGCAAATGTATTAAAATTGAAATACAGAAATACCTCATGTACATAAGTATTCAGACCCTTTGCTATGACACTCAATTTGCTCAAATGCAAAAATGTCTTAAACAAGTCACTCATCAAGTTGAATTGAGTCCATTTGAGTGCAAGGATAATAGTTCATGTGATTTCGGAATGAATATATTTTGTTTTTATAGTTTCTGGTTTGCATAGGAATCAATTACACAGTGTGTAGATTAGGATGTCACTACAAACATACCCATAACATGATGCAGCTACCACTATTCTTCACACGAGGGATGGTGTGGAAACTACATTTCTAGCCACTTTCTTTGCTGTATTGCTTGAATTCATTGTTGCAAACACATTATGGATATGAGATAGATTATTTTCCATTAAGGGATTATTTTTGGCCACTTGGTTATAGACCAATTTTGTAGAGTGACTGAGATAATGTCGTCCCATCGACTGTGCCTTTTCCTCTCCGCCATTCAACTTTGTAGATTTTTCCCCAAGGCCTCAGGGTAGCATTCTTGATCAGTTTTGTTCCTCTCCATTTGCTCAGTTTGTAATGACAACCTGTAATGACAACAGTGTGTAATTGATTCCTATGTGAATCAGAGACCCTATAAAAACAAAGATATTAATTCCAAAATCACATGGACTATTATCCTTGAATTAAGATGGACTCAATTCAATATATTGAGTGATTTGTTGACAACATTTTTGCATTTGATAACATTTAAGACTGTCATAGCAAAGGGTCATTATGGGGTATTGGATTGATAGCAATTATTTTTTTTCATCCATTTTAAATTGAGTCTATAACACAACAACATTTTGAAAAAGTGAAGGAATACTTTCCGAAGCCACTGTATATCATATTAATAATCTCAATTGTCATTTGTAAGTACTTATTGATAACGAGTGAAATATATTTTTTATTTTTGGAGGGACAATAGCTGTGTATAAATACAAGATCCATACAATTCTGTCCATTCTATGATGATGAATTGCAGGCAGTTCAGGTTAAGCCAAGACAACAGATCTCTGGCAACTAGACTGAAGCCATTTTGCACTCACATGATTGGTCATCGTACGGAGATGTTCGCACTCCTTTAAATACTATTGAGCCAGATTCAACAATTTTCAATGAATCCAATAAAACAGCAAAGGGAGGCATAACCCAGTATTAGTAGTTCCTAATAAAGTGTTCGGTGAGTGTATATTGCCATCCGAAATCAGATCTGGCGGATTTGCCCGGTTAGGCTTGCATACGCAGGTGATTCAATCTAGGATTGGTACATACATTTTTGGTCTTTTAAATGAATGATATAGCCACTGATTATTGAATTTACAGTATATACTTTAATATAACTTATAAATGCCTCATGAGCTTAGTTCAACTGTCTTACCCCATCAGGTCTCACCCTCTATGAATTTAAGAGTGATTACATTTTTCCAGCCTCATCGCTCAACTCTTTACCCACAAAAGTGGCAGCGTTACCGCTTTGTTAATGTTTGAATCCCATATTGCTCCTTTAAAGGACTTTTAAATTAATGATATATGCTGTAGCCATTAATCCTTGCAGATTCTAATTTATAAATGCCTCATGAGATTAGTTCAACTGTCTTACCCCATCAGAACCCCAAATATACAGTAAGCTTGTTTTACTCCATTGTTTGTAAACAATGTAATTGTAAACAAACACTGTACAGCTTCTAAACATGGTTAAAACTTTAATGTTCATCTCATGGATGGTCAGTCCTCCCATTATAAATTTTAATTTAATAAAATGTCTATCCCATGATTTTCACAGGAAGTGGCTATGCTGGAGCCACTACAGCCCTGGGGAATATCTACTGATTTGCCTTACTGTAAGTACCTCCCTTTACCATGTCAATCTAATGACTGGGAGGGACGATAGCCAGTCTTTCCAGGGTAATGCTCACCACAATATGATTTCCTGTGAATACTTTCTACCTCTATGTGGTGGAGTTGATTGAAAAGAATGCATATCTGGCAACATCTTGTCCTTGTGGATTTACTCACTTAAAGTATAAAGGAAAAGGAAAAAGGCTTTCCTGTCCTTGTCTCAGAGATATTACTTACAGTACATATTAAAACTGAGAGGAAACTATCATGAAGTTGGTAGTCCTTACTGTCACTGTCCTTAGTCAGTAAAAATGCAGTGTAGGTGGATTATTGTGAAAAAGGCAGGTGTCTGAGTCACTGGCTAGAGAAACATGACAAGAATTATTTCACTCTCGCATCTGGTGCAACTGCTTTTGTGCGTCCGACACACTTCCGTAAGGTGTGAAGTCAATTCTCCCAAAGACATTCCAGAAAAATGACTCTGTATGACCTTGAGCTTTTCATTTGGAGCTCATTTTATTTAGTTCTTTTTTTTTTGCAATCCAATGAAGCCTTTTCTAAACAGAAGAGGAGGTCAATGCACTGTGTATACCTGTATGACAGACCAGCTCCCTGGGGAACACAACACTATCCTGATTCATCCTCTTCCCCCACGGTGTAGAAAATACTAATTAGGAACAAATATGAACAAATATTCAGATGCCTATTCAAAGCATGGTTTATCTAGAGTAGTGACTAGCCTCAAGCAGGTAGTACAACATGAACAGGAACAATAGAGGGAGATCCTAAACTGAGGGTTTGATGATTAGGGCTCTATACATACATATCTGGCTGGTAAGTGGGTGCTTCATGGCTTTGCCATCTCTTTAAAAACACCTTGAACACTCTCATAGCCATAGTCATGGTAACCAGGTTACCAGGGGAACAAAGCCAGCATAGCAGAGTGGTCGCTTAAAGAGGGTTCTCTTATAACATAATAAGCTACGCACAACCTAGAGTATTCGATCCCTGTAGCATGGAGTTTAACTATGATTTATGTGATTGGATAGCAATCAGTTTGCCTCTGTAAACAAAAGCCTATTCCCAATCCAATCATTTAGAGTGTGTTTGGGGTTTCCCTCATTTCAGAATACAAAGCAGTGTTTGCCTCTGCTTTAGCATCTGGTTTGAATCAGGTTGCAATTATATTATTCACAGTCGTACACAGCATGGCATTTAAAGTTTGCAGTCTGCTGTATAATTCTTATTATATATGTGTGGGGACATGCAGCGTTCGGCCTGTAGAGGGAGCTACAGGACCGTGGCCGGGGTTTACGAAAACGAGGCTTCGTTGCGCACCTGTTGCGAATGAAGCCTCGTTGACAAAATGGTTTAAGAGATGTGTGCCTCTGCTTTGAAAAGGAGGGCTGGAAAGCAGGGACTGGAAAGTAGTGATGGGCAAATGAAGCTTTTGTGAAGCACTGAACCACTTGTGCCAATTGTTTCGAAAATGGGTTCATTACTCGAAGCTTCAGTTACAGTGACCTCTCCTGGCGAAGTGCAAGGCTGCAGTCAAATTAGGCAGGCTAGTTGGTGGACAGGAGGCTTTTAATTACACGCACGCACGCACGCACGAACACACACACACCTCAATGAGCAGTGTTGGAGAAACTACTTTACTTTTGTAGAAAAGATCTTTTGTTCTGAAGCATCTTTGCTTTGATCAACCTTGGATTTAAAGTATTGTAACGACCCTGTGAAAGGCCCGTTAGCAATTCCGCCAAGGGAGTTACCGCTCTTGGTGTTGTGGCTAGCGCGGCCGGTTTGTAAGCGAAAGATTGCGAGTTCGATACCCGCTTAAGGCAAGCTGCTCTACCACGCCGTTCGCTATAGCATCTTTGCTTTGATTAAATTCTTTGATGCACACACACACTAAGACTGAATATCATGTTCTATTTACAAATAAAGATTGATGAATGTGTGTATTGTGTTATTGAGGAGAGAGTGCTGGGGAAAATATGGCATAGGTTGGGTGTGTTTGTGTAACTATGGCAGGGGGTGATTATGTGGGATGGGGAACACTCAAAGATTACAAGAAGAACACTCAGAGAATACAAACGCAATACCAACAACTCAACAGCAACAACGCACCTACTACGACAATCCACAAATTGTGCATTGTTTAGAGCGGTTATAAAGTGTTGAGGCACTCAAATTCAAAACTGTCGCAACCTATCACCTGTCAGAATCGAGACGAGGCAGTGCCAGCGAATCACCTGATTGGACCGCGAACCAGTCAGGTGATTCATTCAGGCAACGAAGCAGTTGCTGCTTCGGACGTCATATGTCACGTGATTTTTTTCGCACCAAAGCAAGCTTCGAAGCAGTGCTTCGATAAAATTGTTGGTCAGTGTTTGAAGCACGTATCGAAGCTTCAGTGTCAAACTGCCATCACTACTGGAAAGTCCTGAGAAACATTTTATGAAATAAACGGGATTTTCCCACAACAGCAACCTCGACTCCGCCTCTGTGTCACGGACCTTGTTACAGTGGCGCCCAACGTGGGGCACAGAGTGAAGGCAGAGGAAAAATGGAGGCGTTAAGCGCGGCCATCGGACGGATGGCCCTCGTACTGGAGCAGCAGGCCCACCTCCAGCAGGAGCACCAGGCTGCGGTGGGGGAGATGGCGACGGCAAGGGCTGAGGACCGTACCCTCCTCCGGGAGCTCGTCGGGGCCGGCGCCCGGGTCGGCACAAGGTCCCCCCCAAGGTCCACCTCCAGAAAATGGGGGACCTGGACGACCCGGAGGCGTTCCTGACGGTGTTCGAGGGGACGGCGAGGATCTCGGGGTGGCCGGATGGCGAGTGGGCATACCATCTGCTGCCCCTCCTGTCAGGTGAGGCGCAGCTCGCTGCCCACAGCCTGCCAGCGGCCGCCCAACGGGATTATCACTCCCTAGCCCGGGCAATTCGAGACCGCCTGGGCCTCACACCGGAGGAACACCGTTGATGGGCCCTGACGATGGAGGAGGGGAGCCGGCCCTTTGCTTACGCCCAGCGGCTGCGGGACAGCGCGTGACGGTGGCTGGACCCGAGGAACAGCTCGGCGGAGGAGGTCGGGGACCGGGTGGTAATGGAACAGTTCCTCACGGGGATCCCGGCCAGAACCGCCGCCTGGGTCCAGTCCCACCGGCCCCAGGATCTCGCGGCCGCCGTGAGCTTGGCGGAGGACCATCTCTCCCTCCCACCACGGGAGCCCCGGTTGCGCACCTGTTGCGAATGAAGCCTCGTTGACGAAATGGTTTAAGAGATGTGTGCCTCTGCTTTGAAAAGCAGGGCTGGAAAGCGGGGACTGGAAAGTCCTGAGAAACATTTTATGAAATAAACGGGATTTTTCCACAACAGCAACCTCGACTCCGCCTCTGTGTCACGGACCTTGTTACAATATTTTTTTTTTTTGTGAAATAAAAAATGACTCAGCAGAATGAGGTTACACATGTTAGACATTACAGTAATCAAGTTGCCAAAAAGAATTCCTTAGAATATGCAATAATGTGTTGACAAGGAAAACAAATTAAATCTCAAGATGCAATACACTGTATTTGAATGCATTTTTGTGGCATCTTTTGCCATAGGGGGTGATGAGTCCATAAGTCCCTATCCTCTCGGATACTCTAGCTCCAGCGTGATGTCAACGTGAGCTTCCCAGACATCGGCTGTCTCCAACAGCCTTCAGCTGGACTTCCAGGATACTTTTTGATTGGCTGGCCTGGCTCCTCTTTGTTGGGCCCTCAGCCAATATAGTACTACATTGTTGGAGGCAAGAAGAGCAGAACCTTAAGACTCTCAGACAGACCTCTTCTCACAGTGTTTCTGACAAGGCTTTTGAGAAGTGACAGTGGAAGTGTCAGAGAATGTGAAAAGGACTTTCTGCCTTACAGAAAACATGTCTTGAGAGATGAGACAACTTATCTAGCACAGTGCAATGAGCATTCTGTCTGAATATTCAGGATGGTGTTATATTGCAGATTCATTTTCACATTTCATTGAAATTAACTATATTTATTTATAGAACAGGCAACTAGTCAGACTCTGTAATTTGATATGTTTTGCCTCTATATCTTTTTACTTTATGATCATATCAAAAGCTTAAATCAGTTATTTCTATTAGACTAAACTCATGGGGGTATACTGTACAGCTGATTTGATGCAGATTCAAACAATCCCAACTGTCTGACGAGAGGCCATAATAGAGTCACGTGATCATTCATCTTACAGGGCTACAGGGCAACAAATCAAGGTGAAGTTTGACACTCACATTGATTAGACAATGTTACATGTTACTCCAAAGAAAGTGCAGAGAAGCCTCAGGAGCATGTAGACAGGTAATTCATGCAGTAGCCTATAGTATACACACATATCCATCTGTAAAGTAGCTTGTGGCTTTCCCTAAAACTATAATATTTGTCTCTTTCAAGACCACCAAGAGGGGAAGCATTGCACACACACACACACATGCACAAACACACACGTTATCACGTTACCTTGGCAACAGTGATATTTCTGCAGGGCAGAAACTACCACAATCCATCACGAAATAAATACTTAAGTCCTTTTCTTGTCACAATTCTCCATTTTGTTTTGTAATCGTTGTATAATGATAAGGGATAGCGATAAGGCACTCGAGTCCATGTCATCATGAACAAAGTCACAGCTGAGTGTTTGCTGGTCCTGATTCATGATAAAGCACATCCTCTTGTGCCGTATTGCTTAATTGGGTGGGGTTGACAATGCAATAATGAACATGACCTCAACCCTCTAGGGGTTAGAGGTAGGTGAGAGGTAGTTAGTTTTGGAACAATATTCTGACTATTTAAGACCATTGCATTTTGGGTGTTTTTTTGTTTGTATTATTGTGCTCATCTTATGGCTTGGGTGTGTGTTTGTATAATAAAACAGTAAGTTCTTCAAAACATGTGGTCACATGCCAGTTGATGAATATTAACACAGTACCCAGCGTTGCACATCTGTTCCATTGCATCAGGTGGTACAAACAAAATATATATAACATTATACAAACCAAACAACAAAGCAAACTGTGTTATTTGTTGTGTGTGAGAAGTATCACCATGGTAATCACAGGTGTAAGTTACATGGTATGTTTAGATGTTCAATGTTCTAATTGTAAGAATAACATGGAGCCTACTATTATCTCTGGTTAAATTTACTGCAGTTTCCTATCAACAGTACAAAATCATGAAAGATGACTTTAAATGACTTACTTACTACAGTACAGTACATCCTGAAGTTATCCTTTATATCACATGTGGACACTAGTCTACATTCTCTTTCACTAAACTTTACTTTTAACTCTACCCTTTTTACATAAGCATAGCTGAAAAAACCCTGTAGCTAGATAAAACAATGTCTCTTAAAGAATATGATTCTAAAGTTTTTATATTTACCCCCTCTTCCAACAGGTCACTTCACCAAAGATTTGACGATGAAGAACCAAGCTCAGCTAACCTGTAAAACCTTTGACCTGGTCCAGAGCCAGGTCTTTGCCCTGATGGAGAGGGACTCTTAGAGGAGCTTCCTCAAATCCAACCAAGAGATTATAAAGTAACATTCAACCTGGAAGGAGTCATGTCATCATGACTGTTATGAGACAACAAAAAAGATTGCTGTGTGAAACCATTAAACAAGAGCTATATATTTTAACCCATTTCCTGTTAAATTTTGACCATTTCAAGATAATGTCTGAGCTGGTGTGTTGTTGTCGCGTCTGATACAGAACTCTAGCGCCATCCTCTGGACAAAGAGAGATTTTATATGGGTGGTAATAATAGTAAAATCATCAGACTGAGGGATCACACATGAATCAGAACAGACATTCTATGTATTTGCATCCCAAACGTATTTTTACAAGTGTCACAAACAACAATGCAAAGCACTTATCAACTGAAAGGTTGATTGTCATTGCTCAGGACAATGAACAGTGAATAGTTTTGATTCTGGCCATGTGTGTAGTTCCTGTGCAAGAGCTGGGGATGCTAAAAGACAAAGCTCACACACAGAGAGCCAAGTTGTCCATTCAACACTAATTAAGTTGATTTCGTTTTAATTCAGTAAATCCAGGGGATTCATTGAAACTCAATTCAAGGAATCAACAATGTCCCTTTAAAGCAGCTATCAGTGATTTCTGCCATTTCCAGGGTCACCAACAAAATGTAAACAATGGAGGAAATGCAAATAGCACTAGATTTTTGTGCCCATCAGTTGTGCGCAATTAATTACATTCCATAAGACCAGCATTACTTTTTCAAAACATGATTTCAAGCTATACATGATTTGTTTACAACAAAAACATAAACAGTTTAGTTATACATCCTTATTGCCTTGGTTACAATGAGGTACAACACTTGTTCTACTCTTATAAAAGTATTTAGGAATCATATTAATCATACTAAAGGAATATATTTCATTTTTTGAAATTACCCCCCCAAAAATCTCTGATAGCTGCTTTAAGTTGATTTCATGCATTTAATTTATTTTGAATTAATCTCCCAAGTGTTCAGAACTGAAACTGAATTGTTCCCTATGCTATTGACCATGGGCTGCAGTTGGCTGCAGTTAACGAGTCAGGATCGTCAGTAACCTGGACAGCGCTTCGGGCACCAGTACCATTGGCAGGGACTTCTCAACCAGCACCATGTTAGCCTATAAGAACCAGCACCATGGACAGCGATCCGTCGACCACATCTGTCATCTAGGTATACTATACCAGGTAAGGTCTTTGGGCTGCTGTTAAAACTATCTAACTGTGTTATCTGCATGGTATGCTATGGTTACAGATGCTGCGTTGTTTCCGGTTATGCCACTAGATGTCATACCACCCTTATAAAACACACGCTGTAATGTGTGGTTGTCGCCAATTGGAGAGAGAGGGTGAGATAGAGAGGTCTAGGAGGATGCTATTCTGTTCCAATAAAAACACGTGGAATCCGCTTGATTTGCAAACTACACAGAGCTAGTATACAAGCTTTATGCGAAATTCTTAGAGTAGATATTGATTACCGTGATTCGTGACTTAAAGCTGTGCATCGCACGTTCTTGTTATCTGGCATTAACAAATCGGCAATGTGTGCGTCATCGACACGTAGCCTATGTATAGCGAATAGCGATACATATTTTTGAATTTGATCAAAGTAGAGAGTGATACTGTCTTTGATCAAAGTGACTTTGAGGATTGGTGCGGAATTCATTAGCCAATCAATCTGTCGCGTCCAGTGGTTCAACCCGAATGACCTTTGGAGCTAGGCGACTATCCAATCAAAGACATATGGGAGTGTTGAGCGAGATGCGCGTTTTGCCAGTTCCCTGGTAGGGTTGGCATACAGTGTTGGACAACTCGTATGTTACAAGGGCGATGCCAGGGATAACAAAGTATAATTTAGTGGATGATGCACAGGATCTAAGAATCCCCATGCACAACGAGGAAGTGTTTCAGCATGGAGTCTGTTTCGAGGCAAAGGTAAGAGCCTGGACTGGTTGTCAGTAATGAGGAATAATGTAGGCTACTGGACTCAAAATAGAATAAAACTCTCCAAAATGATATTATCATATGATCATGAGAGATTGTCAATATTGTGATTGAATTCTGATATGATTTTTTTAGACACAAACAAATAGATTTGTTTGATACATCGGGAACCTTGAAATAATTTACCTACAGTATGGTAGGCTACAGTATATAGGGCTTGTTTAGAATTCGGATGTCCATACAACAACTGATGACACTAAATGAGAATAACTCCATTTGACAATGAGGACCTATTTTAAGTCATAAATATCTCAACTTTTTTTCTGTGAATTGCAGTACATTGGCAGTTTGGAGGTGGCGCGTCCGAATAGCCGAATGGAGATAGTCGCTGCAATGAGGAGAATACGGGTAAGGGACTCACACCATTGGGCTCCTTGACCAGTGGTGGTTTAAAATGTTTTAATATCCATGTATGGACTTTCTCTAAACATGCCTCTATTTATGGGAGATTAAGTGACCTTTTTACCTATGAAAAAAGGCCAGCTGATATAAGTTACCTAGATGTGTAGTAGCTACAGTTTTTCCTCAGTGGGAATATTACATTTCCACTGGATACCAAGACTTGGATATTTCCAGGTCATTGGCATTAAAGGATAGGCTACTGCAGTGGCCTAGAGTATTACAGTATAAGAGAGGATTTAGCTGCATAGTCAGATGGCCGAGCCAAATGTTACATCTAATCTAGTGATGCCTCTGATGCCTCTGTGTCACAACAAGGCTGGCCAGATCTTCAATGACACTAAGGGACAAACATCTAAGGAAAGTGGAGAGGGATGTCTCTCTATGTGAATATAATGGCATTGTCCCAACAAGTGTTTATTGACGTCACATGGACCCAGTTCTCTCATTGGCATACACCATGTAAATTGTTGTGAATGCATGTGTTTTTTTATGGTGCAATAAATGCATTATATTGATGGACATATACAGTATTGACCATTTATAGTTGCATTGAGTATATCCTTCCAAATCCATGTTGTGCTTTATTTCTGGTCTATGGACAGAGCACTGTGGATGCACATGAAAATATGGGAGCCACCTTCTATGTTCCACTTCATTTCCTACTGTCAGGGGTGGGTGTATGAGATGAATGGGCCAATGTTGTCCCAGAGTCTATGGGCAGTGTGTGCGTGCATGCGTGCGTGCGTGTGTCATATGTGCACATATGTGTCCATGGGCAGTGTGTGGGGGTGGCAGTAGCAGGAATGCCCTGACAGAGACTCATCAGTCAGGCTGTCCAGTCCTCAGCCTGCAGTAGAAGTCTGGTCAGATAGCCTTGACTTCCAGACACACAAAGATGGATGGACTTGCTAACCTAGTGGGAATATAAAGTGGGTGTTCTTATTACCTCCAGTGAGGTGAGATCCACTTCACTGGTTCATTATTTCTCTTGGGTGTCAAGTGGAACGTAGTCTGTCTGACACGGTGTTCTTGGACATTGCAAATTCAGTATGAATCTAGTATTTCTATTGAGTTTTCTACTCTAGGCATACATGTCAAGGAACAGAGTCTGGTGCAATACATTCATTGCATATTTACGAGCCATATCCCCACAATATCCCATTAAAGCACTAACAAAAAAGAAGAGAGGAGCCTAAAAAGCATTTAAACAGTAAATCATTTTTTTTTTTTTACAAGAACTGCAAGGAGACACATCAAGCCTGCTATCACATGAGACGTTGGAGAAGAAGAAAATGCTCCTCATTTGATAAAAGTTCTCATTTGATCAATTAAACATCTGATGTTGTATTCCTTGTTTGGAGCAAAACATGTTTCTTTCAGTTACATATCTGTCCTTTAGATGTCTGGCCATGATGCCTGGTCCCTTTGACTGCATTAGAGGCTGTGTGCACAGTTCTAACACAAATCATGCGGAAGGATTAAAGTCTCATGGAAGGCTGATTAGTGTATTCATGTCTGCTCCACTCTGGGAGGTAAAAGGATACTTTAATGTTGGAGGCTTTGCCAGCTTTAAAAACAGACTTTACCAGTTTTATACCGCCTCAAATGGCCTTGTGTTTACTTAAACTGTGATTGATTCTGGTCTTGTTGCTACAGTAGTACTAGCATTAGTATGTCTTGTCGGTACAGAAATGCGGAATACTTCCTAACCCAAATGTACATGTTTACCCCTTTGCATCTCCCCAGGACAAGGAACTATATTTCTTGTTCTGTATAAACTGAGATTGATATGAGTCATATGTATAACCACATCTACTGTACTGTAGGTTGTTTTATGTTTGAGTTTCCTGTCAAATCTTTAACATTTCTATTTTGTCCACAGTATGAATTCAAACTAAAGAACATAAAAAAGAAGAAAGTCAACATCATAGTGTCTGCGGATGGTGTAAGGGTGGTTTTGCGGAAAAAGAAAAAGGTAGGTCTTGTACAGTATAATGTTTGTGTTTGTATGTGTTTACATGCAAACATCATGTTATGTATCATGTAAACGCGTCATACTGTAAGTCTTGCCCAGTAGCTGCGGTCTGATTCTCTACCCTTCTGGGTGTAGTATGCACATTCACCCTAACCTCATGCATTCAAAAGCATTGGGTTGGTTTAAGCATGACTGGGGAGAGATTCTATCCCATTGCTTACAACAGTCCATTCCATGAGGGGAAGTGTACAAGTGGACACTTCGGCTAGAAGCCTAAGTGTTGTCCTGTTGTTGTCCCTCTCTAGAGAAGAGAGTGGTCGTGGGACGACAGCACCGTGATGGTGACACAGGACCCCATCTACAGGTAGGGTCAGTGACAACTGCACTGTCTGCATTTGTTGCCCTTCGATATTTTCCAATTAATGGTTTTCAGTGCAACATTCAGGTGCAAGATGTACCAACAATCACCCTCTGTTCAAGAAACAACTTCAACTTGGCCTCCCAATAGTTATTTCTGTGTAGCCAAAGTATATGATCCATGTTTGGATATTAAAATGCCATTGTCATGATTGTCTGATTCATTTTCATCCTTTTTATACAGGATATTTTATGTGTCGCATGACGCCCAGGACTTGAAGATCTTCAGTTACATTGCCAGAGATGGACAGAGCAATATATTTCGTTGTAACGTCTTCAAGTCCAAGAGGAAGGTAAGATGGCATCTTGTCCTCAGGACTAGCGTATTTCCATTGATTGCTGAACCCAACCTCCTCAGGACAGTCATCATTCATTAAGGTCTTGTTATCTATGGCTCTAATTAACCTTAGCAGCTTCACTGCAGGCCCTTACAAGCTTGTTCCTGATTAATTACTCTGGAAAAATGTCATTTGAAGTGTGACACAGATACTGTATATTCTATTAGATAGAAACTCACTCACACACATGCACACCTGATGGATTTACGAGCAAGCTCTCTGGATTTTACAGAACCCTGCATGGAAAAATGCTTGGAAAAATATAAGGCATGCATCTTGCCATAGCTGCATATCAAACAGGGCCAAATTGCCTCAGAACAAAGACAGAGCACACCACTGAGGTTGACTACCATCACTTCTCCATGGATACCAGACAGACAGTGACTGAGTGAAGCAGAATACTAATGACGCTGGGAGGTGTGAAGAAAGAGAGAGTGGCTTTAATTCTGTACTATATGACGTTTTCACCACAAACACCCACTATCTAACCAGTGTCATAAGAAGCGGTGCCTCCAGCCTTGAAACCCTTATCTTGGGCTTCCAGATTCAAGTTAAGCTGGAGCAAGGGCAGATGGACCCACTGATACTGGTGTTGATGAACAAGCTCTTGTGTGGCCTCCCATAGATCAATGTGGGGTCTAGGCTACCCTACTGGATGTAGTGTAGTACGCCATGGGGTTCAGGTTGGTTAGTCAGTGCATGAAACCGGCAACACAAAGGCAACACACATTTCTGCGTGGGCTACATACTGAATATGTGTGTTTACACTTATTCAGGATAGAGGCATCTTCCAAATGACTACATTATCATTATATGTGGTATATGTAGAAAACCACTAACATAATGCATCATACAGTATGTCATAAGTACTGTACAGCACCATTGAAGCACATAGCTGCACACACACAGTCCTTGTTCTAATCTGTCTTGACAGAGACATGTGAATGTGAAGATACTTTAAAAGCACTCTGTCAATGTGCTACTGAGAACAGCAGACAATGCTCCTGCAGGCTTTGCAATATGATTGTCTTGAAGACAAGGCCATACTTTAGTGCTTAGAGCTATTTAATTCCAATGGATTTATGGGGGTACTGCTCCTTGTAGGGTCTGGAGGAAAGAAAGCTCGGAAATAGACCAATCCATCACAATGACACCACGTACCTACTGTAGATGGGAAAGGGCATGTCACTGAATTACTGTGCTATCAAAAACCTCTCTCATTCTTTTGTTCCTTTTTCTTTCATTCTCTATCCCCCTCTCTTTCCCTCCCCCTCTCCCTCTCCATCCCATTCCGCACCACCCCCTCCTTCTCTGCCCCTCCCTCCCTTGCTGCCTTTCTTTCCTTCTGTCACTCCTCCCGCTGCCCCCACCCCACCCTCCCCCAGTCCCAGGCCATGCGGATCGTGCGGACAGTGGGCCAGGCCTTCGACGTGTGCCACCAGCTGACCCTGCAGCAGAGCCCTGAGGACCAGAGGGAGGGAGATGCTGATACAGAGGGGACTGATGCAGTGCCAGGTGACTCATACACACACCTACACAAAGACTTATACACTCACACACACATACACACATTATACGCGCGCGCACACACACACACACACACACACACACACACACATACAAACACACACACACAGACGGGTGTCTCCATGGCAGGCCACCAGAACCGCCTCCGGATAAATACTAGCATCCGGCTCACCCCTGGGTGACACGCGAACTTGCTACCATGCCCCCACTCATGGGGGATCGGGCTGACGGGGGAACGAAGACACGCCTGGGAGGTCCACCTCCTGGGCTGGGGTGAGTTCGCTGGACAGCCCGGACCACGGAGTCGATGGCCCAGGTGACAACGCCAACCACTCGGGAGGGGGGAAGGATGGAGGTCAAGTTTTTTTCTGTCTATTTTCTCTCTGCATTCAATTCTAAATGTCTTTATTACACCCTTCCCCCCTTCTCTCTCTCTCAGCCAAGAAGTTGGGGTTGTCTGAAGAGACTGACCTTGAGGCCACCACAGAAGAGAGCATCGACTGTGTGTCATCTGACCTGGACAAGACCAAGAGAGAGGACGTCGTCAGCAAAGATGGGATGGTACTTAATCTCCCACAGTTATATTACTGGTCTAACCTTGTTGTCCAGGTCAATCTTATCTAATTAGTGCTGTAGTGACAGTACTGTAAGTTATTACACTTAATGCAATGTTATTACACTTAATTACACAGTATTAACATCACTGTACTATGTATCCCATCTTATTTAGCACCCTTCGTTCTCACAAGCTAAAACTCATTCCCAGACTTGTGGCATGTTCTGCTAAGACTTAAGGCATCATGATCAAAAAGTTGAAAGCTCTTGTGAAAGTCCATGTGTACACATATATGGTGCTGGGCATACTGGAGGATGGCTTTTCCTCAAAGGGAGCTTCATCAAGATCAATAGATGCTACACTGGTTTGTTAACTTAATATTTCATGGACTTGTTCAATATTGATGTGTTGATTTGGTTTATTTATGATACACAGCATGGTTCTCCAGCGCTCCACTAACCTTCTTGTCAAACCACCCGCTATCTGCTCCTCTGCATCTTCCTCTAGTCACTAATTGCTTGAGCAATAGTAATAGTACTAGTACTAGTAATAGTAATAGTAATTTTTATATTTGTCATATGTTTACTTTGTATTTAGTGTATTAAGCATATTTTTTAGTTTTTGAAATGGTGTGTCCCCATGGCATTCTCTTAGTCATATTAGAATACATCTACAGCTAATGATACAATCCTAGAAAACAAGCAAACAAGTATCTCTCAATCTCAGATGAGCTGAGGTGAACCATAGCAACTACATTATCACACAGAGTAGTCTCTATTGTAACCTGGTGTCTATACAGGACGACCAAACCATCTGAAATCTCTTTCAGCCCATTAGTCTATTTGTAGACTCTATTGATTGAGTCTCTTCTAAGAGCGCCTCTCTGCTTGTCTATAGATTTATTTTGCCCCTATATACTGTGTAGTCCTTGGTAGTAGACACAACTAGAAAATGCTGGATGCTCAGTCATCATAAGTATTAACCTGCTACTGCTTTGCTCCACCTCCCCCCACACCCCCTCCAGGTCTCCAAGGACCCTATCCTGCTCCTGGCCTCCCCCAGGACAGGACCACCCGAGATGGGCATGCTGGCCGTGGACTCTCCCCGCTCTGTGGAGCACCAGGTCCAGCTCCTCCGGAGGCAGCTTCAGCAGCAGGAGCAGCAGGCCCAGGCTGCCTTAGCACAGGTACCGTAGCTAGAGGCAGTCATACTGTCCCTGAGCTGTGATCAACCAGGCCAACCACAGTTTAGTAAATTGATTTCCTGCACAGGTATACAGATGTAGCCGATGTGAATCATCTAGTCAGTGAAATCACTTTCTGGAGATTTATAAGCTAATGTTGCTCTCAGAGTGGCAAGCTAGCTTTTCACTCTGTCAGTAAGATGTTGGGTTGGCGAGTGGTGGGGGACCCAGGTTTAATCTCAGTAAGTTTGCACAGACACAGTCAGCGCCTGCCCCACACATGAGCTGTGTTTAACCAATCCAACCATTGCTGACATTTGCAAATGCTCGCAAACTTCTTAACTTTCTTGAACTATTCTCACTCTCTACCGTGAGGTTCAAACTGAGCTTTGTGGACTTTGAGGTTTTGAGAGGGCTTTGAGGTTTAACCACAGATAAGAGGAGTAGCTAGTTGACAGACAGTGTTGATTCACACAGGGGAGAGGTGGTGTGGCTTTTAGAGACAGTGCTTTTCATCAAAGGCCGTTCTCAGCTCTGCTGGAGTAGAAAGGCGTTTCTCTGGGCTAATGAGCACCTAGCTCAAAGATGTCTCTGTGTTCTCTCTTCTATTCTACTCTACAATCAGATGGCTTCTTCTAATGACATGATGATTCTAATGGGATTTTATCTAATGTGAGGGAACAGAGTCGCAGGAGTAAAGAAAACTCTTCATCTTGATCTCTGTGTGTGTCTGTCTGTCTGAGTGTGTGTGTGTGTCTGTGTGTCTGTGTGTGTGTGTGTGTGTCCATCCATCTGTACGTCTGTCTGTGTCTATGTAACACTCACACCTGTGTGTGTGTGTCTGCGTGTGTGCGTGCGTGCGTGCGTGCGTGCGTGTGTGTGTGTGTGTGTCCAGGTACGTGTGCTTCAGGAGCAGCTGTCTGTGGAGGTGTGTGCGAGGACAGAGGCCCAGGCCAGAGTACAGAGACTCCTACTGCAGAACACTGACCTGCTACAGCACATTTCACTACTGGTCAAACAGATCCAGGAGCTGGAGCTCAAAGCATCAGGAGGACTCAGCTCCAGTGAGTGCTATCACTCTCTGTCTCTGTCTCTCTCTCTTTCTCTCTCTCTCTCTCTCTTTATCGCTTCTTTCTGTCAGTATTTATTTAGCTCTTGTTCCTTCTCTCTTTCCCCTTCTCTCATCTTCCAACAGTTTTTCTTCTCTTCAGTGCCTCTCCCTCTCTTCTTCTTCTTCTTCTATGTTTGTGCAATATTAATGTTCCCCTCATAAACCCTCATAGGACCCAGCTACAGTCTCCTTCCTCTCACTGCTAGTACACAGTGGTTCTGTACTGTCATATGCTTATGAAATATCAAAGATTGACATTCAGGGATGGTCAGCAGCGCTATCATCTCACCTGTCATCTTGTCTCCTCTAATCTCTTCTCTGCACACATTTGTCCTGCATTCACCTCTCCTCTCCTCATCTCTCTTTTTTCTCATTCCTCTAAATGTCTCTATGTCTTCCCCCCCCCCCCCCCACACCCACCCACATCTCTCTCTCCCTCCCTCTTATTTTCTCCCCAGTGGGCTCAGAGGACAGTCTACTGGAGATCACCTTCCGTGCCAAGCCCCCCTCTGTGCTGCGTGATCCCTACCCCTCCACCCCCACAGGCCCCATGCAGGGTCAGGGTCAGGCCCAGCTCAGTAACGGCCCCTGGAACTCCACCCTCCCAGGGGCCTCTTCTCCAGGGAGCATGAGGTCAGACAGCTGCCACCTGGGGCCTGGTGGCAGCGTGGTGAGGCTGGAGTGTTTCCGCTTCCCCCGGGGGTCAGAGAACCAGGGGCAGGGTCAGGAACAGGATCAGGGGCTGGGGCAGAAGGAAAGTCCGGGCGAGGGTGGCCCAGATGGAGACTCCCCTATGGGGGAGCAGGTACTAGGAGCCCTGGAGCTCCTGCGATTCAGGGAATCAGGTATTGGCTCTGAGTACGAGTCAAACACGGACGAGAGTGACGACCGGGACAGCTGGGGGCATGGGGAAGGGGCAGGAATGGAGGGGTCGGCACGCCTCTTCAACGTGCTCAACACAGAGAGCCCTGCGGACAGCTTAGGTGACGAGATGGCTGTGTAGCCCTCCTCCACAGCTCTCTCTCTCACCCAACATTCATCTCTGTTGTTTAGCTCTAAGGTGTCTTTAGTTCAACCCTCCAAATATTTCTGTTGGCTGTTTGTTTGAATTGTGTGATATACGCATTTGTATCTATTGTTCTATATTTGTTTGTACATTTTGGTTAGGTTCATGTTGATATTTTGTATACAGTCATGTGTTTGTTGCACTTGTTGCAGTGTGTGTGTTGTGTGGAAACTAGTAAAACACCCCCAGCATGGACAAACCAGGAAAAATCATTCATTGTCAAGTCTGTATAGTTTGGTTGGACACTGAATGTGAATTGCAAAAGCCTGCTGTTCAATGACACTTGACTGGTTTTAGTTAAGATGATCAACAGATTCAAGTTTACATTTTTTTAAGCATGCATGACTATTTACTTCTTAACATCTTATATACCACAATATTCACACTTTCCCAAGACTCGTTTTTTAATCAACTGAATATCATTACTTTAATATCCAACAAGACAAACAGTCATAAGAGCTATGTACTCTGGATGAGTCTTGTGAGTTGTGGAGCTTTATTGCAGAAACAAGGTGCTTTATTCCAGGTGTCGTGTTTAGCTCTGTGTGTTCCCTGGTGTCTCAGTGCTGCAGCACAGCAGGCCTCTCCTCTCCTCTCATTCCCTAATGGCCCAGCTGCCCAGCAGCGGCAGGACACTTTGACTCTGCTCCAACACTCTGACTCATTCATGTATTGGGGCCATTACTTTGAGCACTCTCCCAATCTAAAAATCTTTTCACTTTTATTATTTTTGCCTCACATACAGGCACGTACACAGGCATGCACACAGGCACACACACATGCACGCACGCACTCTCTCTCTCTCTTTCTGTCCCTCGTTTGTTTTCACGGTCCTACCTGTCAATATGAAGTGTACTAAAATTGTAAGTGCACTTAGTTTGATCTGTAATGCACTGTTGTCTTTTTTTGCCGAACAAAATACCCTTTTCAAAAATGCCTTATAAACCTATATGTAACCATCCTCACTTGTTCAATGTACTGTTTTGCTCATCATTATGAATTATGAATTGCACACACTCAGTGTAAGCAGATTGTACCCAATGATGATGGCACTGTCATAATACGCTCGTGCTCTCCTCCAGGATGGAACCAACAGATACAGGAAACTGACCTTTTCAAACTGTCTTACTCTGTGGTATTTATAGCTCTTTGCTGTCTGCCCGTGTTTAAAGACTTTTTAAAGGTGATGGCTTGGCTGTGATGGTGAGAGGACAGCACTGCTGGGCTTTAAACAGGCTCAGGCCCCTCTGTGTGTTCAGTAGGCTCATCTTAAAGAGGCGGACAGCTCCCTGTTGTCTCACACTGGTTAATAAGTTAAAGCAGGAAAGTGTGCATCACCCTCGCGCCGTGCCTCCTGCAGCCATGCCCGTCAGCCCAGAGAAGAGAACAGAACGCTAATGCCACCAGACAAGTGGAGGACACTGTCTCTGAGTTCATTAAACTCATCATGGACAACTTGGGAACTGTTTCTAACTCTGTCTGGAACCTAATGTATTGCATTATGAGTCCAAGACTTGTGATGAATTCCAGCGCTGTGCTGTGCACATCATCTTCATCACTATTGTAGTTTGTTTTGTTTTTAGTCAATGCTGATGATATGCAACCTGATCCTGCCCACCCATGAGAAGCTGCATGGCTTTGACTTATTATTTATTATTCATATGTGAATTCCATTAGACCTTGTTTTTATTCATGTACTGTATGTGCAAGCGTCACATATTTTTTAATTACAGGTTTAATCTCTCACAGATACTGTATATGTCATACTGAGGGCATTTCAAATGTTTTCTTTTGACCCCTATTGTTTTATGACTCAACCTGAGCTGTAAGATACTCTGTCGTTTGAGGATGGCTGATATCAGTGTATGTTCCTTCTCTTCCTTATTGATGGCCAATTTTCCCCACAGCCCAAATGAAGCCCATAGAGATTTTTACTGCCCTCTCATTGTGAAGTTCATTATTGAAAAATGGTCTGAGATGGATTCAGTAGCAGTCCCAGGTGCCTGAATAGTCTTCATTAGCTTTCCTTTCCTTGTGTCCTTTCCTTGAGAGCAACATGGCTGAACTGTATCCAGATCATTTACCTATCAGTGCTAATGAAGGAAAGTAGATGGGAAAATGAGGCCATTTTAGAGTACTGAGACTCAGCCCATGAATGTCTATGAAACAAACAATCCTACGAAACAAACCCCTTAGGAGTGTCATATCCCCAATGTGTTCACCTGTACCATTTCAAAAAAGGTGTCTGATACCACTTCAATAAAGAGTAATGCAAGGAGGGTCTGAATGTGTCTGGACATTTTCTTTACTTTTATGTTCAGCCATCATTCCTTCTGTCCACATCCAGAGAGTCTTTACAGGGCTATAAAACCTCATCAGTCCACCAGTAATTACCACAGTAGGAGTGTTTTCCGCAGCAAGAATTTCAACTCTGGTCCTTTTTCAGTAGTCTTTGGCTGCTCTGCTACTCTCACTGGCCCCGTCAGACCATAATTGAAACCTTATGTGAATCAGGTGGAATTCTGGGCTTTCTGGCGTCACCCCAAGAGTGTGTTATTTTCTTTTTCTTCTTTTTTTTTCTCTTCATTTCTCTTCCCTCTAGCTAGAGACTTTCTTACATCAGCCCTTTCCTCTCCTCCCTTCTCAGAAAGTCTTTCCCAGGAAGAGGTCAGGATCTTGCTGCTGTTGCATTCCCAAACTCCTGAGTCGATGTGGAATATTCCCCTGGACATATGATTGTGGATAGGGATTGGGACTCTTGAGAAGTAAGTGGTCGATATGGTCTCTTCTGCTGCTACTGTCTCCTCTATAGAGAGTCATGTGACATTGTATTTTGGCCCTGAAGAATGACACGTTTCTATGATATGATAGCTACAGTATGGAGTCGTTTGTTTTCTTATACTTTGAAAGTTGAGAAACAGTCTTTATTGCCTCTCGACTGACACATAAAGAAATAAATCTTCACTGCTTGATATTTATTTGACATATTCTTATTTGAAAAATAACACATCTCAATCAGTGCTTTGTTAATGGTTCAGTTTATTACTGGTAATTAGGTGTCAGTATTGTCATCAATATAATACAACATTTGACACAAAACCCCATCCACATCATTGTGGATACAGTATGTAACTTCTGTATTTTCCTAATCTCACATAATATAAAAAGAACCCACAAAGAGAGCAGTCTATCTGTTAGCATTATGGAATGATACAGGACAACACACAACTGTTTGCAGGGCTCCATGGGCAACTGATAGTGTCCATGTGACTGTACCAGGGGAGACTACACACAGGAAACACACAGGCAGTACTTTTCCCCCGCTCACATTCTTGGGGTACTCACCACATGAATTGTTGTATGTACAGTTAAGCTTAACCATGGGCATATTTCACTGGGACATTTACAGACCTTTTAACAAGGTAAATAAACTGTGGGTTCATACTGCATGTACTGTGGGGGGAGTAGTAGTCAATTACCTGACTTTACAAGGAGGTCTCTGTGTTTAACTACCACTGGCTGATACCAGTAGGGATTTGAAGAACATCCCCTTAAAATGTTTTTAGGGGGTGCTTCTCAAACAGTTTATGCAGAGTGATAATGATGATAATGGATTGAATTCAAAAGAGCTGTACATAGACAAAAGAACATCATCCACAACCTATGTGTTACAGCCAAACGGGTAATGCATAGTGCAAATATAAATGGCATCTATGTTGTGTGTACTAAACTTTCATGTGCACTTTAACTCAGGTGTCACCTGAGATGAAGACCATGAGGGTTCTGCAGAGACGCCATGGTCTTCTTCTGCTCTTACTGCTGGCTGCTGCCAGGGCCCAAGTCAATCCAGGTACAGACAGGTCCATCAATAGTCTATCATTCAAATCCATATTCTATCCTTTGATTGTGTTGTATGACAGCTAAAAGTGAGCTTTTGTCAAGTCTGAAATGATGAGTGAAATGGGGGAAATGTTGACTGATGGAGATGTATAGGCAGCAAGCACTCCATGATAGGTGGGTGGGCTGGGTATGTCAGCATCAGTTTGTGTGTGTGTGTGTGTGTGTGTGTGTGTGCGTGGGTGCGTGCGTGCGTGCGTGCGTGCGTGTGTGTGTGTGTGTGTGTGTGTGTGTGTGTGTGTGTGTGTGTGTGTGGTTTAGCCAATGGTCAGACAGCAAATATCTTAGAACAGGCAGGCTATTCACAGGCTGGGGGTATTCAGGAAATGTTTAAAAACTGTAGGTGGAGGGAGGCTGGTGAAAAAGGCTGCTGGAGGTACGAGCAAGCTGCTGTATGGTCTCAGGTCTGGTGTGTGTGTGTGTGTGTGTGTGTGTGTGTGTGTGTGTGTGTGTGTGTGTGTGTGTGTGTGTGTGTGTGTGTGTGTGTGTGTGTGTGTGTGTACCAGTGCTACCAGGAGTAAGACGACAGCAGAGGGATTCATTCAAACTCACACACACTTACCTCTCCTGGACTTTTCCACTTATTTTTTTCTTTTTACTTTATAAGGCGTATTTGTCCTTAAGTCTATTTCTGTGTTTCAGTGTGGGACTGTATGTGGAACTGAGTGAGCCGTATAATGACAGCCTAAGCAGAGTGTAGCTATTACAGTATTACAGTATGTCTATACAGGTACTGGGAATAGTTACTGTACACAGCAGGCATAAGAATAAACCATGGGTCGTTTGATCACCAAATCACTTGATGATACAGCTCATGGGTTTTCTTTTCTTTCTTAATAAGTGACGGTTTTGACATTAGAAACTAGGTTAATTGTAACTGGGTAAATTTGGGATCATTTGATTTTGATTCATTTTTCAATGATGACAGCTCTACATCTAAAAACACTGTTTGGTTTCTTCATGGCTTTGGTACAAGACAAGTTCTGCAAAATAAAGAGCAGGCAGCCTGGAGGCCCCTCCCGTCTGCTTTGACTGGCACCTACACAGGGATGCCTCTGTTTTAGTGGAGGGGCCTCGTAGGCCTAAAGGAAGGAGCTGGGGGAGGGGGCCCTGTCCTGTCCACTCCTAACTCAATATCAAGTCCTACGAATACATGTGTACACACACACACACACACACACACACACACACACACACACACACACACACACACACACCAAAATCAAATATCTGTGTGAATTGTTGGTCACTAAGGCGTATTTTTCATTTTCTCTAGGTCAATAGATTATCATTTTCTTTCTTGCCATAATGTAAGCTGCGACTAAAAGTATTTCTGTTGGTAGGAGTGTGTCGATATCCTCTTGGTATGACTGGGGGACAGATTCAGGATGAGGACATCTCTGCCTCCAGCCAGTGGTCTGAGTCTACCGCAGCCAGATTCGGCAGGTACCCTATTATTAGCTGTTCAGGGCACAGACACACACATACATACACACACTCACGCACACATACACACACACACTCTCACAAACATGTGAACTCACTTAGAAATATACAAATTGATTAACAAAAACTCTCCCCTTCCCTCTTTCCCTTCCTCTTTCCCTTCCTACCTCCCTCACTCCCTCTCTCATCCCTTCCCTCCCTCCCTCTATCAGACTGGACTTTGATGATGGGGACGGTGACGGGGCATGGTGTCCTGACATCGAGACGGACGGCCTAAAGGAGTTCCTACAGGTGGACCTGCGTTCGTTACACTTCATCACGCTTGTGGGCACGCAGGGTCGCCACGCTGATGGCATGGGCAACGAGTTTGCACAGCGCTACCGGATCAAGTACAGCCGGGATGGTAGCCGCTGGGTGTCTTGGCACGACAGGAAGGGCAGTCAGGTGAGCAGACAGAGTCCTGTCCCAGTGGAGGCTAGTGGATGTAGAAATGGGGAAGACGGCCAGACTCATTGTAATGTATGGAACAGAATGATTTGATATGTGTTTGATGCCATTCCTCATTCCGTTTGATCCATTACAATGTGCCCGGCCGTCCTCCCTATTTCTCCATCCATCAGCCTCTACTGCTCTCTACAACACTGGTCACCAACCACACTCTGGAAGAGATACAGGCTATGCAGACTCGACATTATAGAGATATAACTATACAGTATATTACAGCACTGTATTCTATCTCTATGTTTGTTCCAGCCCTGCACCAACATACCTTATTCAACCAATCAAGGTCTTTTGGTGGCTGACTAATCATTTATACTGTAGTCGCTCTGAATGATTTAACTTCCTTTCCCTGTGGACAGGTGATTGAGGGTAACAGGAATGCCTATGATGTGGTGCTGAAGGACCTGGAGCCGCCAATCATCGCCCGCTACGTCCGCTTCATGCCGGTGACGGACCACTCCATGATTGTGTGCATGAGGGTGGAGCTCTATGGCTGTGAATGGCTAGGTCAGATCTACTCTCCATCATATCATATTGTATCATATCATATCACTCTGAAGGCATGCAATAATGCCATTGATCATGAGCCTGACCTTTGACCCCTCCCTGTCTGAGAGTGCAGATGGCTTGGTGTCCTACAGTGCTCCGGCTGGCCAGCAGATGACCTACAGGGGCCTGGACCTGCACCTCAATGACTCTGTCTACGATGGAGTTATGGGAGAGAGGTCTGTATATTCATCAACATATTGTCCTTCAGACTGCAGGGTGGGGATCAATAGGTGAATGGATTCATCTCATTAACCCCAACACAACCATAAAGGGAGATATCTGTGGACCTGAATGACTCATATTCATATTCATATATTCAGAGCCCACAAACAGGCTGTCTCTCACTGCTAGCCGACATACCACCATGTCAACATTGTGTCTTCTTTGTGTCTTCTTGTCTCGTCTCTCCCCCCCCCCCAGTATGACAGAAGGCCTGGGTCAGCTGACAGATGGGACGTGGGGTCTGGATGACTTCCTCCACAGCCACGTCTACGGTGTGTGGCCGGGCTATGACTACGTGGGCTGGACTAATGAGAGCTTTCCTAAAGGCTACGTGGAGATGACCTTTGAGTTTGACCGCGTCAGGAACTTCACCTCCATGAAGGTAAGGTCAACTCAGGCTGAATGTAATTATTTGTGTCACTAGTGTTTCCCATATGTGTGAGTGAGATACTCAGACACTCTTTGATGGCGGGGGAATTTGAAGTCAAAGTGTGAATTCAAATTCAAATTTTAATTCATCATTGTTCCAATCCAACATTGATATTAAGAAGCCTCTAACGAACTTTGAATGTCGTCCAACAGTGGCTGAATATCTCTCTTCTGTTTTAGTTTTTAATTTTTTAATCCATTTGGTTGGACTGTGGGTAAATTACATTATGTCTATTATACTTATACCCCTTCTCCATAGGTGCACTGCAGTAACATGTTCAACCGTGGGGTGAGAATGTTCCGGCAGGCCTCGTGTTACTTCCGCTCCGAGTCAGACTGGGAGGCCAAGCCGGTGTCTTTTAAACTGCCGGTGGACAGGGTGAGCCAGAGCGCCCGCTTCGTCACCGTGCCCATGGGGGACCGCATGGCCAGCGCCATCAAGTGTCGCTTCACTTTCAACGAGGCATGGCTGATGTTCAGCGAAGTGGCCTTCCAGTCAGGTGAGGGGGCTAGAGAGGGGCTGGTGGGATACTGGGTTCTTTTGTTTCTGTTCTCCTCCTCTTTTATGGTCTGTTTAGCTAATTTATAGACAAGGCCATGTAAAATTCAACACACACAAACACACACACACACTCCTAACCTCGCCTGGATATATTGAACTCTCTCTCTCTCTCTCTCTCTCTATCAGGCACAGCAGTGTATAACACGTCTCTGACTCCCCGCAAACGTGGCCACCCAACAAATATTCTACCAGGTCAGTAAAAGTTACATTTTTACCTGCAGTGTTTTTGTCTAAACCAACATTCCCCCTGGAATATGATTGGTAATGATTCAGTTCAACAAAATGTTTTTTTTGTTGCATTAAACAGTGCCCTCTGCTGCCTGTACTGTTAAATTCTGTTAATTATGATGAATTGAGGCTAATCACAGTGAAATATGAGAGCAATTACAACAACCTAACACAATTTTAAATTGGGCACTGGGGGTGCCATTACAAAGTCTTTATGATTTTATTATTACATTATTGCTCTCTCCTGGTTCAATAGGAGATGACCCCACCCACAAGCTGGATGACAGTAATACCAGGATCCTGATTGGCTGCCTGGTGGCCATTATAGTCATCTTATTGGCTATTATAGTCATCATTCTATGGCGACAGGTCTGGCAGAAGATGCTGGAGAAGGTATGAGGTACATTTAATTAATCTTATCAGGACTAGGAGTCAAATTGTAGGTGGTGTGACTTCCCCCAAAATGAATACAGAAACAGGATATCACTGAATGTCACTGAGATGCAAATTGCTATTGGAGCCCAGCAGCACCCACCAAAACCACCCTGACTTGGCCTGTCACAGTAAAAGAACAGCTTTTAACAGGTCATGACTGCCTTCTTCCTCCAGGCATCGCGGAGAATGCTAGACGATGAGCTGTCGGCTCGTCTGGCTGTCCAGACCCAGGCTTTCTCCTTCCACCACTCCTTCCAGTCCAGTGAGGGGGGGTCCAACTCTAACTCCACCTACGAGAGGATCTTCCCCCTCTGCTCTGACTATCAGGAGCCCTCCCGCCTCATCCGCAAGCTGCCTGACTTCGCCCAGTCCACCGAAGACCTTGGTGAGTGGGATCAGCCATCACTGGGAGAATGATAGGCACTTAGAAACGTATTATATATTGGTTGGTTGGCATTCCTGTAGGTAATGGATTGCATAAGAGGCTTGGAAGGTAGTGGTGGTGGATCATATCTCTAAAATATGTAAGCACATGAATACAAGTATAATAGTGTTGTGTTTGTGTGTGTGTGTGTGTGTGTGTGTGTGTGTGTGTGCGTGTGTGTGCGTGTGTGTGCGTGACATGTGCGCATGTGTGTGTGTGTGTGCCTGCATGTGTGCCTGTGTGTGTGTTCTACAGCCGGGCCCAGCACATCGTCCAGACTCTCCCCGGCCTGTGTCTCAGACGGGGCTCCTCACTATGCAGAGGCAGACATTGTGAGCCTGCAGGAGGGAGCAACCAGTAACACCTACTCCATCACTGCTGTCAACATGAGCCTGCTGTCTGGGAAGGACAACACGATGAGGGAGTTCCCCAGGGACAACCTCACCTTCAAGGAGAAGCTGGGAGAAGGCCAGTTTGGAGAGGTGTGGTGTTTCTGAAGTCTTTTTATGAAGGGTTTGTTTGTGTTGTAGCCTGGAGTTGATATTCTGAAGAGATATAGCGCTGCTGCATTCAGCACATACACCGCAGTCTGCATGGAATCCAATCCAGTCACACAGCTCTTCAGACATACGCCTCTCCTCCCCTTCTGTCTCCTACTCATCTGCTCATTACAAACATTAACATGGGCTTGTTGGCTACCCCAGGTGCATCTGTGTGAGGCAGAGGGCATGCAAGACTTTGTGGACAAGGATCTGTCTCTAGATGGCAGCAGTGACACACCTGTTCTTGTGGCGGTGAAGACACTGAGAGAAGACGCAAACAAGAACGCTAGGTGAGAGTTCAGAGCACTGGCACATTGTTATCAGTAGTCATACACAATCCTCTAAGCACTGGAAATGTATTGGCATCTGTGTGACAACATTGGTAGTTATGATTGCCTTCATATCCTTCCTCTTTGGAAAAGAGAATCAGTAACCAACCTGATCAAATATAGCTACTCAACAAACGATTGAAAAGAGCATGTATTTGACTGTTTTACTCACAGCCGTTACCATCCTGTGTTACAGGAATGACTTCCTGAAGGAGATCAGGATCATGTCTCGGCTAAGGGACCCTAACATCGTTCGTCTGCTGGCTGTGTGTGTGGAGAGTGACCCTCTCTGCATGATCACAGAGTACATGGAGAATGGAGATCTCAACCAGTTCCTTTCCAGCCATCAGCTACAGGAGGAGGAGGAGGAGGAGGAGGAGGAGGAGGAGGCCCAGTCAGCCACAATCATGTATGTTTGCTCTGGGTGTTTGTCATTCACTCTGAGTTTTAATACTGTATTAATTTCATCATAAAAATAATCGGCTTATTGAAAAACGTATGTTTAAACTGATGCAAAATATGAATTGAAACCAATTATAATAGAATGATATTTTTCCCATTATTATTTACACTCACCGGCCACTTTATTAGGTACACCTTGCTAGTACTGGGTTGGACCCCCTTTTGTAGCCCATCTGCTTCAAGGTTCAACATGTTGTGCATTCAGAGATGGTCTTCTGCATACCTTGGTTGTAACGAGTAGTTATTTGAGTTACTGTTGCCTTTCTATCATCTCGAACCAGTCTGGCCATTCTCCTCTGACCTCTGGCATCAACAAGGCATTTTCACCCAGAGAACTGCCGCTCACTGGATATTTTCTCTTTTTCGGACCATTCTCTGTAAACCCTAGAGATGGTTGTGCGTGAAAATCCCAGTAGATCAGCAGTTTCTGAAATACTCAGACCAGCCCGTCTGGCACCAACAACCATGCCACGTTCAAAGTCACATAAATCATCTTTCTTCCCCATTCTGATGCTCAGTTTGAACTTCAGCAGGTCATCTTGACCATGTCTACATGCCTAAATGCATTGAGTTGTTGCCATGTGATTGGCTGATTAGATATTGCGTTACCGAGCAGTTGGAACAGGTGTACCTAATAAAGTGGCCGGTGTGTTTACCTTGTCCAAATTGTTATACAGTTCTATTAAGTTCTAATATTGTTTTTTGTCATTAAAGCTACAGTAACCTGATCAGCATGGCCAGACAGATCGCCTCAGGGATGAAATACCTGTCCTCTCTCAACTTTGTGCACCGTGACCTGGCCACACGCAACTGTCTGGTGGGCAAGAACTACACCATCAAGATAGCTGACTTCGGCATGAGCAGGAACCTGTATCGCGGGGACTACTACCGCATCCAGGGCCGTGCTGTGCTGCCCATACGTTGGATGTCCTGGGAGAGCATCCTGCTGGTGAGGACCTGAGGCCCAGCTCAGATCAGTGGGATGCTTTTTTTATTGTGACACCATTTCTTGAATAGGCTGGATAGAATATAATTAACCTTTTTTGTATTATTTATGTAAACCCATGTCGTACAAGGGAGCTGCACTTTTTAACCTGAAGGTTGTGTCAGTTGTTATTCTAATAACATGCAGGTACAAAAAAGCAGTGTTCTTTGAAGGTATAGTTTGGGGCTGGCAGTGTTCAACCAAGCATGTTCTGTGTTGTGTTCAAATGTGACTGTGTGTCTTCCCCAGGGTAAGTTCACCATGGCCAGCGATGTGTGGGCCTTTGGAGTGACCCTGTGGGAGATTCTGACCCTGTGTAAGCAGCAGCCATACTCCCAGCTCTCTGACGAACAGGTCATCGAGAACACAGGAGAGTTCTTTAGGGACCAGGCCAAGCAGGTGACTACCACACTTTTGTATTCACTACAGGACTACCACACTCTTACTATACATGTAGACCTGCATTGCATTCATTACAATGAGCCCATCCTCCGATTTCTACCTCCAGCCTCCCCTGATGTAGACATGCCCTGAATGCTATAGCAGCAATATGAGCATTTGTAACTGAGGAGGGTTGTCTGGTCAGGTTGACTGCATGACTCAAGACTGTGTAAGCCCACTAAGCCAAAGCCTAGTAGTCTTCTGCATTAATCAAATCAAATCACATGAAACATTATTTATAGAGCGCATTTCATACATGGATGCAACACAATGCTCTTTACTGGAATATGAATAAAAACAATTAAAAGACAACAAGACAAAACATGAGAGGATAACAAGTATAACAGTCATGGGAGTTTAAAACAGTAAGTAAGTGAGGACTGTAGAGACTACTTGAAGTCTCCTTGTTACAGTGATACAGGTGATAAAAGCATAACAAGTCCAAAAATGTCTATTTTGCACATTGCTGTTCCTACACAGGTGTACCTTCCGAAGCCTGGCTGTTGCCCTGATGCAGTCTACAATAGCCTCATGCTAAGCTGCTGGAGGAGGAACGCCAAGCAGAGACCCTCCTTCCAGGAGATCCACAGCCAACTGGTGGAGAGCCAGGCTCAGTAGACCCCAGATATGCTCTCCTACTCTACTACTATGCAAATGGCCAATGCTCTCTTTCTCTCTGTAACTCTGTATCTCTCTCTCTCTCTCTCTCTCTCTCATGCCTCAATGGGGAGAACACATAAGTACAGTATTATAATTATAATTGTGGAATATGGGAACAGCTCTGTAAAGTCTTTATTGTGTGTGTGTGTGTGTGTGTGTGTGTGTGTGTGTGTGTGTGTGTGTGTGTGTGTGTGTGTGTGTGTGTGTGTGTGTGTGTGTGTGTGTGTGTGTGTGTGTGAGAGAGAGAGAGAGAGAGAGAGAGAGTGCACCAGGAAATGTTATTTTGTTATTAATGTAAGATATGAGAATGATTATGAATTATAATTTGTAGAATGTAATGTATCCCTCTGGACTCAGATATTGGAGAATGTATCTGTTTTGTAAGGTATTTCTTTATTGAGGCAATGTTCTGGATGAAATATGTTGTATTTTGCCAAAGATAGCCCTGTAAATAAAGGATGAAGCAATACTGTCAAACTATCTAACTCCATCTATCTTTTAACTTTTATCTTAGAAATAAGCATACTATTATCTTTGAAATCATCTATATCTTTCAAATAAGCATACTTTGAGGAAATATATGGAATATATTATATGGAAATACAGATGTGAATGGACACACCATTGATATTACATATTGGACACACACACACACACACACACACACACACACACACACACACAACATGAGCCATAAAAAAAATGCATAATATTAAAATTTTACAATGACTCAAAGGTATTGAATGTAAGTGTGGAGAGGACATTGTAGTATATCCATGTGAGTTTTCAAGTTTTGCGCTGCTTGGGAAAAATGACCCTCTTGTGCCTCTGTAGTTGTCTGATTGGCCAACGGTGTTATGACATCCAATCACACCACGTAGCAGAGAGTGCATTGGGTGGCATTATGTGTACCGATCGGACCAGGGGGTTGTACATATGATAGTACTGTATTCTACCACCGTTCAACTCTCAATTATCTATTTCAAACCTTTGAAGAAGTCATCATGAAGAAAGTCATTTTAGTGACCGGTGCAAATAGGTAGGTACATAAATGACTCCTAGATATTGGAGGGATTCCCTGTTCGTAGCAGTAGCTATGTGACGAGATCATATGAGATATGCGATATTGAGATTGCAGGTGTTTTCACTACGATGAATGGATTATTATAAGGAGACAATGTCGCAAATGATTGCACGGTTATTTGTAGCGACAAAAGTAACAAGAATTCAAAATAATTCGAGGCATCAGTGTTATTACATTGTTACATGCAGATCTGCAGCTACTGCAAGTTACATTTACAACTGGATGAAAGTTGTTGTAGACTTGTCACTGTCACAAGCTCTGTTCTTATTGGCTTGTCATCAATTCAAGCTATAATCCTACAGTAAGCTGACTGTGAAGCACTGATTGTCCACTGTGCAATAGTGGACCTATAGCTTTGAAAATAGTCTATACCGCTCTGTTTACAATTAACATACATTTCCATTGTATGTGTTTGCGTGTGCGTGTGCGTGTGCGAGAGAGTGCACCAGGAAATGTTATTGTGTTATTATTGTAGTGGACCTTTAGATTGAAATTAGCCTATACCTCTTTGTTTTTCCAATTAACATAAATTTCCATTGTGTGTGTGTGTGTGTGTGTGTGTGTGTTATTCTCACTCTATGTGTGTGTGTTCCCCGAAGTGGCATCGGCCTGGCTCTGTGTGAGCGTCTGCTGTGTGAGGATGGTCAGCTGCAGCTGTGTCTGGGCTGCAGGAACATGCAGAGGGCCAAGGCAGCCCGCTCCACTCTGCTGACCTCTCACCCCGACGCCCATGTTGACCTGCTGCACCTGGACGTGGGTTGTGTCCGCTCAGTCCTCCAGGCTGCCCAGGAGATCAAGGCCAGGTACAGCACTCCTGCACCTCCACCACCCTGACCTTACTATCCTGCTAACCCCTATTAAATACCCTAATCACACTACAGAGCCCAACTAAGCTGAGCTGAGCTGTACTGTGCTGGCCTGCTGTAATAGTGCTGGAAAGGACAATGTGAAAAGAACATTTCCAAGCCAGTACCGTACAGTTTGGGTTAGCCCTGTTGAGTGAAAAGCCTGAGTAAGTGTGAGTAATTATTGATATTAGAATATGTCCTTTACTTTTGAATATACAGTAATTACCTTTTCATTCGCCTGGTCACCCCACACTCTTTGAGCTATTAGCCAACTGTTATTGTAATGGCAGTAACAGGAATTGGCCAACAGTCTGCAGCGACCAGGCGAATAAAAGCTAACATTACATTCAAAAGTAATGGATAGATTGACTTATTAAACCTGATTACTATAAACCTTTTATGAGCTCAAATTACCGAAAGCCAAATATCCTCATGAGATGAGACACACATGAGACACACTCAGTGCACATCATACCTCAGTGTTTCATTCATTCAGTATATGACATTATCAATGAATGGATATTGATATCAATACACATGATAATATACCACAGGTACAGCAGACTGGACTACCTGTACCTCAATGCTGGCATCATGCCCAATCCACAGGTGGACATGAAAGCCTTTTTCAAGGGTCTATTTTCTAGGTAAGGCAAAAAAGTTTTCAATTCAATCCAACTCTCACTCTGATCAACATACAGTGCTCTACTTCATCTAACAATGTCAACCTGTTCAACTTTTCTTATCAGAAAATTAAAATGAAAACGGTTAAAATGATTACCTGTTGGTTTCTTTGAGATGTATTACACAAAGTACTACTAGACACCATTTGTACAATAGTTAATTGTGTTCAGTGCTTTGAAATAAAGTGCTGTAATGTGATGTCATCTTTATGCTGCAGCAACGTCATCAACATGTTTTCGACGGCAGAGGGAATCCTGACCCAGCAGGACAGCCTGAACTCAGATGGACTACAGGAAGTGTTCGCCACAAACCTCTTTGGTCACTTCCTGCTTGTGAGTCCCATATGTCATGCACAGTTCTCAACACAAAGAGGTACACTCACTGAAGACTTTATTAGGAACACTAATACTGGGAATACTGGGTAGGGCCTCCCTTTGCTCTCAAAACAGCCTCAATTCTTCGTGGCATTGATTCCACAAACATTCCTTTGAGATTCTGGTCCATGATGACATGATTGCATCACGCAAGTCCTGCAGATTTTTCAGGTGCACTTTCAAGCTGTGAATCTCCCGTTCTGCCACATACCAAAGGTGTTCTATTGGATTCAGATCCGGTGGCTGGGAAGGCCACTGAAGAACACTGAACTCATTGTCATGTTCATGAAACCAGTTTGAGACAACTTTTGTTTTGTGACATGGTGCATTATCATGCTGGAAGTAGCCATTAGATGATGGGTAAATTGTGGCCATGAAGGGATGCACATGGTCAGCAACAACACTCAAATAGGCTGTGGCATTCAAGCGATGATTGATTGGTATTAACAGGCCCAAAGTGTGGCAAGAAAATATTCCCCACTCCATTACACCACCTCCACCATGAGAAAGTGTACAGGTGTTCCTAATAAAGTGTTCAGTGAGTGTATATCAGAATTAAATCAATCAATCAATGAGACTGTATAGCACATTTCATACAGAAATGCAATGTTGCCATACTGGGGCAGTCACGTTTTTCTTTTTACACAAAATCCTCTGCCATGATCCAAGTCAACAGGTCACTCCACACTTGTTTACTGGCTGCTAGGGTTAGGGTTAGGGTTAGGTTTTTCTCTCTCTCTGAGAGAACTGTAGAGGCCTGTATCTACAGTAGATGAAAGTGTGTGTCTGAGAATTAAGCCATTATCTTTCTTATTCAAATACAGTATCAACAATGTTGTACAAAGTTATTGGAAACCTTGAGCTGCTTTTCACTGCCGAAGGGAAAATGATACCCAGCTCACTGTAACAGCCTGTAACCTAGAGACACATAACATTAAGTATTCAAATCTTTGTTTCCATCTCATCCATTTTGTTTCCATTCCGCACCCCCCTATGTCTCTGTATATCCCTTTGACAATAGGACAGTCTCAGTGACAGATGAGGCCAGCTAACAGACTGATTGTCTTTGGCAGTGACATCTGAGTAGGGTTGTATGGCTGAGCTGTTGTACAGCTAATATAGACAGACAAGTTTCAAGTTTCAAAGTTTAAACTTCAAAGTTTTTTCATTGTCATATGTACATTATCCGGTTGTAAGACAGTATACCGGTAATGAAATTCATATTCGCAAGCTCTCCTCTTCGAAAACACAGAACATAGTAGTGACACAATAATACACATTAATAAAGTAGCATGAGTGGCTCTGTACACAACAATAAAATAATACATAATATTATAATAATAATAAGTAAAAATGTCAACAGAGTAAAAGAAGAAGCATAACATATATAGAATTATTTGGTATTGTTTAATGTCATTTTAACACTGGTATTGTTAAATGTCAGTGGAGCCTATGAGACACTAGTGTTAACTGTCTCTGTGGTCAGGTCAGGGAGCTGGAGCCAGTTCTGTGCCAGGCAGACCACCCCTCCCGTCTGGTGTGGACCTCGTCCAGCAACGCAAGACGCTCGGCCTTCCAACCAGACGACATCCAGCACAGACGAGGGACGGAGCCCTACGCCTCCTCCAAGTACGCCTCTGACCTGCTCAGTCTGGCCCTCAACAAACACAAGAACAGCCAGGTGATGCTCGCTCAGTTGAATACAGCAGTGTGTCCCTAATGTGTGGTCCGTTGTGGCTGATCTATTGTGGACTAAGCCTATAAAGTAGGTAACAACATACCAATCCATAACGTAGCCTACAGTTTTATTAGCCCAGAGACTTTGACCCAAATCCGCCTGACCCGATCTCACTATTATTGTCCCCAACCAATGAAATCGGGGAGGTGCCTATGACTCAGTCTCTGTCCGTTCGTATGTGTCACACACTTTTTCTGCGACACCACTGGGACAATTTTGATGAAACTTGGGTGAGTGATCGGTCTTGCCAGATGCGACATTTACAAAATTACACTGATTGGCCCAAATGTTTACGAAACTATGTTGAAAAATGCTTCTTACCATAAAGATTGTTTAGGAGTTTCAAGGTGATGCCGATTCATCATTAAAAACATCATAATAGGGTGCAATGTGGAGGACTAGGAGTATAGCCTAATGCAATGGGCCTATAGCCTAATGAATTTGGGAATACTATTTTGAGAAACCAACACAAAGCTGTAAGAAGTAAGACTGATAATGAATCAAATAAACACTACACATTCCGGTAACTTTCCAGTCTGGCTACGAATGCAGTTTGTAGGAGTGTAGCTTAATGCAGTAGGCCTATAACCTAACAAATTTGGGAATAATATTTTGTGAAGCATATTTTATGCCGAAATTAGTTTTCTGTTTGGTCACAGAAGGTGATCGCACCAAGAGAAAAGCATCTCAGAGTGTCATAGTGAAAGGTTTATGAATAAAATTATTGTTTCATTCACAGGCTTCTCCATCACTCTCTTTTGATAAAGGGTTGCTACATCATTCGCAGGGACAACATGTTTACTGTACACTTGTTTTTATTGACCCGAGCCTGCCAGATCCGCGGGTAGTCCATGTATATGATCAGCAACAACAGCATGTTTTTTCTTCCGTGATTGGCAGGGGTTGTACTCCTCAGTGATTTGTCCAGGACTAGTGATGACCAATCTAACCTATGGCATTCTTCCCTCTTTCTTCTGGACCCTCATCATGCCTATCATGTGGCTCGTGAGTTGTTTTTAATCTCTCCTTACATGGTTATTGGTATCTATCTATGAACCATCACCACGCAACTAATCTACTATTATTACTTAACATTGTTGTTTTCCTAAACAGATAAGAATCTTCACCAACACATTTACGCTGACACCATACAGTGGAGCTGAAGCTTTGGTAGGTCTCTCAAAATAGTTGAAAACATTTTGCAGACATGATGCATTTTGGATCTGTGTAGCCAGTTTTGGGATATGTTAAACTACACAAGCACCTACATATTGAATATAATATGTATTCCAGCAAATATGTTCGAGTTCATCCTTCACCCTTATGACATCCAACCACTGATGTTTAGGGATTACTGCATTATCACTCAAGCCCAGAAGTTAAGTGTATGCCCCAGAATCAGCATTATGGGTTGAATATGTCACTCTCCACAGCTTTCACGTGTTGATACTAATTCCTAATAATAAGTAATTTCTTTAATCTGACATGTTATCCTACTTTTCACAGCACTGGCTATTTCTGAAGAAGCCAGAATCACTGGATCCAAGAGTAAAGTACCACAGTTTGACATCATGCCTTGGGTCCAACTATACACAGCCCAGACAAGTAAGTGTGTAGCACGGACCTTACTATATTTGGAATGCCAAACCCATCCCACACACAGTAAGGTAACATATATGAAATATGTTGGGATTTCAAACTGTCACAGTGTAGTCATTCTCCATGGCTTCGTTTTTTTTCTCCAGATGGATATTGATGAAGACATGTCTGAGATCCTGTATGTGAAACTCCTTGAGTTGGAGAAAGTAGTTCGGGGGAGATTGAGTGAAGAAGACGAGGACCTACAAGCACACAAACAGTACCTCAACCAGACAGAGTAGTGGACGGCTTCTCAGCTTGACTGATGGGAGTCTGTTCTGTATTGAAGAAAAGGTTTTACTCAAGAGGGACTAGTTGCATACGACGGTATCAACACCAACATCCTTTTCTATCAGAGTTAATCAAGTTACTCAATCAGCTGTACTGTATGCGTTGACTTATGATCAGTCACCACATTTCAATTGCCCCCAACTCCTTCTAGTTCAGTTGAGGTCACCCATTTTCCCACACTTTGTTATTCAATCCTGGCTTCTAGTGTGTGCGATATGAGAGTACAGTTCCTTTTGGTGGCTACAACTATGAGGTACAAATTAACACTTCACAGAATTCAGTTAAATCTATTTTTGTTTAAATATATTCTGAGAGTATATGTCAGAAAGATTGTAAACAAGTTGTAGTGAAGCTGAACTGGAAAGGGTAACATTCTCATTGCTGTGAGAAGGACCTTGAAGTACCTGCTGCTAACTAATAGAGCTATTGGTGACTCTAGACTGTGAAGTTTTGTGGATCACCCACTCGTGGTACCTTCAAGTATTTGTTTCACACATCTTGGTTCACAGTGCTGCCTTATAATTAGCCTAAAAGCTACTTGTACTTGTAAGCTGTAGAACTGTGAATAAATGGTAATTATACATTTTTGTTAATTCAACATTACTTCTGTATGCATGAATAATCAACACCATCACTCTTCCATGTAGTGTTGCCTGACATGGTATTGTTACCTTGCTCTTGCTGATTGGTTCTTGAATATATATACATTCTAACCAGTTAAATTTGTACCATGATCTAAAACTAAAATCTTTAAATTAAAGAGGATGTTCCATGGGCTGATTAGGTCAACAGAGCAGCAGTTGGTCTTTTTCTGTATTGCTGAGCACTTGAACTGTGAAGGATTTCACTTGGGTAAAAAAGATACCAGCCACAGTCTTAACCGGATAGCTTTATCATGTTTCACACACAAGCTGCCATGGTGTAGTTTTACTGCCATGATTAGGGGGTATTTGTGGTGTGGTTTCATGAGGCCAACACCAATTACCTTCAGCATGTTATCATTTGCGTCTCTCGCTTCATTCATACAAGATGATGTGTGGTTAGTGTGGTGGCTGGTGTAATTTATTAAATGAAATAACAGTAGCTGTATATCATATCTGCATGACATGACTGTGTTGCATCCTCAGCAAGCACCATAATGCGTCTCAAGTGAATTTCTCCTCTGTGTCTCTAACAGCAGGAAAACTACTCAGAGGACAATAGATCAACTGGTGTATTAAATTATCAAAAAGCTAGAACTTGGCTTTCAATTTGTCCTTCAAAGTATCCTGCAGCTGTCTGTGGGACTGGATGGTTGCCATGCTGATTCAATAGTAGTGAGGACTTGTCAGAAATAGCACCAGCTGTTTTATAACATGACCCCATCTGCCCCACCAACACTATTTGCTTTTTATAAACCGACAAATCCTTTAATCTTTCGATGTGCACACTGTATAGTGGGAGCGTGTGCGTCTGTTTCAATGTTTTTATTGTATAGGTCCTCTTCCTAAATGTCCTATAAAGCATCTTATATATATTGAACTGAACATTATATATATATTATCAACATTTGGTGTGATATGGTATTAATTGTAACATGTCATCAATGTATAGAGGACTAGTGTCTCAAATGTTGCTGCTGTCCTCTTGCTAGTGTCTCAAATGTTGCTGCTGTCAATGACCGCCAGGCCTCAGAAATGTTTCAGGGTATGTGATTACATTGTGATAAAACAGTAATAGACCTTAGTCATCACGACCTTCTGACACGTGCGAACAATTTGCATACGTTTACAAACACTAAACCATGGCACCCACCTCACCTCAGCAGCTGTGTCTTGCATCTTATTTTTCCCGAGAAAAAAACCTCCATTACATAACTAGGGGCCATGTCGACCGTGATCTGAGATGTATACAGTGAAATGCAGCGTTTATCTACATTTTAACAAGCTGCTCTGTTGGAAAGACGACTACATGCCCCATATGGCGCACTAGTGAGTGTCCCGGATATTCCTCGCGCCGGAAGAGAAGAGGTATCTTTCCCAGCCATCTTGTGGCAACATCTAGCGAATTGTTCGCACCAAGCCTCGTAGAATCGGAGGAGAATCCCGCTGAAGGGGCACCATCATGCCCGGACATCTGCAAGAAGGCTTCGGCTGCGTCGTAACCAATCGGTTCGACCAGCTATTGGACGATGAATCAGACCCGTTCGAGGTGTTAAAAGCTGCAGAGAACAAGAAGAAAGAGGGGGCCGCCGCTGGTTCTAAGTCTGCAGCCCAAGCTGCCAAGCAGCCGAAGAAAGAGTCTCAGAAGGATAGGAAGAACCCGCTCCTTGACAAGAAGGAGGAATCTCAGGCTCCAGTACCTCTGAAAAAAGAAGGTGAGGTTAACTCATGCATATATGTGTGGTGCGTTTGTTTATTTAAAAACGTGCAACAAAGCTAACTAGTCTGCAATAACACTGCGAAACACAACATGGTCAATATGGTTCCTGTCCTGTTGTGATCAATTTAGAGGGCAACATAACCTACTGCTGGCATGCACATATCCAGTGCTTTACTACCTGCTGGGTAAATATGTAGATGCTGTAAATAACGGTCCTTAACCTGGCTAGGCTGTCGCTGAAATGCATTCCACCTGCAGGATGTGGAATGTTAAATGATGCTCCTCACTACAGAAGCGGCTGTACAGGACTAGGATGTTTACCTAGCTGTCAAAACACCGCTAGTACTAGCCTGGTATCTGGACATACCACACATTCTTGCTTGCTTGCCAAACAACTACGTACTGGCCTTGGTCGACGCTCAAACCAGGAGAAGTCTAGCCAGCATGTGTTGTTTCCTCGATATTTTTGTAATTGAGCTGTCAGTGTCAAAAATGTCAAGCCACGCAGGGCCCGTTCCGTGATGCTGCAAGTGCATTAAATTACAGCTACAGAGTCAATAGCTTACTGGCTAGATCGTCCATTGCAGCTTGTTTCGCGGTTGTTAGGAACTGATGAACGTTTGGTATTTGCACAACACTGTTTATTTACGCTAGCCCTATACAGTCTGCTTTATGTTGTAGTTGTCTCATAATATTTAGCATCTGTCACTGTAGCTAGCACTATACTTACATGATTGTGGGACATAGATGTGCATACTGCTCAGTGTGTTGTTTTTACACAAGTGTCTGTCTATTCGAAGGCAACCTTGTATAGCTAGCTCTAGCTACAGTCAAGTGTGCATGCTGTAAGGGCAATAACTAAAACAGTGTGATATAGAACATTCAAAGACTGTCATGATCTAGCCAGCTCGCTACTGCGAAGTATTGGTTGTAACCTTATACCGTGCTGATTGCTGGGCGATATTGCATGGTAAATGATGACATACACAAGTTCTTGCTGTATTTGTTTGTTTTGTTACTAATCAGTATGACTGCATGTGGTGTAGGCTAGTAGCTGTCTGTACTGTCAGCTCTCTGTAAAGAAAGAATCTCCCGCGCGCTGGCATTCTTGATTGCTCCGTTCGGGTTGGGGTCAAAAATCTATGTTCCAGTCAACAGACGCTCTTCAGGGTCAGCTCTGATGTATTGTGCCGGATTGTTGTGTGTGTTGCTATGGCAGGTATCAGACGGGTGGGCCGGAGGCCAGATCAGCAGGGTCAGCCTGGCTCCCAGCACCAGGGCGGGCAAGGCGAGGGGCGGCCTGGCGGCGACAGAAGGCCGGACAGGCGAGGGCCCCCACGCGAGCGCCGCTTCGACAAACCTACTGAGGATAAGCCTGATGGTGGAGGAGGAGAGTTCTCTACAGACAAGTGAGTTGCTACAGTGAATAGTAGTAGTATTGATCATAGCCCTGAACTGCTAATGATTGTGTACTAACCAGTCTGTCGCTCTCTGTTCCTCAGGCCTTCTGGGGACAGGCCCCCTAGAGGGCGTGGTGGTGGTAGAGGTGGGCGTGGTGGAAGGGGGCGGGGCATGGGCCGGGGCGATGGCTTTGACTCTCGCGGGAAACGGGACTTCGACAGACACAGCGGCAGCGACAAAACGTAAGTCATACCCTATCCGGGCCCTCCAAACGTATTTAGGTGGTTTTAAGCTACAGCTTCTCTGTAGATGAAGGCAGCAGTAGTGGTAACTAGAGATGCACCAATCCAATACTGAGCATCAGTCATAATTGCCTAAAATGCTGGATCGGGAATCCAAGATAGGATTGGTACTCAGTATCGGCTGACACTCAAAGTTCAGTACTCAGAATGGTGTCGGCAATGAAACATTGGTATCGGTGCATACATAGTGGTAACATTAGTGTCTTTGGTCTTTCAGTGGCGTTTCCCCTTTGTTTCAGCAGTCAGAAAACCGAGGAGAAGCGTGGCGGGAGTGGGTCTCACAACTGGGGAACCGTGAAGGATGAAATTAAGTGGGTCTACTCCTCAAACAATCAGTGCATTATGAAAGACCACATGTTATTCTGTGAAGGCAAGGTCATAAAAGTGTAGATATTTATATGTTTGTGCATTTGCATTTTCAGCGAAGTTGAACAGACTGCTGCCCCTCAGTTAACCGCAGAGGGAGAGGAACACCCACCTGCTGACTCTGAGAACAAGTGAGTATCCTTGGGTGTCCAGTTTCCACCTCCTCACACCCAGCAAATCACCCTAGGGCTGATCTGTGAAATAACATTTCCAAACATGCTGCTCTAGTTACCATTTAGGCCTATTCTGATCTCACCTTTTAACATCAGCACGAATAGCAGTACTGTCAGTCAACAAAATATTGTAACATATGTTGTCTTAAGTTTTTTTCGGTCAGGTCACGTGTTCAAGAGAAACCCATGGCCCTAAACGTATGGGATGTAATTGCCTCTCCAGGGAAAATGAGGTTGAGGAGCTGAAGGAAGAGGGACCAAAGGAGATGACGCTGGACGAATGGAAGGCCATGCAGGACAAGGAGCGTGCCAAGGTGGAGTTCAATATCCGTAAGCCCAACGAGGGAGCCGACAGCCAGTGGAAGAAAGGCTATGTGCTGCACAAGTCCAAGAGCGAAGATGTAAGTGACGAAAAACCAAAAGACGTAAGTGACAAGGACCAAAACTCCCATTTCTATTTTGCTACCGCTGCTCAGTCATGCACGTTTGATGTTTATGAATCACATCTGTATGTATTGGAGCTAATGCTGTATGAACTAGAGGGGGGTGTAAAGAGTTAACTGATGTTTAAATGCTTTGACTGTGATTGATTGTATAAACACAGTCCAAACATACTACACATTTAGTCTCTAGAAGGAATGTTAGTAAACACTCGAGCTGTGGGCATTTTCGTACTGTATCTGTCACTTCATTTTGCCTATTTATTAGCAGTTTAAGGATTGATGAAGAATTTCTGCATGCAAATGTTTTGTCTGTATACTCTTTTAAATCGCTATGGTGGACTGTATTCTTTGAAGTGTTGTTTTGCTTTTGACAACGAGTTTATTTAATAGTGTCAACCAGCCAATTGCTTTGCTTAAGAGGTTCTGTCATCATAGACCAATGTAGCTGAAGTTCTTTTTCTCATTGTTGCTTTTCTCTCAACCAATCCAGAAACCTGTTGCTGCTCTGATTGATGCTGCAGAAATGGAAGCAGAACTGACCCCGCTGTTCCCCAAGGTGCCTGCTGTTTTACATATTCACTCCCATACATCCAACTGTGATCAAACTGGCTGTTTACTTGTACACACACTTCTTATGGAATAGCAGTTTTTCTCTAAGATACTTTTGTGTATCTAGTGCAACAGATACGCCTTTTTCCTAGGAATGTACAGAAAAGTATAAACTGTCATTACGTACAAGGCTGTTGTTGATTTTGAGCCAGAGTATAGCTAGCTGGTTGGCTACCTGAATTTAGGTGGTAGCAGTGTATTTGCCCCTCTGGCTGACTGTAAACAATGTCTGAAGGTAAACAATCATAACAATGTCAACTCTTCTCTCCAATCAGGGCAATGCTGATGAAGCCGGCGCAGACCACCACTTCCGCAAACCAGCCAATGACATCACATCCCAGCTGGAGATCAACTTTGGAGACCTGGGCCGCCCTGGGCGCGGTCGCGGGGGAGCTCGTGGAGGAAGGGGAGGACGAGGTGGTGGTGGAGGCAGCCGGCCGGCACGTGGGGGAGGTCGATCCGAAAAGGTAAACAATGTAAGCGGTAGTCATTGACCACCTCAAAAGCTATTGTCACTAACCACAAAAGTATATACTTATTGACTGCAAAAAAAAAAAAAACTGTCACAGAGAAAATGCTGTAGCTAATTACACAAAGTAAAATTGTATGGCAAAGGCTGACCATTCACTGAGGTAACTTATGGCAGTGGTTGTTCGTGTTGTCTCGTACTCATGTCCAGGTATAGAAACTTCCTTCCTCTCTCTCTTTGTCTACAGCCGGGTGGAGTGTCAGTTCCCAATGTGGATGACCCAGAGGCCTTCCCGGCACTGGCTTAAGACTCCAGCACCGCCACCAGCCCACCCATCAGCCCCTCTGGGCCCCTCTACGAGGCTTGCATGCTTACAACTTCTTCAAGTATACGAGAAAACAAAAGAAAGCGACGATTTTAACGACGAAAAAGACTGTCATCCATACCATTCACATCTGAGGACTGAAATTTTACCTGTTTTAAAAAGAGAAAAAACAAGAAAAGAAAAAAACAGAAAAAGGACTCTTGTTACACTGAAGGAAATTATAGGTAGAGGTTTTGTATTTAGAGAAATGATAGCAGGGATGTTTTCATACAGTATTGTTTTTTTTCAGAGATTATGCATACTTCATGGATATTCTTTTGTATTGCTGCTTGAATACAGTACATTCGGAAAGTATTCAGACCCCTTAACTTTTTCCACATTTTGTTGTTACAGCCTTATTCTAAAATGGATTCAATTTTTTTTTCTCATCAATCTACACACAATACCCCATAATGGCAAAGCAAAAACAGGTTTTTAGAAATATTTGCTAATTTATTACAAATAAAAAACTGAAATCACATTTACATAAGTATTCAGACCCTTTGCTATGACACTCGAAATGGAGCTCTGGTGCATCCTGTTTCCATTGATCATCCTTGAAATGTTTCTACGACTTGATTGGAGTCCACCTGTGGTGAATTCAATTGATTGGACATGATTTGGAACAGCACCCACCTCTCTATATAAGGTCCCACAGTTGACAGTGCATGTCAGAGCAAAAACCAGGCCATGAGGTCAAAGGAATTGTCCGTAGACGATCTCAGATGTAGACTCTCAGACCAAGATTCTCTGGTCTGATGAAACCAACATTGAACTCTTTGGCCTGAATGCCAAACGTCACATCTGGAGGAAACCAGGCACCGCTCATCACCTGGCCAGTACCATCCCTACAGTGAAGCATGGTGGTGGTGGCAGCATCATGCTGTGGGGATGTTTTTCAGCGGCAGGGACTGGGAGACTAGTCAGTATCGAGGGAAAGTTGAACAGAGCAAAGTACAGAGAGATCCTTGATGAAAACCTGTACCAGAGTGCTCAGGACCTCAGTCTGGTGCGAAGGTTCACCTTCCAACAGGACAACGACCCTAAGCACACAGCCAAGACAACGCAGGAGTGGCTTCGGGACAAGTCTCTGAATGTCCTTGAGTGGCCCAGCCAGAGCCCGGACTTGAACCCGATCGAACATTTCTGGAGAGACCTGAAAATAGCTGTGCACCGACGCTCCCCATCCAACCTGACAGAGCTTGAGAGGATCTACAGAGAAGAATGGGAGAAACTCCCCAAATACAGGTGTGCCAAGCTTGTAGCGTCATACCCAAGAAGACTTGAGGCTGTAATCGCTGCCAAAGGTGCTTTAACAAAGTACTGAGTAAAGGGTCTGAATACTTGTGATTTCAGTTTTTTATTTTTAATAAATTAGCAAACATTTTAAAAACTTGTTTTGGCTTTGTCATTATGAGGTATTGTGTGTAGAGTGGGAAAAAAATAATTAAATCCATTTTAGAATAAGGCTGTAACATAACAAAATGTGGAAAAAGTTAAGGGGTCTGAATACTTTCTGAATGCATTGTATATGCATTTCCAAGATAGAGGTTGAATTGTGTGTCTGTTTCTTACCCTGTGAGGCTTTTTTGCTGGCTTTCCTCAAGACTTAACCTGAATGTTTTGGGGTCATCTTAGACAAGTGTTCATTAAGGGGATATGTCTTCAAGTCATATATTACTTAAATGTTTAGACTTACAATGTGTTTAGTACAGGTGTACTAAGTATTCAACATGTGTTTTCAAATGTACCTGAAGTCTAGTGACTCTCCCTTAAGCTAGATATTCTTTTCTGCTTGTCATGCAGTGAAAGTGAATGCCTCTGGTTTTCCTTTTTGTTTATTTTTTTCCCACTTTGATGGCTTTGCTCTTTTCTGGTGGATCAGTGGTTACTATGCTCTGTCCCTGGTCCTATTTTACTACCTGTGTCTTCAGTCAGCCACGGCCCAATGTATTTCTAGGCTGGTCCTTTTAGGTCATACAGGCTATACTACTAGTAACCTGAGCACCACTAAGCGAATATTGTATTTTATGGGTGTGTGTGTGTATCTGCGTGTGAGTGATTGTTAATAGTGATTGTGAATGTGAACGATAGTTACTTAAACTTTATGTATTCCTCTACCATGAGCTTGACAACCTACTGAAAGTAGACTGCAGGTTCCAAGCAGCTTGGTTTTGCCTGATGTAGCTTTTATTTTGAGAACATGGTGTTTCTATCTAGGTTAGATAGTGGACTGTGAACATATCTTGCACTTAAGAGTATTGATAAAGATATTATTTTAGAGCTTTGGAAGCACATGGTTTTATCAGCACCAATACTCGGAAGATGGTTGTTTGTTTCCCTCTTGTGATCATCTTTGTTATTTTTATATTGTTTTATTTTGTTATACGCAGCACTACTGCATAATTTCTCTGAAAGAAATGTGCTGTTCAACATGGTCCAATTGAGTGCTTCAGAACATTTGAATGCTGATCATGCTTAAAGCCAGCTGTGTCTGCATTGTCAGCAAGGTTTTATTTTACTAATGTGGGTATACTTTACAGTCATTGGGTTGGGGAAGGAGATACATTGAAACAAGTGGTAAGTGATTGAAAGCTTTATATTTTGTGCTCTTGAAAGACTTGATGGCAATGCACCGACACAGAGGACTGGAGCTGACTTTTTGTAGGACTGTTTGAGCCACTTGATGACAGACTTTTTCTGCAAACATCCCTGTTCTAATAAATTGCTTAGAGGTGTTGTGTATTCTGCCCACGGCAGTGACTTTGTGTGAAATCATTACTGTGATTTTAAAAAAGAATATGAAACATAACAGCTGTGGACTCTTTATTGATGGCAAGGTAATTTATGTAAGGACATACCGGTACACACAAACTCCTGAATATCAGTTTTGAGTTTGTCAACTGATGTCCAATGGCATACACTTGTTTAGGTCAGCTACTGGCCAATCCGCTTACCTAACAGTCATCATTGGAGTAAATATAACGGACTGTTATGTGTGACTCTTGCCCAGGTTCAAGTAAAGATCAACCCCAGAATTTAAATGTTCACAGTATGATAGTGATGATAGGCCATTTAGGAAACAGTCTCACAGTCACAGATATCAAACTACAATACGTTCTGTGGAAAATGTTTCTATACAAAGAAAGCGTGAGGAGAATTTAGAAGACGAAGATAAAGCCTGGTAAGTATCTTAAGGTATACCTTAAAGTCGAAACCTCTTTGCTTGGATACACACTTGTTGCAGCTACCTCTGCAACCCACGAGATGGAGACACATCGTAGTAATGTTGAATAAATGAGAATGCCCGCCCCATCGTTACGTAACACATTTAGTAAATTATGGCGGAAGTTCGGAGACGTCCACCTGTGCAACATGAAGAGAAAACTTCAGAGAAAAGCTCATTATCTAAGCGTGACGGCAAAGGGCTGACAGACGCTAATTCGGTCATGCATATGAAGCTTGTCGCTGCAGGATTTTACGGACTGAGCTCGTTTCTCATCGTTGTTGTTAACAAAAGCGTCCTTACCAGTTACAGGTAGGCTACAGTCGTTTGAACTTTGGACTAATAACAAGACGCAGTCCATGGGGTTCGGCTGCACTGGGAATCTTATAATGAACCTACATTTTTTTAGGATGTTTTTAGGACCTGACCCGAACATTGTGGCTAAACCTCACTCAGTATTTGTTGACCATCAGAGAAGAAATTGAATGGGATTGGGAAAGTATTAATGGATAGCCGCCCCTGGCATCTTGGTGTCACGCAAGCATTAATTATGTGCTAATTTAGATACATTGATAACCTCTGTAGACATGTAGTTTGTACTGTAGTTTCATGAAGATTCGACGTCAAGAAACTATCATTGAATCATTTGAGTCTGTATTTGCAGATTTCCCTCTTCAACATGTGTGGGGATTGGTCAAGTAAGGATGCTTTTTACTGTTATTAATCTTTATTAAAGGTTTGCCTATGTAGTTTAAAAGTGTTTTGAATGTGTATCACATTGGATCTTTTTGCAGATGCTGGCTACAATAGTAGTGCTAGGGGCAGCAAAGGCAATGGGTGTTATCAGATTTGCAGATCTGGACATAAGTATACCAAAGAAGGTGAGTCCATGTTTCACTTCTGTGTCATCATATCTCATATATGGATTATGTGGACAATTTCAGTGTTTGGCATTCATTACACAATACATCTGTTGTCATCAAGCACATATTTGTGAGCCTAGATATGGGAGTCTGTAGTGCTTCCCAATATCTCCTGGCAAAGACCTCCTCAGAGAATGATTAACAATGAATTATTTTTAAATATAATGTAGACAGAGGATTAAAACATTGTGCCTGTCATTGCAGATGTTTCCCCTACCTCTTCTGTATGTTGCCAATCAGATATCAGGACTGTTTGGGACGCAACGACTCAAGTATGATATCTCTCTTTGTTGACCTTGACATTAGATACTGTACTCACCACTCAATGCCTGCAATGTATGTAAACCATCAGAAACCCTGCATGTCTTCTTTTCCAGTCTACCCATGTTTACAGTTTTAAGAAGATTCTCTATTTTGTTAACCATGTTGGCAGAAGGATTCCTACTGAAGTAAGTTCATTTCTGTTATAGGCTATACATAAATGGAAATCTCCTTTTGGTTTTCAAAAGCTTACTAAAAATGACCAGCTTGTGTGAGCATTCTTTTGTATCTGAAGGAATAACCTGTTTCATCCCACACAGAAAGACATTCTCTCGGTCTATCCAGCTAACTGTATTTGCCATGATTCTTGGGGCCTTTATTGCTGCAAGGTATGCTAGGCTGGTTATGCATGTGCCTATTAACTAGGATTTGTACCATTGCAAAATCAAGTAAGCTAACCTAAGAAAGTAAACTGTTGAATCGCAAATGATCCCCTAATCACAGTCTATAAGCCTTTTTTTTATTGACAATGGCTAATACTCCAGGAACACTATATGATGATAAGGCATTATAATGCAGTGATACAAGTCTTATAATAAGCTATGAACACATTATAACTGTATGATTATAGTAAAGTGAACCTCCTGTTATTATAATTATGCGCCCCACTATTGTGCTTCACTCATTGATGCTCTGTCTGTTGTAGCACTGATTTGGCCTTTGATCTCCAAGGCTATGTGTTCATTATGCTCAATAATGTTCTGACTGCAGCCAATGGAGCCTATGTGAAACAGAAACTTGACTCCAAGGTTAGTGCATATGTGAGAATGTGTGCTTTTGTGAACCATGTTCATCTCTGTGTTTTGTATGTTATAACATTGGATATCTGGGAGGAGGAGCAAATCTACTGTACTTTTACAATACATATACAGTACATGATGTTTTAATGAACAGATGATGTTTCAACACTGCTTTGCAACGTATTGTATAAGTTGTATGAAAATAGGGGAGTATGAAATAGGGGAGTATGCTTAAAAATGTTGTACTTTCTAAATGGTGAAACCAATCTGAAAGAAACATTGAATTAAAGCTGAGAATCTCTACTTTGACCCCATAATAATTGTTTGATTTGAAATCCATACTGTTGGAGTATAGAACTAAAATGATAAAATGCTCCCTCCTTCCAGTACTTATGGAGGGCACTGTATGTGAAAACTGTATGAATTAACAAATAAGTGCTAAGATAATTACTTATAATAATTGTTAATCATAATGAGCTCATCAGGGGTCATTCTTTTATTTTTTTTATTATTCAGTGATTTTCAAAAAAATACATCTGCAAATGCCCTCCCCCTGACTGGAAACTCGTTGTTTTTGAAAATCATAGATGATTTTGTTTACCCAAATGACATCATAGGGGATCGTATTCTAAGTACTTTTTCTTCTTATCCTTTGACTACAGTCAAAAAAGTTGTGTTCTAATGTTTTCCACATTTACTAACCTGTATGTACGTTTATCTACATAGGAGCTAGGGAAATATGGGATGCTGTACTACAATGCCTTGTTCATGATCGTCCCTACAGTGGCATATGCACACTACAACAGGGACCTGCAAATGGTAAGTGGCTATCTATGGTGTGTGCTTTTGACTCCATGGCATGTACACAATGTAGAGGGCTACAGTAGACGGATCCAAGGCAGGCTGTTGTTATTGAAGATTTGATAAAACACTGAAGGATAGAGAAAAGATTGGACAGGTTAAGAATTTATTCCCCAGTACAACTTCAGACGTTTATGGACATGATAAAGCGGACTCTACACACAAGTTATCATTACGTTATATCTGACTCCAAAATATATTTTATGAGGGATTCGCTCATCCCTGTGTGACAGACACTCAAATCATATCGGATCCTAGATTCCATTAAGAGTATACAATATGCTATTACCATGCTTTCAAGTTAGGAGGAGTTTACACATAGTCCAATACCTGATGTGATGACTCGAGTCTATGTGTTGCTAATGATGCATGTGAATATTAGACATTAATGGTGAACTCTGTGATAACCTGGTCACAATTATGTCGTGCTGTTTTCACAGAACCTTTATCTAGCACACAACATCATATTAATGCACACAGGAAGAATGAGAATAGAGTATCAACAAATAAACCAATTGAATAGTTTAAAAGAAACATACAAAATAAACAAACTGTAGTAAACTAATGGAAGTTTAACCATACATCTAAAGTTATGTGTGTCAAGGACAACACAGAAGAATGGCCCATCACAGGCCTAACCCAAAACTCGTGAAGGTTCTGTATCTTCCTTAAATATTCTCCAAATGATAGAACATAGGTGGGAGAGGCCTGTTGGCCTATACTATATACATTACAGTAGCATGGCAGTCACGGTGCAATATCCTCAGGACGTCCACCAGGCATGCTCATTCAACTGTAAATAGGTGTTCCGTGCTGAGAGAGGGGGGCATTGATCATTATTCACAATGGAAGGTCAGACGATCACTGTCTTTGTATCAGCCACATTTAAATACATTTAAATCACATGGCTGGTGCTACCAAATCAGTCTACATTGTCAGCTTTGTGGGGACTTGAACCACCATTGAACTAAGAAATTAAGTGTTTGTCATTTTTCTGTCTAAGGCACTGGAGTTTGAAGGGTGGTCAGACAAACTGTTTGTCGTCCAGTTTGTGCTTTCTTGTGTCATGGGGTGAGTTCATTTTCCTCTGTGTTTCTATTTATGTAAATGTCATGTAACTCTGTATTACACTTTGTATGAAAATGTATCCTGTGAATGGAACTGTGTCCACATCTCTAGATCCAGTCATAGACTCTGATTCCGAGTCTGATTCTGATCTGTAGATGCTACCTCCTAAAATGGACAAGGACGCATTTTGTGGTTATTACAGTTTGGACACGTTAGATCTCATTGAATGTTTGCCATTGTAGCTTGTAATTTTATTTTTGGGAGGCTTTAAGCAGTGTCAGAGCAGCTTGCTCTGAATTGTGTACAGTTGCAGTTACTGGGTACTACTGTAACTAATCAATCATGTTGGATTAGACTTTGTATTATTCATGCCTGACCTCTCTTTCTTTGTCAGTTTCATTCTGATGTACTCCATTGTGCTTTGCACTCAGTACAACTCTGCATTGACCACCACAATAGTGGGCTGTATTAAAGTAAGCATTGTCTGAACTACTTATCATTATCACACATTATGCACACTGAGAAGAGTTTTCACATGGACTACTGACATCCATTTTGCTTCCTTCCTCAGAATATTTTAGTTACCTACATAGGAATGGTGTTTGGCGGAGACTACATTTTCACTTGGGCCAACTTCATTGGTTTAAACATCAGGTAAAGGAAAGTCCAACTCAGCCACCTAGTAGCACATCCTGTAGTTGTTTGCACCATAAGGGAGAGTGACATATAATGCAATAGTTCAGCAGCATTCAATAGTTAAGTTGACATTTTAAACTTTGATTCCCCTCTCTTCCTGCCTATGTTATAAGGCTGTGTTGTGACAGAGACAATAGAGAGACCAAAGTTGAACTGTCATAACCCCTCCCCTATCTCTCATCTTCATACAGCATTGCTGGCAGTCTGGTGTACTCCTACATCACCTTCACAGATGAACATACCAGTAAGTTGTGGAAACGCCACTAAGCTAGGACATGGAAATCATTGCATTTATGAGAGAGAACGAATACAAATGAGCTTTGGTGTATTGTTTGAAACTTCAGATGGAAAATTGTAATTCATTTTTCAAACATTTTCATGGAATTGTTCATACAATGAGTCTATGTTAATAGAAAACAGCTGTTAAACTTTCACAATGGCTTGCAGGAAAAACAGGCAGTATAATAAGCCATGTTATGTGCCATAAATCCTAGGTTTGCTATATACTTCAAGTATGTGTTTCAAATGCACCCCACTTGTGTTCATGATTTCATTACTTTTGGGGTAAAATAAGTCTCTGAAATGTTCTGTACTTGAACCTCTCATTTGAACAGAAAAGCCTTAAATGGGACAGTGCCACTGGAGGGTGCAGCAGAACATGGACTCTTCACACACATTTATGTTCTGTGGGCTCCGTTTTCAGCTGAGTCCAAAGGTTCAAACACAGGCATATTGGCAATTTGTGTTGGCTGTAACAGGTAATATTACCACAGTGCTGGAGCTCTGTTTCATCTGCGCTCAGGTGGGTGAAGTAGCATTGAGGCGTGTTCGTGACAATGAGCAGGTGAAGTGCCGTCCTGCCTTGAAAATAGCACTGTTTCAGACACACTCTAGTGGCTGTGTTTTCACTAAGACACATTTCTACACTGTTAAAATAGAGCCCCTTGTGTATGTCAATTACCACTTTTATTTTTTTTAAATGTGGTGATCAAATTATAAAAATGTTCAAGCTATTGTGATAACAATTATCATACATTCCATAATCAAGCACTGTAAGCCATGAAATCATTGTTTGAGAGTTGGTAGAACATTTTGGAAAATATCAACTGCATTTTTAACATCAATGTTAATTCGCAATGTTAGAATCTCTGAAATGTTTCTGTGGGCAAACTTATCACACTTATAAATGTATGACCATTCCTTTAAAAAGATATATATATGACGTGTCATGAAATTGTTAATTGTACTGTGAATCTAATTGTTAATCATGCCTATTTACACTTGTTAGCATCTTCATTTAAAATGTGTGTTATGCAACATTCGCCCATATAAGGTACACTGTCTATATTATCTCTATTCAGTCAAATCAATGAGAATGAACTGTAGACTATACTGTGCTAGGTCACCTAGGGGACAAAAAGCTAGTTTCAAGAAATAACACAACAAAGAAAGTCATTATTAATACATTTATTAAATATAGCCAATGTTATTCCATTCACAGCAAGTCTAATCTTGGTATACACTTCACTTTTATTGTTGTCATTTATGGAGGAAAACTTACAGCACATCATTTGTTAAAATAAAAAAAGACAAACCAAAACAAAACTACTTGAATCAACATAATTTTTTAGGCTTAAGCTTTAAAGACAAAAAAGTTTTTTTTTCCTTTTTTTTTTTTTAAACTTGTGAATGTAAGTTCGAAGCAGGAATACAAAGTAAATTGTTGAAAATGTCAAACAGAAGGCTACAGTAACAAAAATAAAATGTTTTTTTTCAAAGCTATGCCCCATGATAAAGGGGCCTCCACAGTAACCAATAGAGGTTCTTTGCTCTGAAATTGGTCATGTATGTAACATGTAATGGCTGGGGAGAAGAGATGTTACTGGAACCACATGGTCTCCCAATTTCAACTGCGGTTTAAATGAAATAGCGTCATGTTACACCATGTCCATTTCTTTCACAGTCACTGTTAAACTAGTTTTTGCTTCAAACACATTTCTGAATGCGCTCGGTGAAAAGTGGCAATGGGAAATGTTGCTGAAAAAAAGGAATGACTACTTTTATTACAGCTCAGCTCAGGGCAACAAGGAGAAGAATCCTTGACAAAAGCTTACAAGAGAGACTGTAAAATACAGACAGATTTAAGATAAGGTTATCAAAAAGTGTAAGAACTGTACAAGATAAGAAATCTTTACAAACTTTACACATAAAATCACTGAAGTACTTTCTAGTAAAAACAAAGAGACAAACAAAACAATAGGAAAGCTCTGACTAAGAAAATCCAAAAATACAGCGTTCTAACCAATGAGTTATATAATACAGGACATCACTGATGCCAGACGCTTTACACAAACAAACCTGGGAGGACAGACACCCATTGGTTCATTTCTTTTAATTAAACAAACATAATCATGGTCACGGCCTATGAGGGGTCAGGATTTCATTAGCAATGATCTCATGCAGCAGTGTTGCTTTACCACTCGATATCAACAAAAAAGAGAAACACAAAATGATGAAAGTGCAACTTAGTGTGCCTGCAACAGCGCCAGCTTGCTTATCTCATCCGGTCAAAGACTCAAAACCCTCTCTTAATAACAAGACCATCCTCCTACCTCCTGGGTTCAAATGGCTTGGATAGCAAATACCCATCATTGTAAATTTCTTTAAAAAATATATAAATATCTTTCACGTAAAAAAATATCACAGGCGATTGTTACAAATAGGAAAAAAGCATTTCTTTGCAAAATTTTTGAGATTGGTCTCTCCAAAAGGGTGTAAGGATGAATCTTAATCAGTATGAAGTATAATGTGGCGGCAGTAATGGAGTGGGGAGGGGTAGCGGTACTTTGGATGTGTGGAGCGGAGGTGTTGCTGGATTTAGGGTGGGGGGGCCAAGTGTGCTCCTTTACAATCAGGCCGATGCCCTCCCTCCATTGCTGGTGGCCCAGCTGGGTTTGGTTCGTTGGTTTTGAGGTTTGGTTTCCGTGCCCTTTGACATTTGATTAAGTCATCAGCCCTCCTGCTGCGTTCTGGAGGGTTCGGGCTCGCTCTGCCCCGATGGCTCCGCCTCTGTCCGGCACCTCTTGGCCGGTCTGTCGTAAGGGGGCGGGGCGTCGCCATGGGGCTCTAGGGTGCCGTTCCTGTCGTGGCTAGGTGCATCGGCCGGATGATGGTCGCAGCCGTTGGAGTCATTGTCCAAGGCAGGGGGGGGAGGATCCAGTGGGAGGTGGCTAGGACCGTTGGACTGGACTGGTTCTGGTTTGACTTCATTCACCATAGACGAGTGTGAGCCATCTCCAGAACATGAGTTGTAACTCACTAAACCTATTGGAAAGATGAGAGAGAGGGAGTGAGCTTCTAAAGTCATGAACTACCTAACTGATGAGACACAAGATTCTCCCTAAAACCCTGTGGGTTTTTCGCAGTCATAATACTGTAATTGGTTCATTCACACAGTCTGTGTGTGTGTGTGTGTGTGTGTGTGTGTTCCCTCCGTACCGTTGTGACTGCTGCCGTCCTCTCTCTCGGAGTGGCTGGTGCTGCTGTTGGAGGTGGTGGGAGGGGGCGAAGCCGCCCGGCTGGAGGTGGCACTCTCCGTCTCATCCAGCAGCCTGTCCATGTAGTCCCTGAGACACCACAGCAACACAGTCAGCAGAGGCCATAGACCACTCATGACTGGCTCTCGCTACATTAGTCACACCACAATACACATGCACATATAGTCAACATAGTATGGTAGATTATGTAAAAACTAAAATATGTACTGTAATCGTTGGTACACAGATGTATTGCGATAAATATCTTAAATAAATATAAAATGTGTTTCAATAAAGGAATTTCATATCGATTGGCATCTATATACTGTTATATAATACAATACTTTTTTTTTTGTATGTGCAAGGTATTTGGCCCTTTAAAAGAGGTCTGAGAACAACTGTCTAGGAGTTGACCATACTAAAATGGTGACTTACGTGACACCAGGATGAAGATTGTATTTCCTTTTCCCAAGCCTGGTTTGCTGTGCAAAGAAATCATAACGCTCAGACTTCTTCCACATGTAATAAAAGGCCACACATTCTCCTACAGACCTAGTTCTCACCTGAAAAATTTAATTCAGCAGACACGAAATAGCCATTATTACCATCGCTTCCAGAATTGGGCTCAGTTCTATTTCAACCAGTCAACTTCTACAGAGAGTAATCGAAATGCAATTTGTGAACTGAAAAACTTCTCTTGGAAATTATTTTTCAATTCATCAACTAAATTTCAATTCTTCTCCTGAAACTGATTAGAGGTTAAAATGGAACAGACTCCAACTCTGATCGCTTTAAAACACATCATATGCAAACTATAGACATTAACATTTGGCAGTATTCATAATAAAGACATACTTGTCAATCAAATATTACTGTGTAGATTATCAAAATCATCTTTGAGATTTTAAGATAACATTCATAAAGGACATATCTTACCTTGTTGGCTTGTATCAAATTAAAGTCTTTGCCATAAGCTTTTAATCCTTGTTCAAAATTCCTACATTCTTCTTCTGTCCAAACAGACAGCTCTTCTGTGACAGAAGAGAAAGGGTTAAGTGTCAACAACAACTACATTCAAATTACATACAATTAGAAAGTAATGAATACACTATACAATACCATTGTAAGAAAACATCAATCATTAATGTCCGAAACATGATTGATGAATTTTGTCCAATATTTGACTGAAATAAGTCTATACCATATCACTACAGATCTTACCTCTAGCTGCTTTCACATTAAACCTCAGTCTTCTTAATGCTTCCTCAGTGTCAAACTCACACTTGACCAACTCATAAAGCGCCTGGAGGAAGACAAATGGTAATTGTAAAACAGACATTCAAAGATATGACACAGTCTGCATGAGCACTTGCAAGATAAATTACACTTTTGGATATTGACACAATTAATCAAATTTGGGCATCTTGATGCATACTACAGCTTTCAGATGGTCCTAAGATATTATGATTGGAGTGCCTGCCTGTTTCAGCACTAGCTGACTTGAGAGCCGTTGTCTTAACTGTACCTGCTCATTGTCTTTGATATGGGATCCCTCAGGGATGGCATCCACCCCCTTCTCCTCTCCTGTACGTCTCGACGCCTCCGTCAAAAACTCCACCACCTTGACTTCAGGAAGGAACTCTGGGTCCCACAAGAGCTGGTCATCATTTTCATACACTATGGAGATGGAAGGAGGGAGGGGGAGAGAGAGATCAATTTATTTCCAATGTATCTATGTGTTAAGTAGCAATTTAAAGACCAAGCTCTTACCTTTCTCATTGTCTTTATATTGACATAGACCAGAGGGAGTTTCAGCCTGATACATGGAACCAACCATAATCTCCTGTGGAGGTCAAACACAGTTTCAATTTTACAAACCCAAACTGTGAAAATGAGAAGTAGTGGTGGAAAGTAGTTGAAAAATGTACCTTTTTCCAATCCTCAGATGGAATATAATCTTCATCCTCCTCTGACTCTTCCTCTGCATCATTATCTGAAACCACATTAGACATTTTGTTTTCTCATTTCAACATTTTGAAATGACAAAAGTACTCATTTTGAACCACTGGTTAAATGCATAGTGGCTTGGCAAAGTATTCAGACCCCTTCACTTTTTCCACATTTTGTTGTGGTATAGACTCAATTTAAATTGATTAAATTTTATTTTTTTTTGCCATCAATCCACACACAATACCCCATAATGACAAAGCGAAAACTCGTTTTTAGAAATGTTTGCAAATTTCTTATTTTAAATACAGAAATACCTCATGTACTTAAGTATTCAGACCCTTTGCTATGATACTCTTAAAATTTGCTCAAATTCAAAAATGTCTTTATCAAGTCACTCAAAAAGTTGAATTGAGTCCATTTGAGTGCAAGGATAATAGTTCATGTGATCTCGGAATGAATATTGTTTGTTTTTATAGTCTATGGTTTGCATAGGAAACAATTATACACAATGTGGATAAGGATGTTACTACCCACCCGGCAAATTCCATAATTTTCTCTTGATCTTGACAAACTCCCTAGTCCCTGCCGGTGACAAACACTCCCATAACATGATGCAGCTACCACTATTCTTCACACAAAGGATGGTGCAGAAACTGCATTGTATGTGCTGGATTTGCACTAAACTTAATGCTTTGTAGTAAAACCAAATAAACACATTTCCAGACACTTTCTTTGCTGTATCACTTGAAATCATTCTTGCAAACACAATTATGGATATGAGATAGATTCTTTTCCATTATGAAATTCGTTTTTGGCCACTTGGTTATAGACCAATTTTGAGTTACTGAGATGATGGTCTCATCCACTGTGCTTTTTCCTCTCCGCCATTCAACTTTGTAGATTTGTGTAAGTCTCCCTAGGCCTCAGGGTAGCATTCCTGAGCAGTGTCATTCCTCTCCATTTGCTCAGTTTGTAATGACAACCTGATCCAGTGTGTAATTGAAGATATTAATTCCAAAATCACATTAACTATTATCCTTGCATTAAGATGGACTCAATTCAAGTGATTTGAGTGATTTGTTGATGACATTTTTGCATTTGAGGTAATGTTAAGAGTGTCATAACAAAGGGTCTGAATACTTATGTAAATTATGTATTTCTGTATATGAATTTTAATACTTTTTTTTTTAATTGCAATTTTAAATTGAGTCTATAACACAACAATATATGGGAAAGTGAAGGGGTCTGAATACTTTCCGAAGCCACTGTATATACAGAACATAGAACACCAACTGTCCCACATTTCATTCAATATCAAACTTATGTCTCAATGAGGGGATAGGTGTAAATAAAAGACAAAGGCTCATACTTTCAAAGTACTTGAGTTTCTGTGGCCGTATCAGCTCTACCGTTCCATGAGATTTGACGGAGCGCGTGCGACCCTCGCCGGACAAATGAGTGTCATCCCCCAGACCTGACGAGATTGTTACCCTTTCAACCTGAACACACACACACACCAAAGTGTTACACACAGTTGTGCCTCATATAATATACAATACTGTACCACAAGCAGTCTTAAAACAGCATTATCAAAGAACGGCTGCATCTGAAAAATGATGCACTTCCTTACCTCAGCGTCAGACCTAGATGCTTGATCTATCATCAGTAGATTTGTACCCAATTTTCCTTATTGACTAAATACATCAGTTTAGTTTCCAGGAATCCAGGACAGCGCACACACACCTTATTCCTCTTCAGCTCGCCAGTGCTTCTGCTGCTTTCATCGTTGTCCAGGTCCTCTTCCTCATCATCTTCCTCATCTTCTACCTCCCCATCCTCTTCATCCTCTTCATCCTCCTCCACCTCTTCCTCCTCCTCTTCCTCCTCATCTTCTTCGTCCCCAGGTGAACCACCTCTGTATCCATACATATTCAGCAACTCGTGAATGGGCATTTCTCCCTCCTGTTTCACCAAAGGGGAAAATCTTCACCATTTTGTTGCACACTGGATTGTTCTTGAAAATGCAGAGAATTCAAATGAACTAAAAATGCTCTCTACTTATATTACTAATGATGCTTTATCACAGGGGGGAAATAGTAAATATCTACAAATATTACTTTCATCAGGATAACAGGTAAGTTATGCAAAAAAATAAATTTAATAAGACACACTCGTGCAAGATCCTCGATCTCGTTGCTAAAGTTTGTCTCTCCCTCAAGCATCTCCTCTTCCTCAAGCGTGCGTTCGTCATCAAAGTCGTGGACGAGCATATCAGCAGAAGGGTCAAACTCATGGTCGTCTGAACCTGCTGAACCTCCTGAGAAAAAGACACAAAGAACACAGGGTATCTTGTTGTGGCATATAATAAAATAATACAGATAACAATAATAATAATAACAAAAACAGTCATAATGTTCCAGCAAAAGCACACAGTGCCCCAAAGCTCATAATAAGAAATACTATAAAGCAGCAAAGGGGTGTGTCTGGCTCAATTCTAAACGCTTTTAAACATGACTTTATGTATAATAGTGATGGATTTATTATTATAGATATACATTGTTATTATTATTATTATATTTAATTATTAGTAGCGATTATAGTAGCAATCAACTTTGGATCGATCAATGCAATTTATCTGAATCCTAAGAATATAATAATATTTACCTGGGCTCGTACTCCCAAAGGAGGGCTGAAATACAAACCAAAATACCCAAGATTAGTCATAGTATTAATCTCTGATCCGATCAACTTTATGATATAACGTTGAATTACATAGTCAGCAATATACCAAATCATGATTATAACTTGTATATTCGCTAGATACCGGATTTTGAGACTATGATGCAGTTTTTAGGGTGTCCTACATCATAATCATCAAGTATTACACTGATCAGTGTTACTCTTCTTGTTTAGAATCTGGTTGGCAGAAGAAGTCAAAGCACAAAAAGCGCGCCTGAACTTGTAACTAGATAACTGCTTGTTGGCTAATCAACAATGCTACCAAAACAGACATGAGATGTTGCTGTTCGATATTTCTCATCGTAGTAATATCATGCTTTTCAGATAAGCCATAATAAGAACTGTCAAATCAAGACTTGCAGAAGATCGAACAAATACGAATACTTTGGATCAACATAAGATTGTTGGCTAACTTAGCTAGCTAAAATAATTTCGATGCTTGCTATTTACAACTCTTAAGTTTAAACAGATTGCTAGCTAACCCCGTAGCTAGCTAGTTAGCTAGCTATTAAAGTCATTTTTTATACAAAACAAACGTCACCACTCAAATATTCCCCTTTATCTCCTCGGGTAGCTATCCGTCTCAAAATCATTACAAGCTATGTGAATGATAGCCACACTGCTACCCTCAGAATTGCTGGTATAAACTGGCTAGGCTAACCAGCCATCCTAGCTAACATTAGCCAGTTAGCAATTGCTAAACCTGAAGTTGGCAAAATACAACGAGGAAATGCGACATGTTTATTGTTTCAAAATGTAACTATCTCCTCGTTGATTTCGTACATATGTTTTACTTTCCACGTGGGACATGTGTATCCGACAGAACAAACACTGCAAACCAAAGAGTATATTATCGTTTCTTTCCTACCTCCGCCATGTTTGCAATCCTGTAAGAGTTACAGTGGGGAGGGGGGGCGGGGGGCTCAACGAGCTGTGCTCTGTGAACAATAATAGTGAAACTCCGCCCACTTAACTCCGGTGTATGTAAATTAGGAATTCTTCAAAATAAAAGCGTCTACGTTAGACTTGTTTAAGCATTTAGAAATACTAAATATGGATGAAGGAACGACAGATTGTATGTAACTATATCTGGGAATAAACATTAATCCTAAAGGTTTGTAATTCATCTAATATCCGAATTACCCTGATGAAAGACTGCTGCACTGCATAGGGGACACATAACGGACTGTACACGAATCATTTTCCAAGGCTAAACTAGATTTCATACCACTCTACTCAGCAACACTTCTAGAATATGAATCAAGTGAATTTCAAGGCCAATAACACTTTGTATGACACCCCTCATGGTTGAAATTCACTTGATTCATATTCTTGAAGTGTTGCTGAGTACAGTGGTAGTATTATATAAATCATGTTTAGCCTTGGAAAATGTGTCCCCTAGGCAGTCCAGCAGTCTTTCATCAGGGTAATGATATTAGAAGAATTACAAACCCTTAAAAACATAAATAATACATTGAGAGGATGAAATGTTTATTCTCAGATATAGTTAGATATAATATGTGGTTCCTTTATCCATATTTAGTTTTTCGAGCAAGTTTAACGTGGGTGCTTTTATTTGGAAGAAATCCTCATTTACATACACCCGAGCTAACTGGGCGGAGCTCCACTATTGTCGTTCACAGAACACAGCTCTCGATCTGGTGGTCAAAGGAATTGGAATCATGAATGGCGTGATATACATCTCTGTACTCTATCTGTGTTTTCTGAACTCCAATAAGCCCCATTAAGACTTCCGGTTTCGCTTTTCGCCGTTTAAAATAGATGGCCAGAGTAAAGAGCCTGCAACATTTGCTAAGACATCGCTTTAGACTCAACCACACCTGATATGCATTCTAGAAGTGTTGCCGAAGTAGAATGGCACCAGAGATTAATGGAAATCTTTGAAAACAGTTTACCAGTGGTACTATCTTTGAAAAATATGTCTATATAAATATAAAATAATAAGTTTATATAAATATAATAGGCATGTAATTGCACCAATTGATCTTAAAGATCAAAAATACTTTTTCTAATTTGTTTATCCTTTCTATTGGGTAATTTGTCCTTATTTCAGCAAAAATAAGGGAAAATATTGTGAACCCATCACGTTATTCATGTTTTAACTCGCGCTTTTATTTTGAAGTCGCGAAAACGGTGAAAAGCGAAACTAGATGGAGCTTATTAGAGCTCAGAGAACACAGCTATGCTAAGGAGGAGAGTGCAAGTTTTTGTGATAAAGGTCCAAAGGCTAGTCCAAAGGCAAGTCCAAGTCCAACGGCAACACAATTGTCAACACATAGCTCAGGCGTTTTCTTAGTGGCACTGACTATTATTGTGTGGTTATGAATGAGCTGTAACCGGTTAAATTGATCTTGAAGAGCTAAAATCACGATGGGCAGTCAAAGGAACGGATTCAAAAGAGAAAGTTACATTATCTCAGTTGACGTGGGGACAACATCGATCAGATGTCACGTCTACGACAAGGAAGCCCAAATCAGAGGATCATGCACCACTCAGGTAGATTGACTGCATATTTTAGACTGAACTCAAATTCCTATGCATACAGGCTGTTCTTTTGTTATCAACAAGCAGATTTGATACAATATGCAAATGTGTTGACAGGTGAGTCTCCTGTATCCCGAACCAGGATTGGTAGAGATGGACCCCGAGGAATTGTGGAAAGGGTTCGTGAAAGTGGTGAAAGGCGCTGTACATGGTGTGTAGTGTTTCCTGTCCATAAAACAATGGCATGTGCTCCTCAATTGTGTGTTTTTGATAGAGGACAGGGTTGCAAAACTCTAACTAAGGGTGGTTAAGACAGAAAACAGCAGGACTACAATCTTTGAGGATTGGACTAAATTTGCTTAGAGTTTCTCTCTTTTACTGTAGGGCAATTCCACCGTAACAGAATTACCCTGGAACTACATGTTTCACTTTCAAACGTATGCCTAACAAAAACCCTTAGCAAAGTTTAACAAACTACTATATACTTCTAACAATTCCAACTCAACATTTTAAAAATACACGTTTACTGTGCAGCTTCAACGTTCGGTAACGGTATTAATGAATTTACCTGTTTTTTTTGTGTGTGTTTTTTAATGTAACCACGTTTCCCCAGAACTCTTGTTAAAAATCTGCTCCAAATTAAGATTCAAATATGTCTGCAGAAAGAGTGGGGTGTTATCCGGTAACAGAATGACAGTAACAAAATGACTAAATGGGTCCCCTACAGAAATGCATAACTTCTGGATTTGAATGCCATTCTGTACATGATGATGTAGCTAAAATGGGGAAACAAAGGCAGAAATACTCAATAGACATTCATTACGGTAATAATGTATTACTTTAGCAACTTATATAGAACATTTAAAAGGGAAATTGATTAAAAAAAAAAAAAAAAAAAAAAAATAGCCTACATTGTTGGCACCCAAACTGCTCCAAGTTTGCCTCAGAGATAGCTTCTGCAAAATGAAAACATTCTTTATTGTCTGCAACCAGTGTGTGAAGGATTTTAAGAATCTGTCTTAGGGACACCACACCATAAGGGTTCTGCCACAGGGACAGCCCAACTCATTTAGGTTCTGTACAACCTGCACAATAAGTGAATGTAGCCAACTCAATTTCAGTAATTCCGTGACTGATTATATTTGGTCTTTCTGTTACCGATTTGGTAACAGAATGTCCAGTTTGAATCACCTGAGGCAGAGAAATGTGAAAATATCTTACACTTATGTGGGTTTTTGGAAACAGAATGACTCGGAGACTGGGCAAATATTCTTAATCTTACAGAAGCCAAACCTTTTCCTAAAAATGAAATATAAGTGTTGATATTAGTTGACCGGGATCTACGCTTGAACATTAATGAGGTTTGATGTTTTTCTAAACACCTTTAAAGACTTTTTCTGCTAGATGTTTTCTTCAACACTTTTCCATATGTTTGACCAGAAGTCAAAGCCCTTGCTTATCCCTGTTTTTAAGTTGGTGGATAAATATATTTCCCAAAAATGTAGACTCTTCGCTTTCATTTGACACCCAATTTGATATGCACTGATGAATTTCACATTTTGATCCTCATTGGTCCCTTTACACGGAACTGCCCTATACATTAAATGTATTTTATCAGTGTCTCACTCACATACACACGCATGCTTCAGGCTCCCAGTACAGGCTCCATTTACCAGTAACTACCTATCTATAGCCTGGTCCAAAAATAACTCCTACCCTAGTGAATCCTACAGCATACCTTGTAGGTGTTTGCAGTGCTGCAGGAACCATACAGTATAGGCAATAGCAGGATGGGCTAGGGCAGGGGTAGTCAATGTAGTCGTCAGTGCAAAGTTCTGTTTAAACACACCTGATTCTCTCTCTTTCTCTGGTTGAGCAGATGCAGGGTTACAGATGCGTCAGATGGAGGCTCTTGGCATCTCCACCCAGAGAGCCACCTTCACTACGTGGGATAGGTGGGCCTGACACATGCAAAATGTTTTTCACAAGAGTCGTAAAATGTATTTCAGTTGCCTTTCTTTGTTTAGACAGGCAAGCAGAAGAGGTTATACTATCTAACTCTACACCTCTCTCTTTCTCTCTCTATCTTTCTCTTTCTCACACATTCACACAGGAAAACTGGAGTGCCCTTTCACAACTTCATCAGCTGGCAGGACCTTAGGGCAGCTGAGCTGGTGAGGTCCTGGAACAACTCTTGCACCATGAATGTGAGTCTCGGACCCCACAGGGGGCATTCAAGGTTCAACTCAGGCAGAGGAAGGATTAGAAAATAATAATAAACAAGATTCTTGCATAGGATGCTAGCATTGGGAACCAAATGGAACTCCCAGTGAATGGAAATGTAACAATTGGAACAGTTTCAGGCTTCTGCTCTTCCTTATTTCTTATATGTCCAATCCTTCCTTAAACCTAATAGTAACACTTTATATTAAGGTGCCCTTTATAAAGGTGTTATAAATTATTTATAATTTTGAAATCCTTTTTAAACCTCTAACAAACCGTTATCACTCATTAGTTTAAATGTATGAATTTTCAATGGTTTCAAAGCAGTTATTTTCTTACTTGTAGATGTCATACACTGGCACCAAGAAAATGTCAGCACATCTCTACATAATGTAAAGATCTCTAACAGAGGCTTATACCTAAGGCTCTAATAACTACTACTGAAAGGGTCTCCATGCTTAAAATCCTGTTGTCCTGCACTCTGTTCAACACATCCATGTTGTAATCATGTCCACCATCCATGTTCTCAGATTTAATTTGTGGATATACACTCACCGGCCACTTTATTAGGTACACCTTGCTAGTACCGGGTTGGACCCCCTTTCGCCTTCAGAACTGCCTTAATTCTTTGTGGCATAGATTCAACAAGGTGCTGGAAACATTCCTCAGAGATTTTGGTCCATATTGACATGATAGCATCATTGCTGCAGATTTGCAGATCGGATGCACATCCATGATGCTCTATTGGATTGAGATCTGGTGACTGTGGAGGCCATTGGAGTACAGTGAAGTCATTGTCATGTTCAAGAAGCCAGTTTGAGATGATGTGAGCTATGTGACATGGCACGTTATCCTGCTGGAAGTAGCCATCAGAAGATGAGTACACTGTGGTCATAAAGGGATGGACATGGTCAGCAACAATACTCAGGTAGGCTGTGGCGTTTAAACGATGCTCAATTGGTACTAAGGGGCCCAAAGTGTGCCAAGAAAATATCCTCCACACCATTAGATATTTGCGTTAACGAGCAGCTGAACAGGTGTACCTAATAAAGTGGCCGGTGAGTGTATTTACCACTTATCCCTCCAAACCATCATTATGTGGTTTGCCACCTCCTACCCTAGGTGGTTTACAAATGAGTATCCAACATTAATAACTATGTGAACACTCTGATCATCTGTAAAAAACCTCATTCCATGAGTTACCAATAAATAATGAAATGACACATGAATGTAAAGTTGAAAACCTTGATAATTTATTAATGAGTTACAAACATAACTGATGACATATTGAATAACTTCTGTGGGTCCACACGGCTGCGCCCACATTGTACACATACATACTGTAGATGTCTGCACAAGCAGAAAAAATATAAATGCAAACCCTACGCAGATTTCATTTTTTAGATATAAATTGGCCACAAAGATGACACAGAGCCAGCTAGCAATTAACAATAATGCTAACTATGCCAAAAATCGGCTTTTATGGCATAGCTATACTTATAGACTTCCTGTAATAGCTATACTTATAGACTTCCTGTAATAGCTATACTTACAGGGAGCAAGATACCGTTGGAAACAAATTTTATTTAGAAATTGAGAATATGTATTTCAGAAACCAAATAGAGGACATAGCTAGCTCATTTCACTAAAGTAGACCACCATATTTTTACAGAGAACATATGTTTGTGCCGCCTCTTTTTATTTTACTCAACTGTGTCAGCAAATCCTGCCCCAACTTACTCTTAAATTAATTCTGTTTTTAAAGAAAACATCTTTGTAGACACAGATAAAAGAAGGGACTCTCATATAGAAATATGTTGAATGGTGGTGTCTAGTGCATCACATCCACGGAAGAGAAAGTAATCTGCTTTTGAACTGTGAAACCATTGAAAATAAGGTGATGTACACCAGGGTTCATTTTAGAAGCATTTATAAGTACATTTATAAAGCCTTAATAACTGCATGCCTAAGTGTAAACTCATGATTTGGCAAACACCAAGTGTCTATCCAACAATTTAAATGAATCAAGTATACTGTAACTGCTTGTCAAGGGTTTATAAAAGATTTATTTAACAGATAATCCATAATTTATTAACTAGTTATACATAATTTATAAACCCTTTATAAAGGGCACCTTAAGCTTAATGTAAAGTGATACCAATCTGGTTACGGTATATGCTCTGGGCACCTCTGAATGTGATGCATGTATGGTGATGGCCAGTCATTGTTTTTCTCCATGTCATACTCTATCTATAGTGACCTAAGAAGGAATCTCTGAAACCATAATGTGTTAATATTGGCATCTGTGTTTTGCCTCTGATTGATTGATACCAAGTGTTTATATTCACCTTGGTAACTTCAGGCGATCCACGGAGTCATGAAGGTGCTCTACTTCATCTCCAGGCAAAAGCGCTTCCAAGCAGCCAGCCTGGTGGTGTTCTCCAACCAACAAGTCACTTTCCGCCTTGCCTGGGCCCTCAAGCACTACAAACAGGTATGTGTGTCAAATAAAATAAAATAAAATTTTATTTGTCATGTACATTGCATACAGCCGTAATTGACATGTGAAATGCATTGGGATTTTGTTCCTTGTGTGTGTGTGCGTGTGTGCGAGAGAGAATGTGTTGTGTGTTTGAGAGATAAAGAGACAACTATATAACTATATTAAATATTGCACATACAGCGCCTTCTGTAATTATTGGAACAGTGAAGCATTTTTTCTTCTTTTGGCTCTATACTCCAAAAGTTTGGATTTGAAATGAAACAATTATTGTCAGTCATTTACAAATGTCGTAAAGAAATGTTTTACAAACTAGACAAATGTCGCAAAGTGCTTCACAACAAAGCAATAGGAAGTAGGAAGTTGCCATCCACTTTTTTATGTCCAAAACGCAAGCTTCTAAAGCGTCCAGAAGTGGTACTTCTCCTTGTTTCATTGAAATAAAGTTGAGTGTCATCTGCATAACAGTGAAAATGTACACCATGCTTACAAATAATATTGCCTAGGGGTAGCATATATAAAGAGAACAGTAAAGGGCCTCGTACTGAGCCTTAAGGGACACCAAACTGGACCTTAGAGAAAGCTGAGGTTTTCTATCTAGTAGAACAAAATGGTATTTATCTGTTAGGTAGGATCTAAACCACTCTAATGTTAAACCATGCAAACCAACAATATCCTATAATCGTTTTAAAAGCACAATATGATCAACAAAAGAAAAACTCCGCTTAAATCAAGGACAGACACATAGCTCTGGACTGAAGCCAGACATAAGTCATAATCTACTTTGACTAAAGCTCTCAGTGCTATGTTGGGGCCTAAAACCTGACTGAAGGGTCTCATTTATTCTATTCTGTTTCAGAAACGTAGTGAGCTGCTGGGGTACTGCTTTTTCAAGTATTTTCGCGAGAAACGGCAAGTTAGATATATTATATATATATAGATATATACTAGCCACACTAGGCACACAGCCAGAAGAGAGAGAATGATTAACAATATCTAGCATAGGAGCCCCTAGGACTGGTAGAAGTTATTGAACTAGCCTAGTAGGAATAGGGTCAAGTAAACAACTGGATGGCTTAGAGGACGTAATCAGTTTGCTGAATGTCTCAGGGTTAATAGATTCAAAAGCTACCCAAACGTTCCTATTTCTAACCATATCCTGGGTACTGGGGAGTTGCAACAATTATACAGATTCACCAATACTCACCTTGTTTGACACATTTCTACTCAGTTCAACAGATTCATTAATACTCAACTTGTTCGTCACATTATCCACTCTAGTCTGATTTCTGATCTTCTCTATTTTTTCATCAACGTATTCCATAAAGTCACCGTAGGGTTAGGGTTAGCAACCTAATGGCAACTTAATTTGTGCCAGGCTGTGTACTTGTAAGTTTTGTGACTGTATCGAAGACAAATTTAGGATTTTGCTTGTTTTCCTCAATCAGGTTTGAGAGGTAGGTGGATCTTGTCATGGCGAGGGCCTGTTTATACTGGGATAGGCTATCTTTCCAGGCAGTGTTAAAGTGTGAGGTTAAAGGATAGAATCAACACTAGACTTTGACAACCATGTGACAACATGCACAAATTATGTGACAGAATACACCCTGACTAACCAGAAAAACCTGTCAAGCCAATTATCCCAATGAACTGTCATGAAATAAAATGTGTCATTTCTAAATGGTGAAAACAATATGGAGAAAGGAATTATACCCATAGTGTGTAGCTGGACTTTAACCCTAGGTCACTCTGTCTGAAAACACGCATACTGTAGATGTGAGATCGCTGGACTCCTTGGACTGTTCATTCCTGACTGTTATAGTAAGATCATTTTGACACTGGTCAATACTGGAAAGGCAAAGTAGACTGGGTAGTGGTTATTCAGCATTCAAGTAATCTACCCCACTTTGACTATGGAGTTGAAGCTTACTGTCAATACTGCCATGTAGGTCAACAATGCTATCAATAACATAGCAGTTGCGTTTGATAGAGCAGCAGGGAATACTGTAGGTTCTACTATATTACTGCTGATTTTTTAGGTCAAAGAATCAGAATCAGAATTCTTTGACTTGGTGAGGTTGGTGCATGGACATAAAAAACAAAAGAAATAGCAAATATTGACAAGAACAGTACATCTTGTTCAGTATACTCAAACTTCATAGTCATTACAAAGCAAGGCCATTGGCCTCCAGCTCTTTCATTAGCCCTGTATGTATTGCTCCTCAATATTGAGCAACAGACCGGGAGTTTGTGAACACTCATAGACACAGGAAAGAGTGAAAAGAGGGAAGAGTTGATCATGTCTTAACATCACCCTATTTTTCTCTATTATCTGGCCTCCCCCTCTTAGATAACTCAAGCCATGGCAGAGGGCACATGCTACTTTGGGACAATAGACACCTGGCTGCTATATAAGCTCACAAAAGGTGGGTGCTGTGTATGAACCCCTCGTGTGTGTGTGTGTGTGTGTGTGTGTGTGTGTGTGTGTGTGTGTGTGCGCATACTGTATGTCGTCAAGCTTTTGTGTTTAGCTTGTTATGAGCATGTGATTGATTAATTCTCAGATTTTGTCTACACACTCTTATGGTCTACACACAGTTTCCCTTGTTTTCTCAATCCTATTGCATCATTGCTTGACCTAAGTCCTTCAGACAAGTTGCACAACTCCATTTATTCAGAGAGAAACTGAACAAATCGACAAATTTATCTCAGGATTGGTCCATGCCACAGACTACTCCAATGCCAGTGCGACTGGGATGTTTGATTCATACCAGGTCAGATATTTTTTCTCATTGACATTGAGTTTATTATTGTGCAGGCAGGGCATTAGTGTGTGTGCGTGAGCGTAGCTGTAATACTGTGTGTGTGTGTGTGTGTGTGTGTGTGTGTGTGTGTATTACAGATGTGCTGGAGTGAGTTCCTCTGCTCTCTTGTTTCAATACCTTCCTCCATCCTCCCCAAAGTACGGAACACTGGGTGAGTCACATGATGCAGGACACATGACCGTTGACCTGAAACATGTGACCTGACTGGGAATAGGGTCTAAATAGGATTTTTTTTTTCCTATTCCAGAGTTTTTCCTGGTCAGGTCACATAGTCAGGAAAAGACTCCTAGCCCTACACATGACAAGTGCAAAGCCCCAGTAAGTCTAATATAGTGTTTTGTCATTGATAAATCTTATCAGATGTGTGTATCAGGGGAAGCTAATGGAGGTAGTAATCGGAGAACGGGCCCATTGTAATGCATGGACGGAATAAGGAATGGTATCAAACACACATGCTTGATACCATTCTTAATTCCATTTCATCCATTACAGTGAGCCTGTCCTACGATTTCTGTCACCACCAGCCTCCCTGGTGTGTCTCACATATAGTATAAGGTCTATTGGTTCATATTTTGACTTCTCCCTCTTTTGTTGCTCTAGTTACCACTTTGGTTCGACAGATGCCTCCATCTTTGGGGTATTGATACCCATCATGTCAGTTGTGAGTATCTCTGTTCTGTGTTTGCAATCTTTGTGTGATTCTTTGATTTTCTTTGTGTGAACAAAAAAAAAAAGGTTCATACTGCCATCACAATGGTGGTATCTCAATGCCGCTGCTGTGGCAGACAGGGGATGGATGTGAAGGATGTTTGAAAATATCTATCCTTCTGTTGGTATACATTACTGACAGTGCTGATCAGGCCTAGCGCCAGACCCAACACCTTGGAAGGGACATTGATTTCGTATGGGTGGGCAAAAAAAAAAACTTAACTTTTGATTGGGTGGGCAAGATGCACGTTTGGGTGGTCTGAGCCCACCCCTGCCGATAGCCACCGCCGGCCTTGGTGCTGATATTATTTGTGTTCCCTCCAAATAATTACTAAAATAAAAATGAGAGAGAATGGTTTGTCATATCAGCTTGCCTTATCAGATAGATTGGCAAAATTGGCTAAATCAATATATATTATAGCAGCTCATGAATTACAGAGTGGAAATGGTTTAAATATCAGGTTATCTTAACGAGGACCAAGCAATGGGACCAATTTCATACCGTCATCACGTATTCTCTTATAGGCCCTATATGCGCAGACAGCAACCAACACGCGACAGCACGGAGAAACAGGGGAAATGTTTTAGCGGAATTTCACTTCATTAAGCGCGAGTCCCTTTGATAATGCAAGCTATGGATTACAGAATAAAATTACGAATTTTCATTCGACACAGGAGTAAGGATTTTGGGTTTCAGTGGGACTGAGCCTGGATAGAAAATTAATCTACTGTAAACTATATATGACAGCAGAAGATTGCTATGAGCCCACAGTTGATGACAAATTCACTCACCTTCGGCTCACTCCAGCCTTATATTGTAATTCGTTGCCCCATTACAGACCCATGAAACACTCCCTTTGTAAAGAGAGATCGTTATGTCTGTTTACATGTACTGACCCGCCCGCTTCTCCAGCATGAGCCCGCTAAATGTTTTTATTTGTTCCATAGCTGACAGTGTCTTCAGTAAATTCTTAAAGGTGAAATTTACCCAAAATCCATTTTCATGTGTTTTTCCAGTCAATCCACGATGCATATCCATCTTCAACTGTCAGCATTTCGCGTGCGGCTGCATCATAGCTATAGAAACGCGAGGTCTGTGTTTACTTTACTTACTTTAAAAAAGTCTTATACCGCCTTAAAATACGTCAGAGAGAGTTTTTGCACTCCGACCTTGCTCTACTATGCCAGTGATTCACAGAGCACGTGCTAGCTCTTGCACTGTTCAACAGAAGAACCTCGCGTGGGAGGGAGAGGGGAATCTTGGGAGTTGTAGGAATCGAATGAAATGGGCAATTTGGAGGGCATTCAAAGCGAGATATCTTGACTCAGAGGTCGTTTTAAAATGTTCTTTGTGTGAATGTGTCTACTATTGAATAATGAAAACGACAAATCCAATGGATTACAGGGTAAAATTCTGCTTTAAAACCTTTGAAAAAGTATATCTATTCAATCCACACAAATCAAAGAATCACTCATGTGAATCATCAACGCTTTATATTGTATCTTGTGGGTTAACTGGAATAAACATTGATTGATGCTTTCTAAAAAAATAAAAATAAATACTGTCCTTTGGCTCCTAATGAATTAAATAAACACCACAACATGGCCCTCGAGGCAACAACCCCTAGAAAGCGAGATACAGGATAAGACAGGAGGGAAAATGCCTGATAGGGCTTCTTTTGGAAACAAAACATTTCTCTAGGTACATTTACCACTGAGCACAAGGCGGGATTCAAAAAGTATAGGCTACCTTTCACTCACTACTCGCCTATCATTCTCCTGTTTATCATGACTCCAAGTCTGTGGGCTGCTTTTAAATGACACAAATAAAGCAAAGTAAATTCATGAATGCACATGAATTAAAGAAGCACTAGGCTACAACGTAGGTCTAGTCTACAACATGAGCTTATACTGACAACTTTCGATTGGATCCACCGCGCGTGACTTTTAATTGACTTTTGATGTAAATGGCGCCGCCGATGCCGGTCGCCGTTATGAGAGCTCCGCAGAGGATGTGCGTTTTTTTAGCTTTTGTGTTCTCTAAATTCTCTCATTGTGAGAAACTCACTGGCACTGATATCCTACGACAAGGACACACTTCTACATGTAAATTACAACTTAAGACCAAGTATTTTTGATAACTATTTAATCGACCCGGCGTGGCCGGCGGAGATCAGAAGGACCCCCCACGATAACAACAATGGGAGCGCGCCGGGGGAAGTGGGGAGGCATTCGGAACCGACTGAGAGCTCAGGCCCACCGTCCACCTCTGCCTAGCATACTTATTGCTAATGTCCAGTCTCTGGAGAACAAGATGGATGATCTCAGGGCGAGGATTACTTTCCAGCGCTACGTAAGAGACTGTAACATCCTTTGTCTAACAGAGACATGGCTTATCTCGTTGGTACCGGACCGAGTCATCTGCCCTTCCGAGTCTTTCTCTGTTTTCCGGGCGGATAGAACGTTATGCTAGTTCGCTCAGATGTGTAGTTGCCAATGGAAACAAAATAGTCCCTGTCTTGCAGATAGGACCTGAACCAATCTAAGACCGTGCCGGAGAGTCCAACCCAGTTTTCCAGTCTATCTAGTAGTATTGAATGGTCAACAATGTCAAAAGCAGAACTAAGATCCAGTAAAAATAGGATTGAAATTTTGCATGAATCAGTGTTCATGCGAATGTCATTTAGAACCTTAATAAGAGCAGTTTCGGTGCTGTGATGTGGTCGAAAACCTGATTGGAATTTGTCTAAGAAACTATTTGAAGTTAAAAAGTTGTTAAGTTGTTGGTAGACAACTTTTTAAATTATTTTACTTATAAAGGGTAGATTTGATATGGGTCTGTATGCACAAAAGCATGCACACACTGCAACCTTCCAGTTTATCTCCCCTGGTCAAGGGCTGTGGTCCGATTATCTACAGTTCTCCCCAAAAGTGTGCATTCGAACACCCTCAGGAATTTAAAAGGAAAGGACTGGTGTAAGACATACAATGGAAACCAGCCTATGCTTAAAATAATCTAATTGGGAGTGAACAAGTGCACACCTCAGGGAGAAGGGTAGAGAATTGGATGGCAGCTATCATTTCAACATCATGTGTTAGCAATGATAGTGCAGTGGACCCAAGTGCGGAGAGATACTCAGACGGAGAGCATGAAGTCAAAATCAAAGAATGTTTTAATAAGATAACTGCGGCACGGCACACAAACAAACACTGGGGGGGAAAGGGAAAATAAAGGTGGAGAAAACCAAGCTCCGTTAACAAAAGTACGCACTTAACAAGTGGAATAAACTTGAACTTAAGAAATACTAATCATGATCTAGGGCAACGGGGTAAGCAACTGGATACACGGGCAGACAGGGTACTCACAGACATACAGGGAGAATCTCCGACAAAGACATGGGGAACACACAGGCTATATATAACAAACACGAGACAGAATACACAGGTGATACAAATAATGGTAGATTGGGAGAGAACTGGCCCCGGACTGCCAGAGGAGATTCAAGATTCTTTATTTGTCACGTGCATACAAGTATACAGTGAAATGCAAAAGTGACAGTGCCACAGAGTAGTGCAACAATAAGTTTTAAAATAGAATAAAATAAAATAAAATAGAAGTACTAAAAAATATAAACAGGGCACCAGAGTCACCAGACAGCAACCTCAGGCGTGACAATCATGGACTGTTAGTTCTTGCATCCAGAGCTCTATCTATGAATTAGAGAGTGGGCACATTTCACAGCCCAATCTCTCAACTCTTTACTGTACCAAAACAAGTGGCTGACCAGCTATTTGGCTTAAAAGTGCAAGTCCTTTTCCCCCTACAGATGGCAGACCAGCAGGCAGCCATGTTTGGCGAGTGTTGCTTTGACGCAGGAGACGTGAAAATCACCATGGGAACGGGAACCTTCATGAACATCAACACTGGGAGCAAGCCACACACGTCTGTGGCAGGTACATACAGACACACAAACACACACACACATACAGGCACTAAGGTCAAGACAAAATCAAATGGCTTTTTGCAGGTACTAGATATACAAGTATGAATGCACTCATGGGCCAAAAAGAAGAATCTTTCGCAGTGTGAGCCTGTTCTCCCAAATGGTATTATGACAATAACGGGTAAAAATGTTGCCATAATAAACACTGTTGGATGTATAGGAATAGCTGTGTGTTGATTTTACTCAGAAGGTTTATCTGTATTTGTCTAGGACTGTACCCTGTTGTGGGGTGGAAGATAGGACCAGATGTGGTGTATCTAGCCGAAGGCAATGCAGCGGACACGGGCACAGCCATTAAATGGGCACAGGAGTTGGGTGAGTCTTACTAGCATGGTTAAAGTGATGCTTATGATGTTTATGATGGAGTCAAATGGAAATTGATACGGATGGAATTCATTGCAATGTTTTGGTAACACCAATATGAAAGGGGTATAAAAAACACATTGATAACATCTGACATAAACACTTAATAACACCTTCATCAATGTTTTCAGCCTTTTCTAAAGTATTTATGTAACATATATGTCCTATATGACATAGATGTGGAACAGTATGTCAGATTAAATTGGGAATGCAGGGTTCTCCCCAGGATTTTTTAACAGCGTGGCACTAGATTGCATTATCAAAACCCAACTCACGTTTAATTATCTCAAATTGCGCAAAAAGTACAGCTAAAACGCTGAATTCACTGAGGAACATCATACCACTTTCGCTTTTGTTTTTAACAGCCTATTGTGAATTTGCAGTGAAGTTGGTAGCGCAGTGGTATTTCTGAGCATCTCAACAACAGTAATGCACAGGAAAGTGTCTAGTCTGGCAATCATTATTAAAATAGTTAGCAGTCATCACCATCAATCACCTACAGCCCTACATAGTTAAAAGACGGGAAAGCCCACTGGAAAACACATTGAAAACTCCATTGGAAACCGCACTTCTGTACCCCAGTAGAGAGGTGTGGCCACTGTGAAAATGTCACTCCGTGAGTATCTATTCCGAATGGTGTTCTTCCATGTTCTGTGCTCCCATGCTCTGGAGTTCATTCTTTGATGCGTACTCTAGAACTCAAACTCCAGATCATAGGAGTGTAGGGCCTAATAGCTTGGTTTACAGTAGATTACAATGCAAAGGTTTGGCAAGGAAATTTGGCTATATATTGTTCATAGCAAAGCATAATTTAATATCAATAATTTGACTCTAAGTAATTTAATTACCACAATGTGCAAAGAATTGTTGAACTTGTGCTGATTTAATGGAAGAATGGTCAAATAGAATTAATTAAATTAGGCTTTAGTAATACTGTAAACTTATACAATTATTACAAGGCAAATACTTTATAGAAAAATGTTACATTCTACCCTCAATGGTAAATGATAGATAGGGAGAGATGTAGAGAGAGAGAGAGACGAGGACAGACCACATGATCTGTCGACTGTACTCACAAACAACACCTGAAGCTGTGACCAGGACACCAAGAGGAAGACTTATCCCCTGCATTCTGATTTTATATCCCACTACAACCACATTATTTAAATTAGGAGCTGTTTGCAAGGGGAACCAACACCACCGCATCATCACATTCTTGAGACCTTGTAAAAGACCTCAGCCATTTAGCCCATCAGGGGAAGAGTCATTTGAAGATAGGGGCGGAATTCATGTGACATGTGGAACACACTCCCATACTCCGGAGTTACCTTTCACCTTTCAATAAAATTACGTCACCAACCCTTGCCCAAGCTGGATAGACGCTCATGACGTTTCACAGCTCTCTACTGGGGTATGGAAGTGCTGTTTCCAATGGGGTTTCCGATGTGTTTTCCAGTTGTCTTTTACCAACTGTGATACAGGTGATGATGATGACTGCTAACTATTTTCAGAATGACACCCCAAACTCATGAAAAAGTTTATTGAAACATAAAAATAACAACATGTAGGCTGAGGGGTTGTGTCCACCAAATGTGCTTTTGCCTACAAAAAAGCGAGGTGTGCCGCTTCTGTATACAGTCATGGCCAAAAATATTGGCACCCCTGCACTTCTTTCAGATAGTGCACCACTTCTCCCTGAAAATTGTTGCAATTACAAATGCTTTAGTATTCACATGTTTATTTATTATTTAAAGAAGCTGATCAAATCTGATATCATTCTACATAGAACTCCAAAAATGGACTGGACAAAATGATTGGCACCTTTTCAAAATTAAAAGAAATAATTGGATTTCAAGCATGTGATGCTCCTTTAATTTGTATTTAAACTCAACTGTGGCAAGTAACAGGTGCTGATAATATAGAAATCACACTTGCAACCAGTTTAAATGGAGAAAAGTTGACTCAACCATTGTGTTGTGTGTCTGTGTGTACCACACTGAGCATGGAGAAAAGAAATGTCTGAGGATTTGAGAACTAAAATTGTGGAAAAACATGGACAATCTCAAGGCTACAACTCCATCTCCAGAGATCTTAATGTTCCTGTGTCCACTGTGCGCAACGTCATCAAGAAGTTCACAGCCCATGACACTGTAGCTAACCTCCCTGGACGTGGACGGAAGAGAAGAATTTATGAAAGATTGCAACGGAGGATTGTTTGAATGGTGGATAAAGAACCTCGATCAACTTCCAAACAAATTCAAGCTGACCTGCAGACACAGGGTACAACAGTGTCAGCTCGCACGATCTGTTGCTATCTATTCAGTTAATTACACAATTGGGATCGAGGGGCAAAGGCCAATTACTGGTAGTACGCCGAAGAGGCAAATTCTGACAGAAAAAAAGTGTGGTTTGTGGTAGACTTTTATTTTGACATCCATTCCCGATTTAATCTGACGTACTGTTCCACATCTATGTCATAGGACATAGATGTTACATAAATACTTTACTGACACAACATGAAGGTGTTATTAAGTGTTCGCCAGGTGTTATGGATGTGTTATGTATATCCCCTTATTATAAAGTGTTACAGATGTTTTTATGGGTTATGGTTTATTATGATTTCGTAATGGACCCTATTCCTAAATTGATGTCAATAGGTGATTTACACAATGAATGCAAGTTAAGCAAGCATGTCAATAGTTTGGTGATACCAGAGGAAGTGATATCAGTGCTGTTTTTACAGAGCTGTTCTCAGATGTGAGGGAGACAGATGCCATGGCCAGCAGTGTAGCAGACTCAGACGGAGTGTGTTTCGTACCCTCTTTCAGCGGCCTGCAGGTGTGTGTGTGTGTGTGTGTGTGTGTGTGTGTGTGTGTGTGTGTGTGGGTGTGTGTGTGGGTGTTAGTGTGCACGCACACATGTCTGTTTCTGTACATGAGTGTGAATGATTTGTTGGTAAGTAGTCATACTTGGGTATGTACTGTATGTATAATTTTACAGTGAGCGGAGGTGCGCATGTGCATTGGTTTCACACTGTGTACACAGTGTTTGGGTAACATTGTCATGTCTTTTCTTCCCTATCTGCCTACCGTTGTATTCCAACTTATGTAAGTGTGTGTCTTTGATTTTATATGAAAGTATACAGTGCCCTCTGTAAGTAATGCGACAGTGAAGCATTTGTTCTTCTTTTGACTCTGTACTCCAAAAGTTTGTATTTGAAATCAAACAATGAGGTTAACTATGAGGTTAAAGTACAGATTCTCAAGTTTTATTTGATGGTATTTGTGTACATATTGCTTTCACCATTTAGAAATGACAACACGTTTATACGTAGTCCCCCTATTTTAAGGCACCAAAAGTCATGGGACAGATTCATATAATGTCCAAATTAAGCACTCGTGTTTAGTATTTGGTTGACAATACTTTGCATGGAATAACTGCCTGAAGTTTGCAATCGATTGACCAACACCTTCTCTGGTGATGCTCTGCCAGGCCTGTACTGCAGCCATCTTCTCTAATTGTTGTTTGTTTTGAGGTCTTTTTGTCTAAAATCTTATCAGGAAATGAAAGGCATGTTCAATTGGATTTAAATATAAAGATTGACTTGGCCAGTCAAGAACCTCCACATTTTGGGCCAGAAAAACTCTATAGTTGCTATAGTATGATGAGCAGACAAGATGTTTCTGTACACTTCAGCAGTTGCATCAATTAAGACAAGTTAGCCAGATCTAGTGGCAGCTGTACATGCCCAAACCATAACACCCCCTCCACCTGTCCACAAGACCTTTTTCTAGCCCTCTGCAGGCTTTTAGGTACTTTTTAGCCAACTATAACCTTTTTGAGGTTTGCACCTTTCAGTGAAACCTCTGTAGTTCGGCTGGTGACATATTCTGCAGATGGTATTCTCTGAAACATTCACGCCTACCTGTTGTAGAGTGTTCCAGATCTGTAGGAGTGTTGTTTTGGGGTTTCTTAATTATGGGAAGTGTTCTTTGGTCATCCACTGCAGAAGTCTTCATTGGCCTGCTAGCCCGTTTGCGATTGCTGAGCTCACCAGTGCTTTTTTTTCTTTTTAATGATGTTCCAAACTGTTGATTTTGGCAAGTCTAAAGTTTTGGCTATGTTTCTGATTTTCTGAATTTTCAGCCTAATAATGGCTTCCTTGACATTTGTTGACACATCTTTGGTCCTCTTGTTGATAGACACCAATAGCAGACTCCAAAGGCAAATGCAAAGCCTAGAATCAATAGTCATTGACAGCTCCCTTATGCCTGCACAAATTATGTGACGGAACACGGAACACACCTGACACACCAGAAACACATGTAATGCCAATTGTACCATTATTTTTGGTATGTATAAAAAGTGTTGTAATTTCTAAATGGTGAATAGCTGAGACAAGTTAACTTCATAGTAATTGTTTGATTTCAAATCCAAACTTTTGGAGTATCGAGCCAAAAAAAGAAAAATACTTCATGTAACTTCATGGAAGTGTAAAAACTGAAGAATCCCTTTAAGGACTCACCCTTCTGTCTCTTGCCATTCTACCCTTTAGCTCTCTCCTCTGAAGACCTCATAACCTTCAATGTGAGTTCATAAAAACAATGTGTTTGTGTACACAGGCTCCTCTGAACGACCCCAAAGCATGTGCCTCTTTCATGGGCCTCAAACCCTCCACGACCAAGAGCCACCTGGTCCGAGCCATCCTAGAGTCTATCGCTTTTAGGTTTGTGTGTGTGTGTATGTGAGTGTGTGTGTACGCGAGCGTGTGTGTGTGTGTGTGTGTGTGTGTGTGTGTGTGTGTGTGTGTGTGTGTGTGTATGTGTGTATGTGAGTGTGTGTGAGTGTGAGTGTGAGTGTGTGTGTGTGTGTGTGTGTGTGTGTGTGTGTGTGTGTGTGTGTATATGTGCATTTACACTAATTTGCCTGTGTGTCTTCTTTATTTCAGGAACAAGCAGCTCTATGAGACGATGCTTAGAGAAACACACATTCCCATCACTAAGATCAGGTGAAACTCTCCCTGTCCATTTCAGCTCATCTTGAACCAAAAAGTTGAGTCATTGTGTGTGTGTGTGTGTTTGTCTGTGTGTTTGTCTGTGTGTGTGTCTGTGTCTGTGTCTGTGTCTGTGTCTGTGTCTGTCTGTCTGTATCTATCTCTCTCTCTCTCTCTGTGTGCCAATGCAGGGCGGATGGTGGCGTTTGCACCAATGACTTTGTCATGCAGCTGACAGCGAACCTGTTTGGCAGGAAGATCGCCCGACCAACCCACCATGATATGTCCTGCCTGGGGGCAGCCTTCGTCGCAGGACTGGGAGTGGGTACGAGAACACACACACACACACACAAGACATTCTAAGCTGGTATACACTATGTATAAAAATAATCAGTCACTGATTAAATGCCAAAGCCATCAGACCTTGTGGCCCTCAAATTGTGCCCTCCTTATTTATACAGTGACCAACGCCATGTTTTTCCCTACTTGGATCTCAGCCCACTACCATGTGATCCCAATAACACACACTACACACTGATTTCTATTACCCCCCAGTGTCTCTGCCTGTGCTCACACTGCCTCGCTGTCTCCCCCTGCTGGCTATGGCATGTCTGTCTCTGCAGGCTTCTGGAGGAGTCAGGACGAGCTGAAGAGGCTCCAGAGCACTGACCGAGTATTCCTGCCCCAGAGTGGGCAGGGCGACGGCGGTCCGGGTGGAGAGTATACCCCTGTCATCCAGACGTGGGAGAGGGCACTGAGACGTTCCATGAACTGGTACAGCAAGCCCTGACAGACAGATCCACAAATAAATAGACAAACAGACAGATGGAAGCATGCATCTACCTTTGATGACCTTATGATCTCGCCTCCTACAACACCAGCAGGACATCACAGTGCTCGAAACCAGGAGCGTCAAACTCAAGTTGGTTGCAGACAGCATTGGACCAAATGCAATCTCACATGGGGCCGGAAAAAATAATACATTTGTTAGTAAAATTAAATGAATGTCCACTGCTGTGCACACCGGTGCCGCATATTATTACTTATTATTATTATTATTATTATTATTATTATTATATTAATACTCTATATTACAGTAGCCTATACAGTGTTATAATAGCCTACTCAAACTCAAGAGGAATGCCTCATTCCCAAGATGGGTTCTTCTGTGTTCTTCTGTTTAACCTTGCGCTGAGGTTAAAGTCTAGATTATCATCTTTTATTAGAGGGTATTTGTGTGTATATTGGTTTCACCATTTAGAAATGACAACACTTATACATAGTCCCCCTATTTCAGGGCATCACAAGTAATGGGACAATTGGCTTGACAGGTGTTTATGGTAAGTCAGGTGTGTTACGTCACATCATTTCTGCAGGCATAAGAGAGCTTTCAATGTCTAGTATTAATTCTAGGCTTTGCGTTTGCTTTTGGAGTCTGCTATTGGTGTGAGGACCAAAGTGGTGTCAGTGAATGTCAAGGAAGCCATTATTAGGCTGAAACATAGCCGAAACATAGCCAAAACATAGGCTTGCCAAAATTAACAGGATTTGGAACATCATTAAAAATAAACAAAAATACTGGCGAGCTCAGCAATCTCAAATGGGTTGGTAGGCCAAGTAAGACTTCTACAGTGGATGACTGTACCTAAAAGTACCTAAAAAGCCTGCAGAGGTCTGCAAAAGGTCTTGTGGACAGATAAGATGATTATTATCATGAACCAGGGTGATTGAAAGTGGAAATTGGAGAAAAAAAGGATCTGCCCAAGATTTACAGCTTACCACCTGTGTTATGTTTTGGGCATGTGTAGCTGCCACTAGAACTGTCTAACTTGTCTTAATTGATGATGTTACTGCTGACGGCAGCAGCAGAATGTATTCTGAAGTGTACAGAAACATCTTGTCTGCTCGAGGACAAGCAAATGCCTCCAAATTCATTGGGAGGCGCTTCATGTATTACAGTATATTCTTGTATTACAGTATATTCTAGCAGGACTCTTGTTGCCTGTGAGAGGACCCTTGTTGCCTGAAGAGATCTTCCTCAGTGGGTCATCTTATGCAGTGGCCTTCTCCTGCCCAAAGGAGGGCATTAGTGACTGGTTTCAACTACACACTACTGGGTCTTATTCTGTGATTGTGAGGTAACATTTGTAGAACGTAGATGTAATGTATAGAACTGACATGTTTTGTTATATTCTACCCGATAGCTCCGAAGTAACTAATTTATGTCAGAATGTTGTGTAATGTTGTGTCCTGCAAACACTATGGTCTGCCTGTTTTTTTCAGGTGTGTGATGATATTCATAAAAAAAAAAATTGTATTGGATGAATGTACTTACATATCGGGTTATTCCATGTGATAATAGAACAAATATGACTGTGACGTTTTGTATTTTCTCTGCATTTTATCCCAACTTGAATACATTTCTCAATAATCCTTTTGGATACTAATGTCAAATATATACCTATATAAGGACCTCTCTCAATGGGTTATATTTCAGGAAAATCCATCAACCCTCCATTTTCACAAGGAATGACCCTACAGTAGACTGTGACTATTGTAATCAATGTGATCGTTTGTGGTTTACATGGACTAGTTAACTTCAACTGTAACTGGAAGGGATATAGTGCCTTATTCAGACTTTGTCCAGTTACGCACATGCGTAATTAATTCCTGTTAACACAAAAAATGAGTGTAAAAATGTATTAGTATTCAGACCTCAACTGCACACTTGCTAACTCAGAAATAGGAAGTTTCATTTGAAAAATTGTAATTGCAACTCTCAAGGCACTTGCCTCCTTATGTATAAGAATAATGTTCTGTACGCCTTCTTTAGGATAGCTTTGTACTATCATGAGTCCTGAGTAATTCCTTTAAAAAGCGTTTCTTTAATTGTACGGAAACATTTTATTCTGATAAAATCTGTACTATAGCTACAATCAGGGAGTGTTGAAATGAAAATAAAGGCTACAGAAAAACATATCTAAATGTCATGATTATTTGAAAGTGATAATAAACATGTTGTTTTAATATGCCATTCAAATGTAAGTCTAAAATATCAAGTTGCGCTTCACAAACTCTAGCATCTTTAACAGAAATCGCCAGTTCGTGCCGCTACATGTATTCCACCTTTTCTAATGAGTAAAGACTCCATAGCCCACACTGAATTAAGTCAAAGTCTGAATTGTGAACACCTTGAGACAAACTCCTATTTTGGTGGAACCATACTCAGACACGCAACTCACACAACCCAGACGCGCAAGTCGCCATGTCATTCTGGAAATAATCCTATATAGTCTGAATAGCGTTCAAGTAGTGTGTTATTTTGGAATTAATTATCAGTTGTCAGAAGTATCAGTTGTGTGACTGTCATGTTCATGAGTCGAGACATTTCAATTGATTGAGTTCTGAGCAAATGTCCAACCTACATGGAGACTGTTGCTTATTTCCGATCCTGAAGAGCCACCCTATTTTAACATACCATTGGATATGTGCGTAGGGCCAGGAGTTTTTCCAGACCATGTGACTTGACCTGGGCCCTATAAGTAGGGGACAGAATTGTTCCTCGGCAGGTCAGGAAAAACTCAGGGATGTGGTGGTTATAATAGTTATATAGTTGTCAAGTCCTTGTTCGCTCGATCAGAGCGAAATTATCTTGATTTGTTTGTGTATTGTTAACAAACTGTCTGTTGAAATATTGTGGAAAATACAGTGCCCTGCGTAAGTAATGGGAAGTGAAGCGCTTTTTCTTCTTTTGGCTCTACACTCCAAAAGTTACAATTACTATGAGGTTAAAGTAGAGACTCTCAGCTTTTATTTAATGGTATTTGTGTACAAAAGTAATGGGACAGATTTATGAAATGTCCAAATTAAGCATTCATGTTTAGTATTTGGTCGTCAATCCTTTGCATGCAATAACTGCCTGAAGTCTGCGACCCACCAGACGCTGTGTATCTTCTCTGGTGATGCTCTGCCAGGCCTGTACTGCAGCCATCTTCAGTTGTTGTTTGTTTAGTAGGGATTCTAGTCTGGATCTCCTTTTTTGATGGTATGACTGGCATGATGACAAACATGGACATATAAAGCAGAAACAGACTGGCATCAGAGCAAGGCATTTAACCACGATTGCTATGACAATGTTTATTTTAGTCCGTGATTTGCAACGTTTTACAAAGCCCAACAGTAACTAGTGCTGTAGTCGTGGGGGAGGGCATGTAACCTTATGATGATCCCAGTTGATAGGTCCTTTGCAGTGCACTCAATGGGTGAGGCTCTCATTGCAAAAGTGAATTTTAAAACAACATTAATTTCAGCCATGGAGCTTCTAGCCCCATGTTAACACACCTAATTCAACTGATCAAGGGTTAGCTGAGTCAGGTGTGCTGTGGGCTAGAACAAAATGTGCTGGCTAGAGAGGTCCCAGGGCTAATATAGAAAAAATATTTTGTTCAAAGGGCAGATTTGTTTGGGGGTTTACTGCCTGAAACATGTTATTCAGAACTCAAGACTCAAAGGGTATCTGATTTTTGAGAGCTACATTTGTATTTGAGAGACTAAAATGAAAACGTTTAATGGCCGAATCAGGCAAGACCAACTGCACGTCATGACTAACAACTCCCCCTACCCATGACAAAATTGATGATAAATCACAGGCTCTCTGGCTTTATTGCTTAAATAATCAACTTTGTGGCGGTGATGATTCGGGCCGTTTTACACCTCTACAAAGTTGATTATTTTCCTATAACCGCACACCTCGGTTATTCCGCGGGTACTACAACAAAATGAGTTAGCGAAAAAAAGTCATTGTCTTGTGGTTTTGGTCAAACTTGTTTCAATATTTGGACAACTAGGTTAGTTGGTGGGTTTCGTTTCTAGACATGCTAGTTCCTCTCCAGGGGTGGGGTTAATGCTGAGTGTAATAGAACATGCAGAAACGGTTTCAAATACAATGCAAAGCAAAGGGGACGTTTCCTTTCCAGTGTTTTTAACCCTACCCTTCAAACCAGTGGCATTCCTGCATCTGGTGGGAAGGTGCAGCTGCCCAGGCCGGCCCAGCCCCGACACCACCAGAAGGCGCCCCGTTAACTACCCAGCAAGCCTGTCCCCAGGCAGAGACAGCAAGGATGGTTTATCGCCGGGCTAAGGCCGGTCGTAACACTGACTAAAGAGATGAGTCTTGAGACTAGACTTGAAAATTGAGACTGAATTGGACTCCCTAACATGAATCGGAAGATTATTCCAGAGATGGGGTGCTCTGTAGCAAAATGCTCTGCCCCCTGCCGTATCTTGTGAACGAAGCGCACGTGAAGTTTTATACGGCTGAAAGAGGTCGGCGAGATACGAGGGAGCGAGACCATGTAACGCTTTATAGGCTAATAATATAATTTTTAAGTCTGCTCATGCTTTAATCGGAAGACGCAAAGACGCAAGTACTGGAGTAATGTGATCACACTTTTTGGTTCTAGTAACGATTCTAGCAGCTGTATTTTGTACTAGTTGGTGATTTATCAGCGAAGAATTTGAGCAGCCAGATAATAGCGCATTGCAGTAATCAAGTCGCGAGTTCTGAACTGTCCCTCCTAAAGACCTCTTCATCCCCACTACCCCCCTGTAAAGTTTCTCTACTGTAAATAATAATAATCATTAAAAAATAATAATAATAATAATAATTCTTCCTTCTTCTAGCATTGTGACTACCAATGGCCCTTGGTCCTAGCATAGATTTGTTTTTTTTTATGATGACTGATGTATAGATGATTCACTTACTTTAGACAAATGTACTTGTTGTAAATCACTTTGCATAAAGGAGTCTGCTAAATGTCTAAAATGTAAATGTAGACTACCATCCGCAGAATACGTCACCAGCCGAACTACAGAGGCTTCACTGCAAGGTACAAACCACCAGTTATCCTCAAAAAGGATGGTCAGGTTACAGTCTGCTAAAAAGTACCTGAAAAAAGCCTGCAGAGGTCTGGAAATCTGGATTGCAAGAGGAAAGTTTGGAGAAAAAAGGATCTGCCCAAGATTTACAGCAGACCACCTGTCTGTGAAACATGGTGGAGGGGGTGTTATGGTTTGGGCATGTATAGATGCCACTAGAACTGGCTAACTTGTCTTAATTGATGATGTAACTGCTGATGGCAGCAGCAGAATGTATCCTGAAGTGTACAGAAATATCTTGACTGCTTGAGTATAAGCAGATACATCCAAATTAATTGGACAAAGAAAAAATGCTGTGTAAGTAATGCACTGTATATTCATCATTCTATGAGTGTTGAACATGTCACCTCAGTTTCAGCCACAAGTCTTAATGTTTTACACCTGTTGTTCGACTTATCCACTGTTATCAGTCCATCCAGAATAAATAGGAGAAAGAGAGAAGTCTGTCCTGGGCCTTCACCCCTATACTGCTAGATGTATGCAGCTGATTGCTCGATGTATGCAGCTGATCACAACTTATTGCCATAACACTTTGGAGATGAGAGTCATGACGAACAAGTGTGTTGTGCTTGCAGACTCGAGCACGATCCCGCCCCTCCGTCAATTTGATCAGTTTCTTGGCCCAAAGTGACATTGATGTGTGGCATTCCAATCATTTAATATGAGAGCGCCCGGTGCGCTCCATTAAAATCAGCGAGGTATGCCGCTTTGTTTTGTTATCCTTCCCATTGAAAACAACTGGAAAAGGCGCTGACAGATTGAAAAACGCATCCGGTGGACACGGCCCCATAAGTGCCTGGGACTACTGGGGCAAATCCATGAGGGGCGACGCCCCCTTGTGGTTGATTATAGGTGGCCGTGTGTTCTGCTGGTACCCATATTAGGCTATTAGCCCATATATAGCCTATGTAGAAATATACTACAAATACAAAATATCAAATAGGGGGGAAATAGGGCAGGCACGCAAATATCGGATCATATTCTTCATATTCTCCACAACCTTACCCCAGGCAATGTGTTTGTCATTGTCTTTATATACTGGCAAAGAGGGATCGTACAGTTCGGGATAAGCCGAGACAGCTACAATCAACTTCTCTGTGTCCTCCATTTTTGTCAAGTAGGAACTTGGGTGAGTGGAACCAATATTTTTCATCCGGTCGGATGACAACTAGATTGAAGCTATTTTGCACTAACCTGATTGGTCATCGCACTGAGAAGTTTGTACTAATTTAAATAATATTTAGCCAGATTCAACATTTTTCCTCACGCCGCCCTGCCATTCCCATCATACATTGCACATCGGCTCACGCACCTTCAATAGAAAATGAATGGAGGCCACCTGGACCCGCATTTGGTGGATTTGCCCCGTACATGTAGTGGAGCGACTAGAGGCTACGTTTTGAAGAAGTCGTTCATTTATAGAAAAATAATCAACACCTTTTTGACCAATCACAATCAAGTATTCAACAAAGCCATGGTATAAAAACAGAATATACCCTTCTAACATTTAGGCTATTATTTTCTCTGCTGGGATTGCTTTATTGGGCCAATGTGGGGAATCTATAATTATCTCCACCTGTTTGTGGCCTTTATTGTTGTTTGATATTGATTGCCATTGCTATGCATGCTGAAGAAGGGCTCATACCCAAAACCCATTTGTGAGGCAATAAATTATATTCATTCAAGTTTATTCACCAGAGTGCTGTCCTATTTTTGTTCTTTATGATGATTTATGATTGTCTGCACATAAAGAGTTATGGGAAGTGCAAACAAATGCAAAACAAATTAAGTCTTCACGCAAGATCACTGGCATCTACAGTCGGAAATTAAGATTGTTTTAATGACTGGTTCTCATTGTAGGGAATAATGTTGCTTCCGTCACTATGGTAACGAATGTATGGATTGGGAACAAATGGACTGTATCCTTGCTCATTGTGCTGGTATGAGAGAGAGGAGAAACTAATTGGGACCACAAAAAGGGGTTTTGTAGACAATGAGAGGATTGTGAGTGTGCGAGCGAGCGGGCAAAGTTGGGGGAATACAGTATTCGTAGCCTACATTCATATTTCTATATTTTATATACATTTCTATCACACAAAAGGATATACAGATTTGATTTTCCTCCATCATTTTCCTCCATTTTCTCTTAGACATGCAGACACGCTTTTGTCATTTCACACTCTCTCACATCCACAAACACTCACCTACTTCTTCCATCCGATCTCTCATTCATTCAGTTGCTAAAACATAGACCGTCCTAACTGTTAGACATGGTTGTACACACACACACACACACACACACACACACACACACACACACACACACACAGATTTGCAGCATTTGCCTTCAAGCTTGCAGTGGGCTGATTCCACAGGGGCAATGTGTTGGAGAGTTAATAAGTGAGATAGAGACAGGCCTGGCCCTTAAATCAATGCATTTTGTGCTCCCACTAATCAGACTAATGTTAACCATATTTACTAATGTTAAACACTTTACTGCGTGCGTGCGTGCGTGCGTGCGTGCGTGCGTGCGTGCGTGAAGTATGAGTTCCAGTTGGCCCTGCAAGGCTGCATTGCAACAATTTAATTCTGACAGCAGGAACTGAAGGCATTACAACCTCTACTCCAGCCCTTCCATGTAGCCTTACTGTATTTCCCCACAAAACTCTAAATCAATGGCTGTTATGTAACCCATACACACATGTTGTGCTCTGTCATTGTGCACTAATGCGTGGTGTCAGGGTCTTGATGATGGTCTATAGCTATACTATATCTCCATCCCCTGTCCATAAACCTTACTTTCAGTGTCTCTCTCCCTCTTTCTCTCCCGCTGTCTCGCAGCTTGCTCACATTTATTTATTTTCAGTGATGCTGTATTGCTATGGCAACAACAATTGTCCCAAATAGCTATGTTAAGCATGCACTGTGGGTCAACAGCTTCAGCAAAAATGGGGCCACATTTTAGTCTGAGCATGTCACTCTGTAGAACACTGTGTGTGTGTGTGTGTGTGTGTGTGTGTGTGTGTGTGTGTGTGTGTGTGTGTGTGTGTGTGTGTGTGTGTGTGTGTGTGTGTGTGTGTGTGCATGCGTGCGTAACTTATTTAAGTATCTGGGGTAAAACCTGATCAAAGTTCAACAGTGATGGGTGAGTTGAGAAGGCCGTCCAACTCCGTGGCTGGTGACATAGAGTTTGATAATCCAGCTACCGTGACTACAGCTGTGAGGGGCACCCAAGGCAGCAAAGAAGCTACACTGAGATCTCCAGCCCAGCAGCCCGACAGAGTGAGGGACAGCCAGCGGTGAGCAAGACTACCGAGCCCAAATACCGACCAGGGGATCAATCGACTGTCTGTCAGGCATGCCGCAAAACCTAGTGGCCACTCGTTGTGGTACCGTTGTAATTTTGACTTGTAGTTCTGCCCAAAAAGACAATTCCCAATGCAATTCCAATGGTGGAGTCGGTATTGTTGTTGGCCAAATGAGGTTGATTCCAGAGTGACTGATGTAAACCACCCTATCCTTCTCTCCACCCTCTCAGAATTGGGCATCTCTGGCTCTGCACTCTCCTGGTTTGCATCCTACCTGGCCGATCACTGTCCTCTCCACAACCCCTCACCACTGGTGTCCCCAGGGCTCTGTCCATGGGCCTTTACTGTTCTCTCTCTATATTAAATATCTCGGTTCTGTAATTTCTTCACATGGTTTCTCCTACCACACCTACGCAGATGACACTCAACTTTTTCTGTCCTTCCCCCCTTCTGACTCACAGGTGGCAACACGTGTCTCGGCATGTCTTGCAGACATTTCTGCTTGGATGTCAGCCCACCATCTAAAGCTCAACCTTGACAAGACTGAGCTGCTCTTCCTCCCAGGGAAAGCCTGCCCTCTCCAAGACTTCTCCATCACAGTAGAAAACTCTACTGTGAACTCCTCCCATACAGCCAAGAACCTTGGAGTGATCTTATCCTGTGTGGCGAACATCACAGCGACAGCACGCTCCTGTAGATTCTTCCTCTACAACATCAGAAGGATACGTCCATTCCTCACCAGAGAAGCAGCACAACTTTTGGTCCAAGCACTTGTAATCTCTCGCCTTGACTACTGCAATGCACTCTTGGCTGGACTCCCCACCTCCTCCATCAGGCCTCTGCAGTTCATCCAGAAAGCTGCCGCTCGTCTGGTGTTCAATCTCCCCAAATTCTCCCATGTCACGCCCCTCCTCCGCACCCTCCACTGGCTCCCAGTAGCAGCTCACATCAAATTCAAGACCCTGGTGCTTGCCTACCGGGCGGCAAAGGGAACAGCCCCTCCCTACTTGCAAGCAATGGTCAGCCCCCAAACCCCTGCAAGATCATTCCACTCTTCCACCTCGGCTGCCCGCCTGGCACCGCCACCTCTATGTGGATGCAGTGGCTGCGCTCTTTTTCGGACCATTCTCTGTAAACCCTAGAGATGGTTGTGCGTGAAAATCCCAGTAGATCAGCAGTTTCTGAAATACTCAGACCAGCCCGTCTGGCACCAACAACCATGCCACGTTCAAAGTCACTTAAATCACCTTTCTTCCCCATTCTGATGCTCGGTTTGAACTTCAGCAGGTCGTCTTGACCATGTCTACATGCCTAAATGCATTGAGTTGCTGCCATGTGATTGGCTGATTAGATATTTGCGTTAACAAGCAGTTGAACAGGTGTACCTAATAAAGTGGCCGGTGAGTGTATATTGCCCTGTTGTTTGCTGGCTGGGGGGTGAGGCGTGTTCCCGCATGTTTCTCTACTAACTGAGCACGTTCAGGGGGTGGACAGACCAAAATGGCAATGAGGAAGTACGCATTTCGTTGGTGGATTAGCGACACAAGCTACTATTATTGAAATTAATCGGGTGACGTCAGACTTCAATGTGTCCATTAATTTACAGTCATTGATACCGACAGACACTATTACAATGCTCGCTATGGCACTGCTTAAGGAAAGTGCTTATTCCAGTGTATGAGTGAGTTTCACCTCTCTGTGGTTGTTTGTCGTGGGATCCATCATTAGATAGGTAGCAAGCCCCTGTGATGTGTGAAATGTGTGCATGCACAATACATGTGTATTAGGCCCCCACCAAATAAGCTTGAGTCTGCTGTGGTGTCTGGCAACCAGGTGTTTGTTTGGGGCACTGTTGCCCCGCTCTGGCATTTCTGTGAGAGGACAACATTCTTTCCAGAATTACTTTATTAAGGAACCACCAGCTACCAGTCTGCTTATTAAATAAAGGAATGTTTCATGTTAAATATGCAATTAAAATGCAATCACTAGGGTGTGGACAACCAGTGTGTTTGTTAGGGGGGTTAAGGGACATTCACACATGCTCACACAAACCAGAACGCACTCTGCCTGTAACTGTTGGGTGTAATGTAGGCCCATGCAATTTGTGTTCCCAAATTATGATTTTATTATAGTCTACTGCATGGAGATAACATGCACCTTAATCATTACTTTATTTCTAGCTCTTGTATTGCCTCTCTATTAAAACAGCATAGCCTTGTTTATGTTCTTGAGAGTGGAAAATAATATTGTGGTCGCATTATGTTGACTGCGCGTTACGTGGGTCTTTAAAATCGACATCAATGTACGCTTCTCATTTGCTTCTACATCTCTGTCGCACCGCTTTGAGTTGCGAAGCTGCCGCTAGTGGCAGAACGTCATCCTTTTTTTTTCTACAACAGAGCATCCCTGCCTCTCTGCCTCCCACTCCATTCTAACCATTGATCGGACCACTCATCGCCTACAGTAGCCTACATCCTTGATTTCGCCACATCCCACCGCCCGCTGTTCCTGATTTGGGGGAAAATAGACCAGCCTTACTGTCCATCATGTCAAGCAACGAAGATAAGCCAGAAGATAAAGAGAATGCGTCAACCTGGAAAGATTCGATCTACAATCCTAGGACCGGGGAATTCATGGGGCGCACAGCCAAGAGCTGGGGTAAGGAATCCAGAGACCATAACTGAGGGACACCGTCGACACAAATGTCTGAATATTTATCCGACTGGATTAGAGCTTTACTAAAATTATTGTCTGCACATGATGGATACCAGCGTATTATGTTATTCTATCCATCCATTTATGGACTCCATCATTGCGAGGCAATGGTGGCCCTACAGTGTGACAGTGAATCTATTTTTGTCTTGTCGAATTAGAGGCATCACTGTCAGCCTCTAGTAATGTTACCCACTCTCGTTTGTGTGTGTGTGTGTGTGTGTGTGTGTGTGTGTGTGTGTGTGTGTGTGTGTGTGTGTGTGTGTGTGTGTGTGCGTGTGTGTGCGCGCGCGCGTGTGTGAGAGAGAGAATGTATGCGCGTGTCCGAGCGTGCGTTTGTGAAAGCTAGATAGGCCTTCATTTTAGCACCTGATTAGCTCAAGACAGAGTATGACTTGTGTATATTAGTCAACGCTTATGACACTGACCAATTTTGTCATTTAACTAAAATGGTTTATAAGATCCAGGGTATAGACCTACTTCTGGTGTATGGAAAATTGCAGTTGTCATAAATAAATAAATAATTTAATTTATTTAATGCGTGCGTGAGTTGTGTGTGTGTGTGTGTGTGTGTCTGTGTGTGTGTGAGAGAGAGAGAGAGAGAGAGAGAGAGAGAGAGAGAGAGAGAGAGAGAGAGAGAGAGAGAGAGAGAGAGAGAGAGAGAGAGAGAGTCAATGCGCGTATCCGAGCGTGCCATTTTTGAAAGCTAGATAGGCCTACGTTTTACCACTTAACTGATTTGCTCAAGACAGAGGAGTATGACTTGTGTATATTAGTCAACGCTTATGACGGCGACCAATTTTGTCATTTAACTAAAATGGTTTATAAGATCCAGGATAGGCCTTCTGGTGTATTGAACAATTGCAGTTGTCATAAATTCATTATTTATGTATTTAATCTGAAATTAATTAGCTCTTCTCATGACATTGTCATCAAAATCTATCATTAATTTCCAGTAATGTAATGTCAATCCTCAGGATTCAGCATCTCTCCTCCCTAGCAGCTCTAGCGCTGAGACCCTGTGCAGGCAGTGCTGCTGTGCAGGGATGCTCCACTTCGGTTGCATGGCTGCCTACATTAGCAAGCCCTTCAAGGTCAAATGGGTTTCCTCTCACACACGGTGCAGGTGCATGCTGGGAAAGTGTTGAGAGGAGAGTGGGGAGAGGTTCTCCATGGTTGGCTTCAGAAGGGTAGAAGGGTATTGCAGAAGACACATCACTGCTAGTTAGGTGAAAAAATGTGGACCTAGTGAACAACTTATTGTCTTTTTAGTAGCATGGTTATGATGTGTTAGAAAATTGTGGGCTGGATGTAGTTTTGGAAGGAAGGAATGTATTCGTCAGAAATATACACTCACTGAGCACTTTATTATGATATACTGTTTATATTGTTTATATGGTTTATACTGTTCATACTGTTTATGTTTTTTAGTACTCCTATTTTATTTTATTTTATTCTATTTTAAAACGTATTGTTGCACTACTCTGTGGCACTGTCACTTTTGTTTGAACTGTCATTTTAAATGTTTTTAAACACCTGCCCAGGCACTAAAGTTGCATATTTGCCGACTGGCTAAAATCGGCACATTTACCGAATGTTTGTATTAATGTGCATTATCCCTGTAAAACTAAATTTAATAAAGTAAAGAAAGTAAATAAATACCTGCTGTTGATGTGCATGAATTGGCTCAATATACATGTTGGTGAGCCACTGTGATGGATGTGGTTTGCAGAACTCAAGTGAAGCGACCTGATTGTCACAGCAAAGCTATATAGATCAACCTTTCGTTGTGCTGTTTCAAGATGTGGTCAATAGTTTCTCTCTCCCTTCTCTCTAGGTCTCATCCTCCTGTTCTACCTGGTGTTCTATGGGTTCCTAGCTGGCATGTTTACCCTCACTATGTGGGTGATGCTACAGACACTGGACGACTACGAGCCAAAGTACCGTGACCGAGTGCCTAACCCAGGTGAGTGTAGCCATCAGGAGGTCACACAGTTGGGAACAGACAGAAATTCCTGAATATGTAGGCCTCATAAAGTAGGCGATTGATTTCACTAATTTCATTGTTCGTTTAAAATGGGTCTAGTGTCTGCAATGCGTGTTATGTAGAGTGTTGTGTCGTCTGTATGTAAGGCCTGATAAATCCTAAGGTGATACCATTAGCAGTTCGTTACAATTGTATCAATTCTGGACTTTATTTATGGGTAAAATACATTGGTGATTGTGATTACTGAAGTTGTGCAGCATTTTGATCCTGAAGATAATGATGATTCTGTGCTCTCTGTTCCACAGGGTTGGTCATCCGGCCAAAGTCGTTGGACATCTTGTTTAACAGGTCGGATCCTTTGAATTATGGGCAGTATGTCCAGCACCTAGAGACTTTTCTGAAACGTAAGTTAGAACCAGAAATCTTGTTTGCTCGGAATTTGTCTTGGAGTATTGTCTCTTCCTTTTTATTTAATTGTTTAATTATCACACAACCTTCATCATCCTTCTATTAGCTAATGGTTCCATGTTAAATCTGTTGAAATAATATCCTATTGTATCAACAGTTATCAGTTATTTCAGCTTTGTATTTGATATGCTGTTACACCCCCCCCCCCCCCCCCCCCCCCCGCTACCATCTTCATCAGAAGCAACATTTTGTTTCCCCGTCCCTTTAATAAACTTTGCCTTCCCTAACATTACGTTAGCTAGCTAGTTAGTGTTCAGACCTAACTTTGGACAATATCCAACATGAAGCGCGATTCTTCTCAAGAAGTAAGTCCACTCGACACTAGAATAGTGCTACGAGTAGGCAATTTGGGATAACTTGTTTCCCAAAGTTAAAAACAGGGTGTCCATGCTAGTCTTAAATTCACAACTTAACATGTTCTGCCTTATAATGTAAAGGAAGGATCCTGCTCTCTACCATGCTGTACTGAAAACAAATTCTACCAACCTAAAAACAAAAATGAAAACATACTCTAAGAGTATGAATTAGGCTGTTTGAGGGAAGCTTTGAATCCTAAGCAACCTGCCCAGTGGTGAGTACACTGTAAGTACAGTAGACCAACATACAGCACTAAAGCAGGTATCAAAGCTGTGTGCTGGAAAACCTTGTTAGTGCATAGGTGATGTTACGGGTGGTGGTGCTCATTTTTAATTTCCTTGTCTTTTGCAGCTTTTTACAAACCTCTCACTTGTTTTTATTAATTGTACATGTACTCTGTTGGACTATAAGGGCTGAATCCTTACAATCTATTGGTGGAATCCTAACTCAAGATTCACAGCAATGGAAAATTAGCCGATGATTCGTTTCAAGCACCCAGATCTCGAGTTAGTATTCCACCCTATGAGCGTAACTCATAGTTTCATGCAAGTCTTCCATCTTCCTCTTTCCCCCTCTCTCCCTCCCTCTTCCTCTCTCTCTCTCTCAGAGTACAACGATACAGAGCAGGAAAGGAACGAGCTGTGTCCAGCAGGGAAGTACTTTGAGCAGGAGGGGGATGCCACTGAGAAGAAGGCCTGTCAGTTCAAGAGGAGTGATCTGAGCCTCTGCTCTGGCCTGTATGACACCACCTTCGGCTACACCGAGGGGAAGCCCTGTGTCGTCCTCAAAATGAACAGGGTAAATAACACATTTAATTCAAAAATGTTTTACTTACAAAGATTTTGTCAGCATCCTCATTTGTATGCACTTACAGTTAGCTGTTTTGGATAAGAGCATCTGCTAGTGCCCAAGTTTGTTCAGACGAGACAACTTAAGGGGAAGTTGCTTGAAATTTTAGGGGATCAGAGCTGGAAAGTAATTTCTGTAGTGTAAAAGAAGCAAAGGGGTTATACTCAAAACTGGATTTTCAATTGGGATTGGAGCATTTACTACTCTGATTTTAATTTTAATTGACTGATTGGCATCAATTCTGATTAGTTGATTGGTCTTCCCCTCACAGATCATTGGATTGAAGCCACGTGGAGATCCCTTCATCAACTGCACTGTAAAGGTAAATGCTGGGTTGTCATGGTTTCCCTACTGTATGTGTTTGACTGTGTGTGATTAGGTTAAAAGTAGCGATATAAATTACACTGTTTATGTTTTATATGGTTTGTTTATATATTTGTGTTCTCTATCCTGATTTGGTTTGATTTGTTTTTTCTGCATGCTGCCAGTTGAGGCTTTAGGGTAAGCTTAGCAATGTATATGTTTTTAGATATGTAAGTTATTACCTTTTAGTAATACATTGTTGTAATAACTTACAATGGTTGTTTTCTATGTCCCCCTTTTGTGCTGTGCTTTGTTGTGTCATGAAGTACTCATTGTTGGGAACAAGTACATAGCTTTCATCATCCATTTTCTTGTCCCTCTTTGGGTACTGTTTAAGATCCCAGCATTCATAGAAACTCTAATGGCCAGTGGCTGCTGACTTTGGCTCTCTGCAGTCAGAAGCATTGATATGGAAATAAAGCCAACTGCTTATTAGTTTGCTTTCACTCACCTCTCAAAGTCTTTCTGTGATGCTGTGCTTATTCTTCCCTTTCCTTCTCCTCCTCTCCCTCTTTTTCTTCCTCCTTAGGGAAAAAGCCATATGCGGATGCAGTATTTCCCCAGTAAGGGGCACATTGATAAGATGTATTTCCCGTACTATGGCAAGAAAGCTCATGTAAGTCCTGGCCATCGATTAACATTTGTCAATTATTTATATTCTCACAAACTGCACAGTATGAATGCTTTAATGAGAGTGCAATCATCTTTTTTTCTTCTCTCTTTCCTGCTCCTCACTTTCTTTTTCCTCCTTCCTCCCCTCTCACACTCACTCCCCCCCCCCCCTCTCTCTCTTTATCTCTCTCTCACTCTCCCCCATAATTTCTCTCCCTTTTCCCTCTCTCCTCTCCCTCCCTCCCTCCCTCCCTCCCTCCCTCCCTCCCTCCCACCCTCCCTCCCTCCCTCCCTCCCTCCCTCCCTCCCTCCCTCCCACCCTCCCTCCCTCCCACCCTCCCTCCCTCCCTCCGTCCCTCCCTCCCTCCCTCCCTCCCACCCTCCCTCCCTCCCTCCCTCCCTCCCTCCCACCCTCCCTCCCTCCCACCCTCCCTCCCTCCCTCCGTCCCTCCCTCCCACCCTCCCTCCCTCCCTCCCTCCCACCCTCCCTCCCTCCCTCCCTCCCTCCCTCCCTCCCTCTGTGTATATAGGAGAGGTATGTCCAGCCACTGGTTGCGGTGAAGCTGTTTCTGACTAGGGAGGACTATAACACTGAGCTGACTGTGGAGTGCAAGGTGGAGGGATCTGACCTCCGCAACAACGATGACAGGGACAAGTTCCTTGGCCGGGTCACCTTCAGGGTCAAAGTCACAGAGTAGAGAGTAGAGGGGGATAATACAGAGCCACATGTCTCTGACCCTCTGAAAGATACCTTGAATGATACTGTATGGGCCCAATTTAAAACTGATACCTCACACTTTGGCGTAGGCCCCTTGTTGACTCACTTTTGTAGTTTTGATAGGGTTGGATAAGTGTAGGCATAGCAAGATGGTTATAGGTGGAGCTAGTGCCGTTTTGTTGATACTAGTCCAATTCTTTGATGTCTGCACCACAGTCAGAAAGGGCCTAGTAGTACTAGGGACTAGTAGTAGGGGTGAGGAACCAGATTAGGATTGGGTCAAAGAAGGATAGAACAGTGATGTCATAGATTTCCCAGATTCCCCAGGCAACACTAATGTTTGTGCACTGTGAGGCAAATTCAATGCAGATGAATGAATCAAATAGACCATACAATTTACTCTTGTATATCTTATATGACATTGTGTTTGTCCTATCCTTCTTTATCTCATTCTATCATTATTTTCATGACACACCAAGCTTACCCCCACCTGACCCTCCTAGTAGTCCGTCATTGTCTGGCCCAGTGCTTTGGTGTTTTTATGTTCTATTCCCAATAATTGAGGTTGAGCTGAGATGTTATGACCTGAACCTAGCAGCTTTTAGGACCTTTACTTGATTACTGGACCTTTTTACAGATCTGCATCAACAACATAGTCAAATAGATTAAAGTAGGTGAGAGGTGGATTTGTCCTAGTTTGCACTTTGGGGCTATTCCATTGTTTCCATTGCACCAGGCAAACTAAATCAAGTTAAAAAAAAAAAAAAATGTTAAAGTATATATTTGACCCAGGTCTGCCCCTCATGGTTCAACTTTCAATCACATTTGCTGTTGCCCCACTCCGAACAAATTATTCGCCCTTAAAGTCATACAGGAACCAAATACAGTATGACCCCAATGTCCCCACGAACAATACTATGTTTCACTTGGGACCAGATTTTGATCTTTATCATGTTATAATAGGGAACTGTAGATAGAGCTGTGGGATGTGGTGAAACCACAACCCAGTATTGTGCTGTCTATGTGCATGTCTGTCTGTCTGTTTACTCTACTCCTCATCTCCACTGTAATAGCCAATGTGTGGTAAGCGTGACAGGTTCGCTTGTACTTGTTTACAGTGGATAAGGTGAATTACCTCCCCTTCCCTCCACACACACACACACACACACACACACACACAAACACACACACACTCACCCACAAATACACAAACACACGCACGCACGCATACACACACGCATGCACACACACACACACACACACACGTACACACACACACACACACCTAAACGGGAAAAAAGTATATATATATGAATATATATAACAAATTTGATTAAAAGTAAAAAGTATACTTGAATATATAACACATTTGATTAAAAGTATAAATATTATGCTTAAAATATATTCATGTGTACTGACTTAAAGCTCCACTCCAGTCGGTTTAATTTACATTTTGTATCATTCCTAAGCATCTAATAAACCAATGTGCATTTGTTTTAAAAATCGTCAATAACTATTTTTAATTATTTATTTTCCCGACCCTGTTTTTCTCTTGGAAATACAGTCTGCTGCTGTGGGTGTATTTACATACATTAATTACATACATATTAATATTCATGTTCCACAGCCCTGATTGGCTGACAGAACGCTCAGTGTTTCAGCTTTTAACTAGAACCGAAACAAACACCACCTGAAATGACGGTGCCCGTGAACACAATGGCGCAAAGCCAGCCAGAGATTTTTAGCCTTGTATGACCTGCTGCAAGAGGTCCAGGTCTCAGAGGTGAAAAGTAACAAATTAGAACTACTCTCGTTACTGTAATTAAGTAGCTTTTTCAAGGATTTGTACTTTTTCAAGTAGCTTTGAATGTTAATACTTTTACTTGAGTAACTTTTAAATGAAGTACTGTACTTTGCTATTTTATTTCCAGCAATCGTTACTGACTAAAACATGTTCAGACACCGCGCTCTGCTCACTGAGGCGTGCTCGATCCGTCTCCCCTGTGTGCAAGTGTCAAATTCCTACAATTGATGAGAATTGATTGCATGGCCAAATGCGAGGGCATAGCACCCCTCAAACTTTCTCGCGCGCGGTCGGCACAATATGTTCACGCAGCCTACCTCCAGATGATAAAATAAACGACGGAAAGAGTGTGTTCTGGTAAAGGCAAGAACAGCAACTAACTACAACAGCCAGCAGATCATGCAGATGAGATTAAAAAGGAACACTGTTAGCAAACATTTGTCAGGAAGGTGGACAAGCCATGAGGGACTCAGAACATGAGCAGAAGGTATACAGGATGACGCTAGAAAGAGGTAGGATAGATTACACCATATAATTATATTTCTATGAATGAATCATCAGATATAATTATATTTCTATGGATTACACCTTCCTTATATGAAATGATTTGCATTGCCAAATAGTATGATGAAAGTGATTCATTTTATTTAAAAAAGTGACATTGTCTCCCCTGCCGTTTCACACCCATCGTCACCCAATAATTATCTTTGATTGAAAACTTTAGTTTTTACATACGGATGGGCCATGGGAAAATCAAAATGAGCTGTCAGTCGCTGCATTCCTTTCTCTATCTATTATTTTGTGTGCTATTGCATGAGACAGTTTAAGTGATATAGGTGCATGAAATGTACATTTTGAAGGTACATGTTTTGGGGGTTTTATGAAAAAAATAAATGGAAATGTACTTTTACTTAAGTACTCTTTTATGAGCTCTTACTTAAATCGTTTCCTGGACTAGAACTTCTACTGAAGTAAATTTTAACAAAAGTAACAGTACTTTTACTTGAGTATGATTTTTCGGTACTCTTTCCACCTCTGCCACGTCTCCCCTGAGACCTTAACTTTTTGAATAAATACAGGTTAAACATTATATAAAAAAACAAGTATTAATAAATATATTATAATCTAATTGAAGTGTACTTGTAATATACATTGGGTATGCCAGTGAAACATTATTAACACACTTCTATTATGCTTCATACTATTTGAACTTAAATACACTTTAATATACTTAGGTACATTGGTAACACTTTCTATGAACCCCATATCCATAATACATTATGAATATACTCATAATGAGTTAACTTATAATTCAGTAATAATGCAGTAAAAGCACAGTTATAAACATAGGTTCTTTTCACAGACGATGTATCTCTGATCAACACCTTTTATCCTTATATTGGCATTCTGAGGTGGAGACCCAACAAAAATGACCCTATGTGAATGGATCTTCTTCTGACACAGAGCACAGCATTCTATTGAGCCTGAGGAATCTCCTCCCCACCCCCATGCTGTTGTTTTTCATCTTCATCCTACAGTTGTTTACGAAGCTAGCTAGTTAGTTACAGGTTAGTGATGGAGATGTCCAACAGTCATAAAACAAAAAGGTTGTTTAAAGTATTTTCATTGAAAATGGGATGTGCTTGCTTGTGATTGGTGCTACAACCTGTCAGTCATTTCATTTTGAACATCAACAGCCTACCCACTTCTGACTGCTCAATTACCATTGAACAAAGATGTTTGACAGACTCTGGAGTGTGGAGCGTGTGGTGTGCTCTGAATCTGTCGTCAAGAGATTATTATAGACATACATAATGTCTGTACTGTACCAACATTCCTAAAGCATTACAAGTAAAGTCATAATGACTTGTAAGATCAAGTACAGTAACGTAATGCCTTACTGTTGGTCACTTATTTCTCACAAATTATAAACAATTACAATGCCAGTCTGCTCTATCTACCTTGGAGGCATTTTTCATCACTTTACTTAAACCAATCAAAGATGTCTTTGTAGTGGCTTATAATTATCATATAACACATCATAACTATCATTATAATGCATTTTGTATAATGTGCAGCTCTTTGAGCAAAATGTTAGTAAAGCATCATACCGATGGGAATTATAATGATTTATAATTCTTGATATTAAAAGTCATTATGATTATACTTATAATGCATTAGTAGTATTGGTATATAGAATTATGAATCATTATATGTCTATAAATCGTCTAGAACTGTGCTTATACTGTATTATTATTACTATTAGTAGTAGTAGTAGTAGTAGTAGTAGTAGTAGTATGTATGTACGTATTATAACTTAGTATGAATATATGTATAATGCATTATCGATAACTTCATACTGTAGAAAATGTTACCAGTACAGTTAAAGTGGTTCCAAAATAATACACTTAAGTTCACATTGAATACATGCATACTTTTGTATACAACAATCAAGTACACTTTAAGGGACACTTCACAGATTTCTAACCTCATATTCATTGTCTCCAGTACCATACCAATTTCTACATTTGTGAATACACAGAGTTTCTGAAAAATGCTTTGGAATTCAGTGATTTTCAAGAACTACAGAACAAATGCATTCCCCCTGGCTGGAAAAGACATTATAGGGGGCAATTTCCATAAGAATTTTTCTCCTATCTATTTGACTACAGAACGTAGAAAATCACAGTTTACATATATGTAGACACTGGTATGGCACTGGAGGTAATGCATATGAGGTTAAAAAAAGTTTCAGTTTAAGTACTTTTTTTCCGCTTGGGTGCACACACACATGTAAAGAGCTTTGAGACCTGGAATTGCTGGAAAGCGCTGTGTACATGAAATCTATTGTATCTATGTACTCTATTTCCTTGTATGTTCAGCATATCTATCTGTCAACTTTATTTTGGCTGAATGTCTGTCTGTCTGTCTGTCTGTCTGTGTACTCTCTGCCAATCGAATAGTCTTGTCTGTTTGGTCTGCTGTTTCTAAATGTATATATTTAATGGATTCACACTGTATTTTTTCTGTCACACATCACAATGTCTGAGCACTGTAAAGAAGTAATTTAAACAAAAATGTATGGGAAATTATCTTATTCAAAGCTATGTTTATACAGTCTAAAATGGGATCCACACCTGAAGGAACAACTTGTAACATCTGCAGGATGCCTTAAGACCTGTGCAAAAATTGTGGATTAAAGGTGAATTTGGAGAAAAATATCAAGCATGTTGCTTTTCAAGTGTGGTCTTGATGTCTAAACTTATTTCCTAATCTATGTGATTTTAAAGATGCACTGTTTATGCCTAAGTAAGACCCCAAAATAGACCCCTTATTTTAGTTGTCACATCCGTTTTCGTTTTCGTTTATTATAGCAGCTCATGAGTTACAGAGATGAAGAGTGTAAATGGTTTAACTCTCAGGTTATTTTAAGGAGGACCAAGCCATGGGACCAACTCTACTCTCATACCGCCATCACGCATTCTCTCACAGCGCAGTAGTAGTAGCCACAAAAGTAGCCTACAGTTGTTATCAGGGACGTAGGAAGTATATTTCACTTTTGATGAGCAGTTGTTTCCAACAAAAGCTCATAAAAAAACACTTATTGCGCCCAGTTGCATATACTTTCAGTTTCTTATTATACCTTATTCAATGTACAAATAAAATCTATTACATTTATGAAACATTTACACCAATTATGTCCGTCATTATGTTATATTCAATATGTAGCTCTTTAAAATACAAAATGTGACATTCTAATGATTCTTAAGTCGTGACTAAACACAACTAGTGCATTATTTTTGCATGGTATTGAACTAATTCAATGATTACACTGAAAACACTAATGTCAAACAATGGACGTCCCCAGACATCACTCTGGAGGTGTTGGTAAGTAATGATGGGCTGCAGACCAGAGTTGACTAGGTTTCCTGTCAGCCTGTCTAGAAGAACAAAAAAGTACATCCAAGTACGAAACCTAAACCTCACATGTTACAATAGCAACAAAACAAATATGTACAGGAAAACTGGAAATGATAACGTTATCTATCTTAATAGTTAGTTTAATGTGTACAAAGTTCTAGTCCAGTCATGCATTTCACTTGTTGAAGAGGAGCCTATGTAGGAGCCTATATACAGTGCCCTCCATAATTATTGGAAAGAGGAAACATTTTGTCTTCTTTTAGCTCTATACTCCCAACAGTTTGGATTTGAAATCAAACAATTACTATGGGGTTAGGGTAGAGATTCTCAGCTTTAATTCAATGTTTTCCTTTTTCAGATTAGTTTCACCATTTAGAAATTACAACCCTTTTGATACATAGTCCCCCTATGTCAGGGAACCAGTAGTATTGAAAAATTTACTTGACAGGTGTTTCTGGTTAGTCAGGTATATTCCGTCACATCATTTGTGCAGGCATAAGAGAGCTGTCAATGTCTAGTATTGATCCTTTATGTTTTCCTTTGGAGTCTGCTATTAGTGTCTGTCAACATGAAGACCAAAGAGTCAAGTGGCAAGTCAAGGAAGCCACTATTGGGCTGAGAAATCAGAAAGAAACTATCATAAACATATCCAAACCCATATCCATATCCAAGACTTCTACAGTGGATGACCGAAGAATGCTCTCCATAATTACGAAAAACCCAAAAACGACTGTCCCACAAATCAGGAACACTCCACAAGGTAGGTGTGAATATGTCAGAGACTACCATCTGCAGAAGACTTCACCAGCAGAACTACAGAGGTTACACTACAAGGTTTAAACTACTATTTAGCCACAGCAACTGGATGGTCAGATTACAGTTTGCTAAAAAAGTACCTAAAAGAGCCTGCACAGTTCTGGAAAAAGTTCTTGTAGTCACATGAGACAAAGATGAACATGTACCAGCAGCAGAATCACTTCTGAAGTGTACAGAAACATCTTGTCTGCTGAAGTATGAGCAGATGCTTCCAATCTCATTGGATGGTGCTTCATCATACAGCAATAGAATGACCCCAAACATACTGCCATAGCAACTAGTTTTTCAGGGCCAAAACGTGGAAGGTTTTAGAGTGGCCAAGTCAGTCTCCAGATTTAAATCCAATTTAACATGCATTTCATTTGTTGAAAAGGGAACTTAAGGCAAAAAGGCCTCAAAACAAACAACAACCGAAGATGGCAGCAGTAAAGGCCTGGCAGAGCATCACCAGAGAATATACCCAGCGTCTGGTGGTCTGAAGTCGCAGACCTCAGGCAGTTAATGCATGCAAAGGATTGTCGACCAAATACTAAACATTAGTTATTTATTTGGACACTGTATTATTATTTTTCCAATACTTTTGGAGCCCTGAAATAGTGGGAGTATGTTTAAAAAAGTGTGTACTTGTTGAAACCAATCTGAAAGAAAGAAAACCCCATTGAATTAAAGCTGAGAATCTCTACTTTGACCCTATAGTAATGGCTTGATATCAAATCCAAACTGTTGGAGTATAGAGCTAAAAGAAGACAAAATGCTGCCTCTTTCCAACACTTATGGAGGGCACTGTATATAGGCTATCATATGATGATTTCACTCCAATCAATAAGTAATCAAGGATGTTCACAGTCTAATTGTGACAAGTTATTGCCTAATTCTTTATCAGTATTAATATAGCCTATGTTGTGAACTAAAATAAATCAATGTATGAATCAAAGTTGTTGAAATTACAATAAATTCATTCATTAGCCCCTTGTGTACTGAGGATGCCCATCAACAGTGGCACACAGTGTTAGTGTGCTTCAAACAACTTCACCATAGAGCAGTTGGTTTCCGCTGGGTCTGAATGTGTGGCCACTGTGACCGGGCTCTGAGCTTACTGCAAGCAAGGTCAGTGAAGGATTGGTGATGTATGTGATACAGTGCGTTTGCCACACGAGGGCACCAGTAGAGCTACCCATAAACTCCCATCAGTTACTGTAAATTAAATGAAAAGGGTTAAGACCCAATTTAATTCAAGAGCTCACGATTCTCCTTCAAGGCCACTGATCCAAAATGACTGCAATGTGAGCCAATGCATGGGAAACAAGTGGTTAATTGGGCTCTCAACCTTTGAGAGGGGGGTTCTGAAATGTTGTCCAACTAGTGCCTATGTGTTCAATGAGAAATTGAAAATGTATTTATTATTATTTATTATTATTATTATTTATTTATCATTGAAAAATTAACACTTGCTTGACCTTGTGCACGACACTGACTCTGCTCTCTCGAAGTGAAATATTAGCCCTTGATATGGCACTAAATTGACGCAGGATTGCAGGTTTTTCTCCAGTGTTGTGGCTCGGTATAAAGTGAAGTACATGCTTAAAAATGTTGCTGTCGAATTGCATGGAATGCGTTTGTCCTGGGAAAGGACTCCCAGACTCTCCGCCAAAATGAGGATTATTAAAAAAATTTTTTTATTAATTTTTGCACCAATGATTCTGTAATACCCTAGGTAATTTTTTTATTTACCTGAAATTACGCTACTATGAAGCACTATTTTGTTTTTAGGCCACGTTTTGTTTAAATTGACACTTTTCTCATCCTTTACGGGACCTTTGAGCCCCTCAGGTCAACCCCTCTCTCGGGCTCACTTTGTATTCTGGTACCTCCTAATTTACGCACTGACCCAAAATTACTAAACTCCCAACCTGGAGTGTGCTTGCAAAACAAGTTAGATTTAAAAAGCAAAACATTTTAGCATGTTTAATGCCACTGGTGAAAGGAGGAACTCGCCTATGGGCAGCGTTGATCTGTGTGTGTGTGTGTGTGTGTGTGTGTGTTGATCTGTCTGTGTGTGCATATTGTTGGTCAGCAGAACACTGGATTTGTGACTATAATAGGTTGTCTTGTCCTATGAGTGAGACCGTAGGTGGTCTGCTTGTATCTGCTTGTATCACATGTTTCAAATACTAAATGAAAAATGTAACCAAATGGCTCTGCTTTCCAAGTGAAAATTCACCATGTTGGATCGATATTGAAGACTCCTGTGCAAAACCACTTAGAGTTGTGGCCCTCTCTAATCCAATAATTGTATATACAATACTATGCAGTTACTATGTTATTTTTCTTTTCTTTCTTGCACTATGCATTTCTGATTATCTATACATCTATAACTGATTATGATTAACTTATATGTTTATGTATCACAGTGATGATGGAAAAAAAAATATATAGTGCTGACAAATCAATGTATTGTGCCTGCAACTTTTAATTGCTAATAAAAATGTCAACAAATGCAAAATAAAAATACATAGAATTGAAAGGCTTGTAAATGTAGTCCTTTTGCAGTTCTCTTATATAGCGAATGAACATGGCTGTTTCCATCTCAATACGCTCATTTGATTGATAAGCTATTCAACATAGTTTACAGCTACACTTCTAATATAGGTAGTACCTGCATGCTCTAAAAAATATGTAGCAATCCAGGATCCAACTGGCTTGGATGAAGTCCTTACAGGAGCACTGTCCTTCACAATCAATAGCTGTCAATACCGGAGTCCCTCTCTTTAACAGATTATCTCCCCGGTTTTATTTTGGGAGTACTAGTCCACCTTCGTCACTAAAGGCGTCACTTAAGCCCTGCCCTTGGAACGTGGTCTCTACAAACGAGTGGTATTGCACTGGTGTAAGGGACAGAGAACCACTGGTGCCCTCTTGCCCTGCCTTTAACAATTCGTGACGTTAGAATTATAAGGTTCTATGTCACATTTTTGTCGAAAATTAGTTATTTACATATACTAAATTGTTGGACATATATTAATGTATTTGCAGTGTAATTTATTTTTAAAAAGAGTGTTTTTTGGTCCGTAATTCATAAATGTGGAAGGTTCCATCTTCAACACCACATACCAAGTTGGCGTAATAAGGTTCTACTTGTGATTCAATCATAACCCTGAATGAACACAGACGGACCAATCAAAATCCACCTCTTAGCCATGTACTTCATCTGTGGCTTCAGTGCCCATAGAGATATATATTTAAATACTAATTCTGTGGTGCTGCTAGTCAGTGCTAGTTAGCGCGATGACGCGGGAAAGAGAGAAACGTCTTTGCAATTTAATCACTAGTCGTGATCGTGAAGTTAACATAACGTAAATGGTTACATAACACAAATTGGCAGTTAACATCACCACCTTGCAATTCGTTAGCTAGTTCGCTAACATTAGTATTAGCTAGCTCACCATCAACTTGATATGTGCAGCTAAATTATCTAACATTACCAAACGTTACTTGCCCAGCATATTATTAATGGATTTTAGCTTACTTTAGTTGCAAGATTATTCAACATTGCAGTCAGTACGACCAACCATCAACAGGGCCAGTTACTAAATTGACTTTTGAAAAATGGTCTATACTCAAGTTATACTTAAATGGTGACATTTTGGAACGACTTTTATTATACTAAGTTGTACTTGATCACTAACAATACATGTATTAAGTATACTTAAGGTATGTTAGGTATACTGCTTTATATACTTATATATATGAAGTACACTGACAGTTTAAAAGCAGATTTAAAGTGGTATAAATTATACATTATTAGTGCTTAAGAAGAACTTAGTATGATAAAAGTCACCCCATTTATTTTAGAATCTTTAAATTGCTTTTGTTACATAAATGGTGGTTTATAATAATGGCTAAATAATAGTTTAATCAAATAAATGAACAATGGTTTTAAAATGTTTTTAAAAGTTTGTACATTATTCACAACCTTTCTGTGTTGTTTGCAAATAAAAAGAACACTATTTTGCACAATTTGCTTTTTTGGCTTTGATATAATAGTATATTATATATAAATCAATTCATTCAAATCAATGGTCATAGTTATTCTTTGAAATGTAGGGTTTTACATTATGAAGGGTGAGATGGAACCTTATAATTCTGAACAGGATCTGAGCTCTCAGAATTATAAGGTTCTATCTCCGTTTGGACCATCTAAAAAAAAAACATTTCCAAATGTTCCAGGATTTTCATATTCTATACTCTAAGTACCTGTAGGGTGATGGTCTTGTTGATCTATAAAAGTAGAGTATACTACATAACAGTTTTCCCAGCTGGGATGTGAAAACTTTGATGCTCAATATCTCTGAACTACACTAAACGGAGATGGAACCTTATACTTCTAAGCTCATGAATTGTAGACTGATTTATATCAACTTATCATTCTTATATGCAGATAAGTTGCACTGAAACATACTGACAGTTATTGACAGCTGACTGTTTCAACCCACTCTGTCGTCCCTCTGCCTTTCCTTCTCTTTCTCTCCATCTTTGCACCCTGCACTTCTCTCTCAAAAAGTAATGACTGTGTAAGCAAACACTGCTGATGATCAAGCTATATTACTAATGATGGGTTCAAGATCTGAATTTGTTACACCTGTCTTCCAACATACTAAATGATTTTTTGCCTAACCTAGCAATCATCCAAAGGTGTCCCTTAGGTCCAGAGGTATTTGATGTTGATTTAAGTACACAGAGGTAAGGCTGATTATCGCCTTATCAGCTAAGAGTAGCACTTTGAAATCTGTTCTGGGCTGCACAGCTTGTCTGTGATCTGACTCCCTAATGGGATTAATGTGGTCAGTATTTTTAAGTTTCACTCCTGCAGTAGGCTACTTTTCCCTGGGGTTATATATGGAACATGCGCAACCGGGTAACATAAGATATATTCTGACGTTGATGAACAGTTTTGTACTTAGTTTTTTTTAATGGTTTTTGTTTTAAGGAAAGTGAAAGTGAATACGATTTTAAGCATTTAGTTCTATGGTTTGAATAAGTAAAATGTGTACATTTGTTTTTATTGTAGTTAATGAGATTTAAAGAGATTTATTCATTCATTACAAAATCAAGACTTTTTGAACTCATCGTCTAGTGGGGAGACGTTTCCATGTCCCACACCATCAGTTGTATAGTTATAGTCCTCAATCCCAAATGAGGGGAAAAGATAGGTGTCTAAAATAATGAAAAGCCTGTCTGTCCTACTTGTAGAGCCGCTGTACAGGCACAGATATTAAAGACCACACACATGCACACACAACACAACAGCAAAGTGCCAATGGTAGCCAAAGAAAACACAAGCTGTAAAAGACATATATTTTATTTATTCAAATAATTCAAGATTTAAGCAAGTCCTTGATGAATGTCTGACATTCCTATTGTAGCACATGTAATGTTTCCCTCTCATAACATATTTACATGTATATGTAGCATATTTATATTAATAACATCCTTATCATATTTACTGTAAAAATGTAACACTGGTCAAGATCTGGAAAGTTTGTCACTTTAAGTTATATGAAATATTTCTTAGCCCTGAGACAAGAAAACAAAAGGGGAGAGAGTATTTTTAAATGTTATTTTGAAGGCTAACTAACCAGTATATGTAACTCAAACATCACACAAATCACATCAATGGAAGCAATGAAAGATGTGCATACTAGTTTGAGTTGCTCACACTATCTTAAGTAAGAAAATAGCCCTCAAGTATCACTTTTTTAAGGACGGGCTAAATACATATTCCTGGTACAGGAACACATTGTCAGCCTAGCCCAACTCCTCTGAATGTTCCACCTTCCAATATAGAATCCAACTGCCTTTCCTCTACATACTTCGCTCCTGACCAGGGCTAGAGCCTTCATTGCCCAATAGATCTGTAGCATCCATGACAGAAGGTCTTCCGTGGGGCCTTATGTTTTCATCCAGATATGACTAGCTCCTAATCTGTGGATCCTCACTTCTCTGTGCATAGACATAAATATTTATATATACATACAACACCTTTTTATGTATTTTGATTTATAAAACAAGATGCTGGACTGAAGAGTCCACCTGCTCGCAAATCTAGTGATCGACCTCACTGGTTATGGTCCAGGGTCACTGCAGGTAAGTAAACGTTATCTCTGGAACAACAAAAGCACTTTTCTTGGTAGAAATATCTATTACTTATTTGCTTTTGATTGCTTCAATATATCATTTTGGACATGGTAATAACGGGTGTGTTGGTATGGAAATGTATCACGTATTTACTAATGTACGTTGTAAGATTTGTTGCAAGAACAAAGAAGTTACAATCTGTGCCTTCAGAGAGACGAGAAGTATTTAGGGGGTAGAGAAAAAAAAAATTGGCTGCTACTGATTTCAATTACTGGAGCATAATCAAGTACAAGATACCAACCATGAGATGCATGAACTAATAAATCCAGCAAATGGTTCTTTGTGGCCAATCCCTAGGTCTGAAGCCTGGGGCTAGCATTGCAGTCTACATAAACAAATCTTTATGGCACAAACTGTAAGCAGGGGCCTGTAATTATCCATTACTCATCTCATTTTTGTGTCCATAAAATGGATTGTTGTGATTTACTCTTATTGCCCCCTGTTGGCCAGGAAGTCTTTACTACATTGTGAGAAACAGCTGGGAGAAGCTGCAGACTGAAGAGACATTACCAGTTGGGGTGAAGAGACATTGCCTATTTGGACCAAAGCGTAGTAAGCAGTTCATCCAGTGCGATATGTTACTAAAACAGTGAGCAACCAACCCGTACTAAGGAAAGAAGCTCCACCTCTCTCTCCCCCACTGCTCTATTCCCTTGCCTAAAATAATGCATTTGTTAAATTATTTTAGTGTGTTTTTCTTAGAACAAGTTACCAGACATGAACAAATCATTTTATTTGTTGGTTTTATATTAGCTAGCTTTGGCTGCTCACAGCAACGTGCACGTGCCAGACTTCACGTTGCCGTCCAAGCCTCTCTCAACAGACTCTTTCCTGTTGGGGTCATTAAGCTCATCAAACAGTCCGGTCTCAAGCATCTCCAGTTGCCATGGGATGGACACGGCTCCTGTGCCGAACTCCTTGAAGAATTTGTCATCCTTGGCATCAAGCTCGATGCCCTTGATGTCAGAGAATTCAGCGATGTCGTCTGTGTCTTTGGCGTAGACAACATTGGGTTTGGGCACCCATGGAGGATCAACCAGTCCAGCCTCCAAACGAAGGAAGTTGATGGACTTGAACCACTCGTGCTTCCTGGGGTCATCACCCCTGTGGAAGAAAAATGAGAACACTTCTGCAAGAGGATCATATTTGTACACCCAGGCTATCTACAAAATTCAAACTCAGCCAGATAAAACACACTAAATTCAAATACTGAGGAGAAGGTGTTTTTCACTATTTGAAAAAAGTACAAGTGTCATTTTCTGAAATAAAAATATCTCTTTGTCAACAATGGTAAGGTATCTGTATTAACATTTTAGCAACCTAGCTATCAAAGTAGCCTGTTAGTCATTATATTATGCCAGCTGATTAATCATGAATGAGAACAGGCAACATTTTGTTTTAATATTATGTCTGATCAAACTGCCAACATTTCAAGGCATTACTGACACTTATGAAGCGAGACCCTTACTTGCAGCCCAGGCGGTCTTCAATTTTCTTCTTGAGCAACTGTTGGACGATGTCCTTAGTGGGCGTGTCAAAGCCCTTGTGCTCCCAAATGGGCTCCTCGTTGATAATGCGGCGCTGCACCTCCTCCTTCTCCAACTTCTCTTTCTTGCCTTCAGGACCCTTGAATGGGGTGTAGCCAGCCACCATCTCGTAGATACTGCAGCCCAGAGCCCACCAGTCCACGGACGTCCTGTAGGGGATTTCCGTTAGGATCTCAGGGGCCATGTAAGCACCAGTTCCAGCCTGGAGCAGGGATGGGGTAGGGGAGAGATCAAGATGGGAGAAAAATGAAACAAATATAATTCAAGGACAAATCATCAATATGTTTTTGTTTGAAATCACAGCACTTAATTTCCTGTGTGTGTTTTCTACACGTTATGTTTCCACATAAGTCAACTGTGCTGTCAACTTAGACAAGATAATGATATTGTGCAAATGACTAACAATCCAAATTGCATTCCAGGCTGATGCAAATGATGAGGATTAGATGAGAAACGTGTTCATAGCCAGTACTGTTGTACACGTCCTGGCAGGCTGTTTTATCTATGCCCTCTTCTCTACCCATTCTCTGCTCTGCTCCTACCTGACCTTAGCTACAGCCTGGGACAAGGAGCTTAATGCTAATGCTAATCCCCTGCTACCTGCCAAGAGCCATGTGTGTATCCATGGTGACAGAACGCTATGTCTGCTGACATCTCTGGTCCATCTAGTGAACGTCAGTATCAGTGTATAAGTCCCATATGGACACACACACACACACACACACACACACATTCATGTCATTTGTTTACAATGACTTTTCTTGCTTGTGTGAAATATTTTCCCATTGAGTAAGACTGTATTTAGTAACTGCATGAGCACAGGTGTGGCACAATGTGTTCGAGGACAGCAGTGGACTGCTCCCTTGTGATTGGACAAAACAGGGGCTTCCAGCATCTGATTTGTCCAGCCTGGATGCTGAGAGCACACTTGCCAAACAGCTGGGGGTCTGTGTGCAAACGTTGACCCCTAATTAAATAATGAGTTTTATTTAGGCAGGAAGGCCTTCTCAGACCGATGTCTCTTTTTTGGAGGGGCCTTTGCTTGCAGACTTGAAACAATCATAAATGTTCATTCAGAATTACACAACATAAGACAGTTCATTAATTCCATACCAAGCACAAAGTCAATTTACACAATATAATAAATTAAAACTGTACAGTCCTCGGATGACAGATCCTTTATCAAGGTCATAAAATGACCATGTTCCTGGCCTTTGGAGGATTATGTAGATTCAGGGTCAACTGACATGCGACAGGTATTATTTAGTCACCTTGCTACCACACTGAGTAGAGTATTCTACGTGACCTTTTAAACTATTACCTCAGTAACATTTTAGTCAGTGCTCTGTGTGAGATGTCAAATTGACACTGTAACTACTAAATCACTGTTAAATGATGCATCCATTTTAGCACAATGAGGATGTTTAGCTTTTTCATACCTTTTACATGGCATCAAGTATAAATTGAACTTTATGATGGTCTCACTAACCACCAATACAAAACTAAAGAGATCCAACGAAATTACACAGCATGACATACAAGGTATACTTTGTCCACATGCATGCACGTGTGCACACACTTACACTGTGTGTATGATCTACCTGGTTTTGCTAGTCTGATCAAGGGACAGATTTGTGTAATGCCTGCTAAGTAAGAAGCTTAGAAGACCAAAGCCAGCCAAGCCTCTGGGGGGTTAGCCAAGGCTCCCTTGCCTGCCGAGGGGCACCAGAGAAGAGCACTGGATAATGAGCTTCCGAGGCTTCCTTGGACTCTGCATCTTGCTCTTTGCCACTGTGAGTGAGCATCATAGGTCAGCAGAAAAGTCCCATATACAAAACTCTTTAAATGCTGAAGTCAGTGAAGGTCTAACAAGGTATATAACAATATATGATACCAATAGCCAATTAATTAGAAGGTACAGTAAGTGTCCAAAATGCATTTCAGCTACATTATTAGCTATGACCCAAGTAACAATACAAGTATCAGAATAAATAAAACTTATATGACACACTGAACTTTGTGTCTTTGATTCCTTGAACAAAATGGTTGACTTCATCAAAAGAGTTGCTTCTTAATGATATGTCCCTCTGTGTTAAACTTCTGTCCTTGTTTGTCTCTGATTGGATGGATTATTGTGGAAGACACAGTTCTCGTTTGTGGGCCTGACACACACCCACAGTGTGTCTTTTGAACACTCTTCATTCTCAATAAGCCCCGAAGACCTTGACCATCTCTAGCACAAATGTGCTGTATCCAGTTTAGGCAGTATCTGAGGAGTAGGCATTCTGGACAGAACCAACATGCACTCAACAACCAAAATAACTGTTTCACTCAGTAAATACAAAGGAGACAGAGGATAGCCTTCAAAACCCTATCACCCAACAAGACCCCACATAAATGTAGTCAGCCTTTAAAATAGCCCCTAAAGAAAATGGAGACCTATAATTGGCTGGGCTATAATCTAACAGCTAAGGATCAAATGGGTTATATAATGAAGTCAGACACTTCTCTTGGACAGATCCTTAACAATCTAGTAATCCTTCTCCGGATTTACAGCTTTGCACCAGTCCAGGGAAAATGGCTTCAGCCCCATCCTCTATATATCTAAATCCAGACTAGACTTGAATAGAACAATGTCATGGCCTAATCATACATTCAACTACACCCTCAGGTTTTTCTTGACTCCCCTTACTCTTGACTCCTCTTCCTCATCCTCTTAGAAAGTAGCTTGTAGCTTCTAAATGTATATGACTTCGACTTTGAATGCACCGCAGGCCCAGGAGCTTTAAATTTGAAATGTTTACAGAATGGCTGAAAAGATAACTATGCTAACCATCAGATCATAATTATAAAAAGTTTTAACAGTGTCAACTATTTGTTATTTCTACTGAGATCACATAATTCATACATTTTCCTAATCATCTATTTCCTCACCCTCATCTTCTATTGTTCACGGTTGCCAGAGTTTTGCATCCCTCCCAAAAGCGGCAAGCATTTGTTAGTTAACAAAAACCCAGCTTCAACAGACTTACCCTCTGGCTGGTTTTTTTTCCACGGGGCAGAATCACCGCCAGACCCAGATCAGAAAGTCGGCACTGGCCAAAACTGTCCAGCAACACGTTTTCTGGCTTCATGTCACGATATATGATATCCATTTCATGCAGGTGGAGGATGCCGGTGCAAATCTGTGCTGTATAGTGGATTATGCGTTTCATCTCGACACCCTTATCAACTCCCTTCCCATCATAGCCCATGTTATAGATGTGGTACTTGAGGTCTCCGCCGTTCATCAAGCTCATGACCAAGCATAAGTGGGTCTTGGTGTCATACGCATAGGCCAGGTTGACGATGAACGGGCTTTGGACCTTTTCAAGAATCTGCTTCTCCAGCAGAGCCATCTTCTCACCGTGTTTCATCTTCAGGCGCTTCTTGCACAGCTTCTTGCATGCATACATCTGGCCTGTGATCCTCACCTGAACGGCACACACCTAGACAAGGGAAGCCATGGGTTAAGACCTGAGAAATTCTTTACTTTTTTTTCTCTTGTAGTTTCATCCCCCAGCACCAAGAAGATGACATAGTACCCTCTGAAACCATGTGTTGATACACAAGTTGCAGACCCAGAATTCTCTACCCAGAAAGTAAAAAGTGTGAAAATCTGTTGCTAACTGTTGCTGTCGCTAAGTGTGGAGGCACATGCAGTGCCCCCTTGAGGGTAAGCTTTGAAGTACATGTTGATAATGTAACAGATCAGGTGGTCAAGAATTTATCAGGTCCTTAGTTAAGACACATGAAGACCTCAAGAAAAAGTTTGTCTTTTTCGTTCACCTTTTTCCATTCTTAGTGTTGTCAGACTGTAGTCAGACTCTTCTCTACAATAACTGTTGTGTTGTGGAGTCGGAATATATGAGTGGAGGAAGACCTCCACATTCATATAACCATTCTATCTACTGAATACCTGTTTAGCATTTACTATTTAGTCTAAAAAAAACACAGAGGGACACACAATACACTGCATCCTCCACTTCATGGCATTCTGCTTAAATACGTTAAACAGGAGACATTTTGTCTATTTTGATTATTCCCATATTTCTGAGTGGTTCAACCTTGAAAGTATGCACAGAGTAAGTTGTGATGAAACAGCTTCTGTGCTTAGGAATTAGGAACGGTGTGTCGTCTCTTGTGGAATTTTGATGACCTCTTTGCAAGTTAATTGACGTGTAGTTTATACCGAAAGCTACCCTGAGAATTAAAGTTTTTGTCTATGCATCAATCAATCTTTTGCACATACTGGTAGTTCTGTTCTGTTCTGACACATTACCAATGACACATTGAATAGATTTCAGGGTGATGTATAGAAACAGATAGAGGTTTAAACAAGAGATGATAGCACATATGAGTATTACTGACATATGTGGACATTTTGCAGGTGTGGCAAAGACATTAAGTTGTTGTATCAGTTTCTGCAATGCTTACCTCTCCGAAACCTCCCTTTCCCAGAGTTCTGAACTCGTAGAAATATTTCTCACTGATGGGCTGCTTCTCATACTCTTTCCACTGCAGGAATTTATCAAAGAAGAGGCTGGTCTGGTAATCCGTGAAGGGCTTGCCTTTGAGAAACTCTCGTGTGTCTTCCTTCACCTTGCCCGTCATCACCTCCTCAAAGTCCTTGTCTGTCACAGCCTTGCACTTGTCAGCTACCTCCCCAGTGAGGAAGGTCAGGAAGGTCTTGGAGTCAGCCTTGCAGTACTTGTTCTTGATGTTAGTGCGCACCTTGTCTTTTGCTGCACCTTCTGCCAAATCCCAGTCGTTCAGCTCATCTAAGAACCCGGCAGCTATCATATACTCTGGTTTTGAGGCCAGGTACTGGCGGAAGAACCTCTTGCCTACGGGCTGCTTTTCACAGAGCGACTCAAAGTCCTTATCCAAGGTTGTACGGGCAGCAGTGCACTGCTCCGGCTTGGGCAGCGACAGGCTGCGGCGGCGCTTCTTCATCTCCTTGTCATCGCCACCCTGGGCTTTCAAGTAGGCCGTGTTGGCCACCAGGTTGTCCAATCCTCCCATGTCACACATCTTGGCTTCTGTGTCTGGCCGTTCTCCCCCTATGCGACTGGGTTCTTTAGAGGTTCCTTAGGGTCCCTTTCGCTTGCCCGGTGCTGTGTGTTCTAGAATGTGTGTCTCTGCGTGAGTGTGCGACTCGCTCCAAAGCCAGGGCGCAAATGAGCCACTTGACCACATGTACCTGCAGACCTAAGACACACTGACACACCCAGTAATTACTCATTTAGAATTAAATACCCGGGAGGGATTTTTGGCTTAAGGAACTTTGTGTGGTCTATTCACGGTTGCTGCTCACGGAAAGGGAATCGTAAGAGGGTTCTATCCTAAGAGGCTTTGTGGCCCTCTATATTTGGCTGGGTTACGAGCTATGGTTAACGGGGACCCATTGGGTTCTGTTGACTAAACACTTGGGGCGAGATGATGAGCAGAGAGGTGAAGAGAGGAGCTGTCTACACACACACACTCATACAACTAAGAAACTGAACACTCATTCAAACACATGTGCGCACACTTTTATTGACAGAATTAACAAAACATTTTTTTGACTTAATCTCACATTGACAATGTTGTCCTAAACATCTCTAAAGATGGCTGATTAGCCAATGCAGACCTTATTGGATTATGCATCAGAGCAGTAAAATTGCTTAATCTTGGCAGATAAATTGTTGATAGAAATGGAGCTTCATCCCATGTCTGAATGGTCACTAAACATTTGGTTAACACTTGACATAGTTGTCAGAGGACCCTAGGAGTTAAGGTAAAGTTAAAAAACAATGTTTATTTGAAACAATGTGCAATGTTCGAAAGAGGCAAAGACGGATGCAATGCTTGAGGAATGCATTTCACATCCATCTATCCATGAAAAGTTTAACTTATTTAAATTCTTGACACATGCAAAACTTGACAGACAAATTATGGATGGCTGATCATCTCCATCGTCCATCAATGTATGAGCCCTATAGAAAATACATATCTCAATACATTTTTGATGTATAGGACATTTCATGTAGTAGCCCCTTAACTCTTCCCATATATATATATTCCCATATACTGTATGTATAAATGTTGCTGGAATGTACAGTATGTTATTACATGTTAGATGACACTCAGAGGTTATTGGACTAAAGGCTAGGTGGTGAATTTGCTTAAAAGGGATGTAAGCAGCCAAGAGATGTAAGCAGCCAAGAGTAAACAATGGCCGTCAGGAGGAGCCAGGTCAACAAAGGGAGATGTCTGTTTGGAATACGATAGACCAAGATTGTATTGTTTACTTTAAATACATGTTAATAATAATCATCATCTTCTCATAGACATTGTGAAAATATATATTTATTTAAACATCCCTATGAAAGAGGTGGGTGTATAACAGCTCACACCTCTTGCTTCAGCAAGTCCAACTATTGTTCTTGCTCATACTTATTATTATTATTATCATTCACATTTTCTACCTGCTACTCATCCTACAACTTTTAAGCTAATCACACCAATCAAACTTTACAAAGTGAGAACTCGCGTTGCTATGACTGATACCTGACCGGTGTTGATACCTATTTACTACCAGCTTTTTCAAACTCAAAAACTCCAATCCGTTAACATGATGGAATGTAGATTTTTCATTGTTACTGCAACTGCCATGGAACCTTCAGTAAAAACAGCATGGGACATGCAGAACACATTCTTAGAATGATTACACAACAATGCACTCTCCTGGCTACCAGTTCTACCCCACTGAAACCACTCTCAACCAATCAACTCTCTACCCACTCCACTGAACTACTATCTATCTATCTATCTATCTATCTATCTATCTATCTATCTATCTAAACTCTCATCTATCTAACTGTCTCTTCCATCTATCTCTTTCATCTATCAATTCAACCAACCAACAACCAACCAACACCATCTTTAACTTAATCTGACTTAATAAGACATCTCATTTTCTTTCAACTACCCAGCAAATCTATCTATCATTCAAACCATCTTGAAACTTGTTCTACTACCAAAATAAGACTTTGCAAGCCCACAAGTTTCTTCTGGAACTTCTACTAAACTTCTAGTTTTATACATGGTTGTGACATCTACATTTCCAGAGTGCTGTGTTGAGGCATTTTGACAGTTGGATTTATAGCACACGGACGTATGGGATGGATTTTGTCAGTCCTAGCTGACAAAAAAACTAAAGGTACCTGGAAGTGATTCACTTTTTTAATGATTTCACTCTCATATATTGTTGAAATGCTTAGTCTGCATTATTATGTTTCCCCTGTAGCTAACTACATACAGATAGCCTACATGATGCCAACTAAACCGAAGATGAGGTTATAGCTAACTATCTAAAATAGTTAGTACCTCAGCATTAATATTAGCTTGGTGGCCAGCTAGCAATATGATGACCTAATGTTGAATTGGCCAATCGTCAAGATGAAATGTTCGATTCAATCTATGCTAGTTTTGTTGAGTACTCATTGGAAAGTCCAGCGCTAGGTAGCTAATGGTGACGTTAGCTAGCTAGCAATGTAATTAATTAATTGAGCGAATAGCATGAGTTTCATACGCTTTGGAGGGGGAAAGGCGTATTTTCCTCTCATGAAGTAAAGGTTATGGGGAAGGTACACGAATCCTAGATCAGTGTGTGGGCAACGTCATTCCTGGCTTATATACTGATAAAGTGAAGCTTGTATTGGAAGCTCCATAGGGGACTAGTAAATATAGCTATTTTAGCTACATTTATAAATAAATAAAATAAATATATTTATTTTTTAGAGCGAAGAAGAAATTAAAAAAATTACGGTGGGATCCAGTTTGACAGCAAAATATCTGCATTATCATGCCAGTGTTACAGCGCTGCAGGCTTACTTGGGTGCCTCCAGTGATGTTTCACTTTACCAGCATATTGGGGCCAGTACTCTATTTTAACATGTACCGTATCTGAATCAAGTTTAGTAGGATCGTATGTTTGTCAGTTGCTCTCTTATTCTGTATTATTCTGTTACTGATTTATGCACATTCAGTATACTTGCTTTCATGATCAATTATTGTAATTTACACGCAATCTGGGCAATTATTAGTCTCATTGGTTAACAGAAACCCCAACCTAAGGCTATGGACCTATGCAGGCTAATTCAGTACGATAAACCTAAGCTTATATGAGCTAATCCTAGCCTAAAGTGTCCCAGAGCACAGCGTAAGGGGTGAGCAACCTGTCAATGTATGCTCCACTCAAAGAGGTACTGCCCAACCCCTCTAGGTTCACGTTGTTCACAAGCCAATCACAAGCCCACTCTGCACTAAAACGGGGGAGTGAGGAGACTATATTCAAGGTAAGCATGACGTTCATGCTGATGCATTTTTCATTGAAGGAAACTTAAGCAGACTTTTTTTTCTCTGATTGAGCATTTTAAGTCTTGCTGCAGCAAATTCCATAGGAAAGTCTTGTGACATTTACAAAATTATATAATCTCAAATTCCTAAAATTTAAACTGATGCTCTCATCCTGCACTGCCACCTAAAAGATAATATTACAGCCTATGACATCTCATTACCACAAATGAGTTAATGTTGATTAATAACAAATGGGTTGCTAGCGTCATGATGCATTACAGCCTACTAAGAAGTCTGACCACAGCTATCTTTGGCTCTATCTCGTCCATCCTTGGCAATGCAGGTAAGGCAGGGTGAGGTAAGCACTGAGGCTCAACAGCAGTTTACCTCATGCGAATCTCATTCAGGCTCCTAACGACCCCTGCTGTGCACCACTATACTCTCTGACAGACAACAAACGAACGTACCAACTGAGATACTGTACGGTACATGCAGATATATATACAGTGTACACCACCTTATTTAAAGCATCTTTTTAAACATTTGAGAAGTGCACTGTTTATACTTTTGAAATACAGTGTACTGTATACCTAGGGAATAGATGTTCTAGATATACAGTCAGAATACAGTAAGAATGTGAACACATTTTGGACACAATGATAAACAACTTGATGAATCACAGTGCTAAACATTACATACATAAATCCATACTGTCATACACCTGTGCAATAGCATTACAGTTTACCCACATACAGCACACTCAACTACATATTTAACAGTGTACACACACACACACACACACACACACACACACACACACACACACATACACACATAAATGTAGCACACACTCATGCATAGGGAAATACTCTTGGCATCAGTTGTCTTCCTCTCCCTTCTTACCTGTCATCTTTGCTCTCCTCACCTGCTCTGCTGATCATGGGGATTACATTGGGAGTCTGGGGGGAGGGGCTGGGGTTAAGAGAAGGGCCATCAATCCCCCATCTGTTGTATAAACTTCTTGTGCAATCTCAGACAAAGCAAATCTATGGCCCTCGAGTTACAGTCAGAGTTGTACTGTCAGAATCATTCAGTCAGAGGTCAGCAGTGTTTGAGCAGACTAAACCACTCTATTACTCTACACACACACACACACACACAACACACAACACCTGCACAATAACTGTAAACCATGGATGACACTTAATCATCACAACGCTAGCTACTGTGTCTGACATGTGCTAATGCCCTGAAAGACCTGATGAGAACAGGTCACAAACTGAACAATATCGCCCTTGGAGTGATCTGATCAGAGCTGCAGTGGCACCATGCAGATCCTGAAACTGAATGTAATAGGCTGAAGTATAATGAAGTTTGATGATTTGAAAAATAATCCACGTTGTAATCGTTTCTCACTTATAAAACAATTCCTATGGATGAAATAAGATGAATGAATGAATAAAAGCCTCACATAGACCTATCATTGACCAACCTGAAACAGAATAGGGTTGATCAAATGACTTCACATTAGTGTAACATATTTGCAGGCAGGAATGCTCATTTAGTAATACAATGTATTTTGTCCCAGATATGAAATTTGAAAGACAGACAAGTAGGCAGAGAATATCGCTTCTCAGTTCTCCCTTGCTTGGCTCGTTGGTGCCCCTCCCCCTCATGCTCTCAGCAGGTGAGGGTTAAGTAGCAAATTTAATTCACAAATTGACAGCTACATGATAAAACGTAGATGCCATAAATGAGAATGATTCACTGCAATGAAGTAGGCCTAGGCCAAGGTTATGGCCAACGGAGAAAGACGGGTTCATTTTCAGTGTTGTTAATAATAAGTGAATTGAAATTGCATTAGCAAAAATTACCGGAAATATATTTGTTTATTTCCAATGACTGAGATTATCATTATCATAATTATCGTAATTTGTAATCAATAGTCTGGTCGAAAAGCAGGTTTAACGTTAAGGCCTGTTATAGTAGTCCACTGGAGGGGGCATGTCGCTTGCAAATGTTTGCTAGCAACTGATTATTTTACATTTTAGACATTTAGCAGATGCCTTTATCCAAAGCGACTTACAACATGCACATTTGTCTAAAGTAATCAAATCATCTATGCATCAGTCATCATAAGTATAACAAATCTATGCTAGGACCAGGGGCCATTGGCAGTCACAATGCTAAAAGGATTTTTTTTAAATATATATTTACAGTAGAGAAACTGTACAGGGGGGTAATGGTGATGAAGAGGTCCTTAGGATGAACAGTCAAGATGTAGCCTGAAGAGATGGGTCTTCAGTCTACGGCAGAAGGTAGGTAGTGACTCTGCAGTCCTGACAGCAGTGGGAAGCTCGTTCCACCACCGGGGCGCCAGGACAGTGAAAAGTCGTGATCGTTCCTTGGAGAGGTGGCGGCGCCAGGCAGCCAGCCGAGATGATCACCTGGTAAGAGCGATCGGCCAGGTAGGATGCAAACCAGGACAGTGCAGAGCCAGAGACGCCCAGTTCTGAGAAGGATCAGGTGGTTTACTGTGTTGAATGCAGCAGACAGGTCCAGAAGAATAAGAACAGAGGAGAGGGAGGAAGCTGAGCAGAGTGGAGGGCCTCCGTGACAGCAAGGAGAGCAGTCTCAGTAGAGTGCCCAGCCTTAAAGCCGGATTGGTGAGGGTCAAGGAGGTTGTTCTGAAGGAGATAGTGAGACAGTTGGTTAAAGACAGCAGGGGTTTTAGATAAGAAGGAGAGAAGGGATACTGGTATGTAATTATGGACAGCAGGCGGGTCAAGAGTTGGTTTCATGAGAAGAGGCTTGACTCTGGCTGTCTTAAAGGCAGCTGGGACAGATCCTGTGGATACAGAGGAATTGATTATGGTGGTAAGGAATGGAAGGTGGTCTTTGGAAATGGATTGGAGAAAGGGGGTAGGATCGAGAGGGCAGGTGGTTGCCCACTTGGATGTGACCAGTTTTAGAATATCATCAGGGGAGAGGAGGGAAAGAGTTTAGTCTGAGTGTAGCACAGTGGGTTTGGGAGGAGTGGTAGCAGTGTTGGCGAGAGGTAGAGAAGGAGCTGCTAATGTCATCAACCTTCTTTTCAAAGTAGTTGACAAAGTCATCTGCAGGCAGGGAGGGGGGAGGAGGTGGGTTGAGGAGTGAGGATTTTCATTTACATTTTCCTCACTCCTCAACCCCCCTCATCCCTCCTCCCTGTTTGCAGATTATCTAGTAAGGAGATGACCCCCAGGTGTATAATAATTTATGCTCTTGTCGCAGAGGGAATCTTGGTTGCAATTAGGCTCATCTCTTTCACACCTGTATCTGACTTACCAAGAGACCATCTTATGGTCATCCCATTCAGAATGTTGGTTGCAATTAACCCAGTAATATTAATAATAATAAAATAAAAAGTATGTTGTATCATCACACCAGATAAGAACATGGCCGTGATCAATTCTGATTTGGTTCCTCAAATTATTTATAAAGAGGCTGTGGTGCATCCTGCATGATACCACATATCCCTATTCCAGAACAAACACTAGTACCACAATGGCTACAAGCTTCTGCCTTCTGGTGGCTTGTTTTATTTATGTTCTTGTTAGTTTAGAGCAGCAATCATAATCCTATGTCAGAAGTAATTTGACACATAGTTATATATTATATACATATTTACAAAAAGTTAGACAATTTTATTATGCTTTGCAGAAGAATCATCCATAAAAACGTAGTTGTAGACTGAAAAATAATGCATATAGCTTAAAAGGTGGAAGATTGGCAGTGGTTCAAAAATGCCATCTTTTGGTTTCCATAGACCTCCATGTTAAAAAGTGCAGTTTAAAGTTTGTAACGTTTAAAACGTTTTTTTTTTTTTAAAACACGAGTTAAACCTCTCTGCACATTTTAACATTGGATTAGTGTGAATAGCTTAAAAGTTGTAGGAGGAGCAGCAGGTGGAAGAATTGGAATAATAATAATAATAATAAGTATGTCAAAGAACAGTAGTTGGACTAGCTGAAGCAAGCCCACCAAATTAATGAAAAGAGAGAGAAGGACTGGACAGGATAAAAATAAAGAACATACATTTATTTCCCAATAAACTTCAAACGGTTATGGACAGGATAAAGCAGACTCTACACACTAGTGGTCACATGACCAACTAACACAAGTTAACATTACATTATTGTAGGTGGCATTTAGTCACATAAGTTGAATTTAGAATCTGAATTATGATGAACTATGCATGTGAACATTAGACGTTAATGTGAACTCTGTCATAACCTGGTCACGATTATGTTGCTGTTTTAACAGAACCTTTATCTAGCACACATTGAGAACATCACATTGAGGCACATAGGAAGAATGACAATAGAATATCAACAAATTAACCAATTTAATAGTTTCAAAGAAACATACAAAATAAACAAACTGTAAACAAATGGAAGTTTAACCATAAGTCTAACGCTATGTGTGTCAAGGTAAACACAGGAGACCGGTGCACATAGGCCTAACCTGAGAAACTCAAAGAACACATGTTCTATTTCTTCTTAAATAGTATACCAACACTAGCACACAGAGACAACCATGGGAGAGACCTGTTGGTATATACTATATCAATTACAATAGCAAAGGAATTTACAACAGGTAAGGTTCTATATCCTCAGGACGTCCACCAGGCATGCTCATTCAACTGTAAATAGGTGTTCCGGGCTGAGAGAGGGGGGCATTAATCACCATTCACAATGTAATATCAAACAATCACTGTCTTTGTATCAGCCACATTTAAATACATTTAAATCACATGGCTGGCCCCACCAAATTCATCTACATATGCACTTTCGGTGGCTGGAAGGCATCCACACAGAGCAGAAATTCATGAATTTAATTTGAAATTAGTCCACGACTACCTGAAGAATGGTCAGGAAGATCTGATCACAATCTGTTGATAACTTATCTTTTAATTGACTAATCCTGTCTTAAAATGTGGGCACAATCCGGACAAAGAACCTTGTTAATATCAGGTGTAACCAGGGCTAAAAAAACAAAACCACTCCCATCCCCTTGTGCTCTTAATCAAGAAACTTCAATATCCAGTATAAAGCCATGACAGGACTAGTATAGTTTCAGAGGAAATCTCATTTCAATATGCTCTCTGAATCGGAGCTCCAGTCGCCTCTGCCATCTCTTTGGTCCCCCTGCGCAACAGCCTGGCCCATTTTCACCTCACAGCGCTGCATGTCTTGACAGAGCTGCGCAGGATCAGGATCAGGCACAGCAGAGGGCTCTGTATCTGCAGCCTGGCTATCCAGGTCCTTGTGGAGCTCCATGTATTCATAGCTCTCTGGTTCTGTGTAGATCTGCAACTGGGTTCTTTGCCTCCTGCGGCTGATCTGTTTCTGCAGCTGCAGCTTGCTGGTGAAGAAGACAGTCCTCCAGCCCAGCTCCAGGGCCAGAACCTCCACCTCAGTGGACACGGTGTTGCAGCGGCCACGCACCACCTGCTCCCAGAACTGCTCCGAACAACACAGCTGAGAAGTACAATTAGAGGAGGAGTGCAGTTAAAGACAGAGACAAACTTACTTAGTCCTCTTTGTTCATAGGCAATATGGAACCTAAGTTTTCCACGACAAAGCGCCACTCTGGCTTTTTGGACATGCATGTAAACACACATCAGAGAAACAATAGACAAAATCACAAGGCATTAGAATGAAATGTATCTATCCATCTAGCTATCTACAGTATCTGCCTGTCTGTCAGTCATAACAACAAAGTCAAATGTACACATCATAAGCACTCATGTCCATGAACAGACAGTCTCACACAGAGACAGGCTGTAGTCGAATTACCTTCTTGAACTTGTGCGAGGTGTATCCAAGCTGAGCCACGTCCTGCAGCTCTAGATAGGCCAGGATGCGGAGCAGCAGGGGATCAGGAAGGCGCTCTAGGTAGTCATAGTGGCCCTGGCACAGGGCCTGGGTGTACTGCAGGATCCGGGGGCCAAACACCACACTCACCTGACCTGGGATAACCATCACACATCAGGGCCTATCAACAGGGGTCACTTCCCAGACTGGTTTCCCTTGTTGTGCAATGGTGCCCTGAGTTTTGTTACCACTCAGAGCCTTGCTATGATAAATCTAAAGCCTTTGGTCAAAATCTGACCTTTGTCAGTGTCCCATGAGTAGGCTAAACTGCCATGGTGACCTACCATTTGGGAGGCATTTGGCATACTGTAATAATGTGATTATAGCTTGTGAACATGTTGAAGAATACACCAGATGTTACTTTGAAGTCGACTGTCATCCAAGTAGTCCTGATGAGACTCCCTCTGTTCTCCTGGCTTTGTGTTCCGAAATTCACTTCTCAAAGATATCTTCCACCACCTCCAAATGACCTAGAACATATACGTACGCTTATTAACTATGCATTAACAGTTATCTGTGCTAAACTAAAAGTCTTTTATATTGGCTAACACTAGCATAGGCTACAGCTGGCCAGCTTGATGTTTTTTTCATGCCGTGCCAGTGTGCCCAACGCCAACCATAAAATACTAGAGGCTAGTTGGGTTTTTGCAGCCACTACAACTCACAAATACGTACAGGAAAAAATGTAATACAATTAACAATGTACAGATGACATACTTCTGTCTTGGTGACAGCAAATTGGAAAAAATCCTTCGTAGGTGCAGGACCTTGTCCACTGATTTCAAAGAAACTTTCTCCCAGCAAAGTCGCCATTTAAGACGTTTTGTTTTGTTACCAATGACAATGATGGGTCCGTGGGATTTGAACACCGTTCTTTTGCCCGGTTGGGCGGAGTTGACACTCGATTAAGTTATCGTCATTGTAGCGCGACCCCACTTCGCTGTACTACGGAATGGCCATGTCCGAAAGTTCATATTCCGACCTATTTAGTAGACGTTTTCAGTATGCGAAATGTACGAACATACTAGTTTCGCCTTTCCATGTAGTATGAATTCACTGCACACTATTCAGGAAGTCCTTTCCGATTTTAGTCCCACAATTCAATGGCGCAGGTAAGGGAGGCGGGCATGCAGCGAAATGTAATTACTCAACATGTTGAGCTACAGATGACGATTTCTCAGTAAGAATGTGTGTGGAAATGTGTCGCTTACTGAATTTTACTAAACAGTAGGCTGTAATAGGCTCTAGTATGCTTAGTATGTAGTAGATACTTTTAGTAAACCGCTAAGTATGGTTAGTAGGCTATTTAGATACTTTTAGTAAACAGCTAACTATGGTTAGTAGGCTATTTAGATACTTTTAGTAAACAGTAGGCGTGAACATTCGGACATGGCATGGTCTTCAGTAAGTTTATCTATAGATCGTAAAACGCTTTCAGGTGCATGACGCTATCTACTGGTGCTAATAAATGACTGACATGGGACACTGGAGGCTCAGTGGAGTAGAGTTAATATACACTACAGCACAACCCGGTATATAGAGGGTTTCCTGATTCAGGTACACATGTCAGGAAAACATTCATGATTTATCATGAGAAGTGGCTCCCACAATGAAGGACCTTGCTACTCAATGCAGCCTCTGAGTGACTGCGGGGCTCCACAGAGCATCGATCTCACCACTCTCAAATCTCATGCAGCCGAATTTTATTATGAGCAAATTAGACAGATTTTATCCCCATCATGCAACAGGTATTGAAAGGCGCTGATCAGAGATGGTCGGCAACTGCTCAAAATGTATCCTCTCAAACAGCCAGTCTTTGACTCCACCCAGTTGCTCAAAACTCAATCTGTTATTATTATACACCAACAATTTCAAAAAAAAAAAAAAAAAAAAAGATGAATGCAACTCAGAATCAGCATTCAGAGCAGGTGTTTATTTCAAAATGTGAATACTGAGGTGCTATTGTCTGATAAACTCAACTATACTAAATACTAATACTTGATTGAGACCTCCATTAACTACGGAAAGTATGGCAGCATAACATTTCTTTTTCTATTATTGTTTTAGAAAAAATCGAACTCATTGAAAATGGAGTTATGATGTGTGAATCAAACAGGCATTTTTACATATAACGTAAATGGAACTGAAAATGAAATTTGGCCATGATAGTTCCATTGTAGTCATTTATTAGACGCTCTTATCCAGAGTCACTTATAGTAAGAACAAAGGGACAATCTGTAATTAGTACATACATTTTTGGCTTGTTTTGCTCCTCATGTATTGTAAGTCCTTGCATAGCTGTCTATGAAATTGAGATTGGCTAAATTTCTCCAGCCCCGTCACTCAGCTCTTATCCAAAAATGTGGCAGGGAGACCGCTTTGTTGTTTGAATTACAGATTGCACCTTTACTTAAATGAAACAGTTGTAGTTATTCATAACTGCAGTGTATTCATTCTAAACAGATCTACTTATTACACCCTATCTGTTGTTTTATGCATTTCCAGTTCTCATATTCAAAAGAATACAAACAATTGTTCACAAAAAATATATAGTAGTGATATTTCCATATACAGAGCTGTCAAAAGATGAAAACAAAGAGCCAACTGTAGTTAAAAATCTTTAATATATTTATACATATATTTATATATGTACACATTGACTTACATATTCCTGTAACGGCAATAACACATTGTCAAATTCATATGTAGGGGCACTAGTGAGGCCCTTGCTCTCTAGGTAAACAGACTCTGCAAACTTGTGTTTTTGCAGACCTGTAGGAAAGGTTCTAGAATAGTAAACATGCTATTCAACCTCAATTTTATCATTCCCCAACTGTCTTTCCCTCTCGTTTCATCTCATTTGTGCTATGGTAGACACCTTCGTCACCCTACCTGCCTGTGCTGAGTCCAGGGTCTCAAGTTATCTTATTATATATCTGAGTAGGTACAATTGTTTTATGTCAAAAATGTTCAGAAGTTGTAAGTGTAGGGGCTCTACACTTAATCTAGTAAAAAGAAAAACTGGGAGGCAAAACCTGGTTTCTTTCAAGATTACGAATCACTTCAAAATGTTCTGAAAACCGTTTCATCTCTAGCGCAATGGAGCGTCGTTGATATTGTGACATCTTAGGGTAGTTCTAAGCATATCTCAAACATGTTGCACTTTACTGCCCGTTATAGTGGTAATTATGTACCAATTAAAAAAAATTCCAGATGCATGGTTCTAAATATAATCCATATCATTATTTTAGCTTAACTCTTCACACCATGGTTTCTTGTCTGATGCATCTTTGTTATTTATCATATACTATCTTATGTAGAAACATTGTAGTGGCTCATCCACATTGTGTCCAACCATGTCAACTCAGTCCTTATTATACATAACATGTACTTTAACATGATTACAAATGCTCATATGCACAAAGAGCTTACTGTCATTAACATAAACAAAAAATAAATGTAAAGAACGTATATAGTCCAAGGGCATCGTTCCAGAGCAGTCCCATTAATAACCGTAGTCCTTTGTCCTTCATAGTGTCGTAAACGTTTTTAAGAAAAACTTGGTTTCAGAGTTTTCAGAAATGTAATGCGTCACTGGTTGTGACAGAGCGGGTGCATTGAATAGATTAGATGCTGCATGCTGCCCTCTGGTGGTGATGGTGGGGTGGCTTGCTACAGGAAAGGGTTGGTGGAGGAACCTCCAGTGGGGTAGGATCCTGCTGGGGCTCCCGCCTGGTTAGAGAGAAAAAATATGAATTAAACATTAATATTAGAACTTGCAACAGGCAATTTAGCAATAAAACCGAAAGCGTACCTTGATTTGGAGGAGTTGCAGTGTTGAATAGCCTTGCCAGCTAGCTAACATAAAAAGCATTCCACTCAGGTTGTTGAGTATGAGAAATTAGCTGCATTAGCCAAGTAAGTGGAAGGTAAACTAAGAAGAAAATAAATAAATAAAGCTTGCCCTTGCTCTCTTTCTGCTCCTTCTCCTTAATTTTGGAAGAAATTAATTTCTTCAACTGTTCAACTTTTGTCTCTCTTTGAACTACTCGCCACTCTTTGTGCACTACCAGTGCTAGCTGTAGCTTATGCTTACATTAGCCTACTAGATTAATTCTCAGTGAGGAATGATGATGAAGAGGCAGTGTGTTATGGGTTAGAGTTTTACATTTCAACCCGAACTTCTGACCATTCAGACCGGGCCAGTGACGGATTTGCCGTAACAGAGCTGTGTTTAATTTGTTTTTGTTATAACCTTGCTTGGCTGTGTGATAACTAGCAGCCGCCTACTGCTCTCTCTCTGCTCTCGTCATAGATGCACAGCAGAAGCACCTGTTCAATTAAATGTTTTGTTGTTATTTTCACGAGGCTATATTCAGTGCCCTCCATAAGTATTGGAAAGAGGAAGCATTTTGTATTCTTTTAGCTCTATACTCCGACAGTTTGGATTCGAAATCATACAATTACTATGGGGTCAAAGAAGAGATTCTCAGCTTTAATTCAATGTACTGCAGCAATCTTCAGTTGTTGTTTGTGTTGAGGTCTTTTTGTCTTAAAAAGGGGAAGTTTACCCAAAATCCATTTTCATGTGTATTTCTGGTCAATTCATAATGCATACTGTCTCGAACTGTTATCATTTTGCGTGCAGCTGCATCATAGTTATCGAAACACGAGGTCTGTGTTTACTTCCTAAAAAAGTGTCATGCCGTGTTAAAATATTAGACAGTTAATATAAACAGTTTTTGCCCTCTGACCCTCCTCTACTGTGCCAGTGATGCCCAGAGAGCAGCTCTTGTGCTGTTAAACAGAACGACCTCTCGTGGGAGGGAGAGGGGAATCTTGGGAGTTGTAGGAATCAAAAGGGCAATTTAGAACATCGGGACTGACATTCAAAGCGAGATATCTTGACTCAGAGGTCGTTTTAAAACGTGATTTTTTTTTTGGTGAATGTGTCTACTATTGAATAATAAAAACAACTGGGTTTTACAGGGTAAAATTCGACTTCAATTTCCCTCTTCACCACATGATATGATCAAATGGATTTAGGGTTTGGTTTAGACAAGAACAGCAAGATCTGGCTCATTTCTGGAAATATATAAGGTATTCTAGAAAGGCAGGTGCAGTAAATACAGTTGTTGATAGTAACTAAGGTGAGTTTTCAAGCAGTCTCTCTCTCTACTCTTCTTAGCAAGTGGCTTTCTTGTTTCCTTACCCTGCAGTGCTGCCATGTTGCTGTTGTGCGCTATGGATAAAGGCACAGCTGTTTTCTAGACTTCGGGCATGGGCTTGCATTTTCAGACCCGTTTAAAACTCTATTATGGGTACACAATTGTCAATAATATTATTCAGATAAAATAGCCAAAAGATACAGTGCCCTGTAAGTAATGGGACAATTATGCATTTTTTCTTCTTTTGGCTCTATGCTATAATACTTTTGGCTACAGGTTAGGGTAGAGATTCTCAGCTTCTATTTGATGGTATTTGTGTACATACTGGTTTAACCATTTAGAAATGACAACACCTTTTATACATAATCCTTGCTTTTACACATTCCAGAAGAGGCATATCTTCAAACCAGTGTTTGTTTTGCAAGACATTCCAAGTATGGTCCAAGTAAAAACCTCAGACATAAGACACATTAAATAATGTACCCTTCAGCCAATCAGAATTACATATTCGACCAAGTTGTGGTATAAATGCTTATTATTACTCACAATAAATGGGTTATTGGACATCCCTGGTCCAGCCGTAGGCTGCCCAAAAGGGGTTATAGAAGGCTTGGTCTGCCCATAGACTGGGTATCCTGGGCCTGAAATGGCAGAGAGAGAAAGAAGAAGTGAGCAACCTGAACGTATAGAGAGGCTATTTAACCCTTAAAGATACTGTGCATCATGGCTGATTACTAGGGATCTGGATTCTTAATAAATCCTGCCTAGAAACATTGTTTTCACTTAGTGGATGACTAAAAACTCCATAAGGTTTTGGTGGGTCCATTAACCATTGGACGGGGGGGTGGGGGGTGGGGGTGGGGGGGGCACACTAACCCTTGGGATGGGGGTGGTAGGACCCAGGCTGGGGGTAGGGGTGGGGTGTAAGGGGGCACACTAACCATTGGGATGGGGGTGGTAGGCCCCAGGCTGGGGGTAGGGGCAGGGGGCCTGGCCAGGGAAGGGCTGCTGGAAGGTCCCACTGAAACTGGTTGGGAGGCAGTAGGAGGAGGCGTTTCCAAAGCCAGCGGGCATACTCATAGAGCCTGTACCAAACGACGCTACGACATACACATACACAGAGAGAGGAGAGGGGGAGTGAGTTTGACTGACACACACACACACACACACAGACTTACCTTTCACACCACTATCATAGTGTCGCAAAGATCAAAACAATCCTATACACTCTGTTACTACTATGATATACTGTTTAAAGTTACAGACAACTTATACAAAACAAACATGTTTTCCGTGCACACACACCTGCAGCTGGTGCTCGACCATTGGCCTGGAATGGGTTGGTTGCCATTTCTGGGGCAACGGCAGCCGCAACAAAGGGGTTAGTGGATGGCACAGCTAGAGAAGAGAAAACCTTCCATTACAAAAAGGCTTACAGCATCATGGTTTAATTTTGACTGGACTGAAATGTTGCAAAACCCAAGTTTGGAAACAGCTACTGTATGCAACACCAATTCAACATAATAGACAACACCCACCTCCAAAGCCCTGCTGCATGCTGGGTAAGACCGGTGGAGTCTGGGCAGGCGAGGTTCCCAACACAGCTCCAAACATATTCCTAGATTAACACATGTATATGTATGCTTAAATCAATCATTATTTTATTATGTGCAAGATAATTCAAAGCTCATATACTGTATGCACAGTACAAAATACTAAATGCCACACTGCATCTTATAGGACAAGTGAGGATGTGAAATGTGAAAATCAAACCCAACTGCCAAGCCAGCTGTAGCCATTGAACCCACTAATTCAGCCACTGTAACCACTAAGCAGCATAGGCAGTCACTGCCACTGTTTCTCACCCCTGGACACTGCTCCCTGTGGGGGCTGAGGAGCTCAGCTCATTGTCCAACTCAGCCAGAGCAGCGTAGCGGTCCTCTGCAGAACTGCCCAGCTGAGACTGGGCCGGCACAGCACCAGCGATCGATGGTATGGGGACACCTCCCCCTGTAGAGTGACACAAACAGGGATCAATAAACACACCTGAGGAAGACGCACTCACACACACATGCACGGACGAACATGCATAGGTCAATACATACAAACAGACATAGAAACAAACACACCATGGAGCCGGCTACACTTGAATCAGACTTAGGCCTTGTCAACACTTGACTCTTAAAATCAGACTTCTGTTACCCGAACATGATGATCAGATCACAGTACGGGCATACACACCATATATTAAAGGGGCAGTCCAGCCAACTCCAATTGCTGATTTCAGATGCACACTATCCCTAGGTAACAACAAACTGCTATTTAATATAATTTATTGTCAAAATCATCACAATACATAAGAAAACTGCTCTATCGTATGCCTCCATGAAAACAGAGCATGCTGATTTGTGATGGGTCTAGCCTGATCTCTGAACCAGTTTTTGCAAACTGAGTCGCAAATCTGAAGAGCTGTTTTTTGTTGAAAATGAACACAAAACTGTAATTACAGTATTCTAATCTAAATAGCCTAATTTCATGATCCCCCCGCCCCCCCTACTGGGATGTCAGCAGTAGAGAGCAGGCATTGCTTTTATATTCTTCCTAATGGGTTGTAGAAATAATTGCAGTGCTTTGTGGGAGATTCAAGCCCAGCGAGTCAACACCATGCAGGCTCGCTTTGAGGTTGTAGACTTCCAGAGGGTTTACTCGGCATCCATTTCTGTCCGCAGTCTGTGGAAAAATATGGACTGGGTCGGATTTTCATTGTCCTTTCTGATTTGAGCTGAACATGTGTAAGGTCCAGGATCTTACGATATGTCTGCCGCAGAGCATGTTAGCCTGCCATTCAGCAAACAAATGCTTTATTTTTGGCACAATCTCACTTACTTGTGCTTCGTTGTCCAGCTACTTCCACAAATGTATGTTATAAAATATGGAATCGATCAATTACAACATTTTGACTTGATCCTATTTCAGCACAGTCTGGAAACAATCCGGCCACTGAAAGTGCATACAACCTTTTAAACACGGCATGTGGGGAAAATATGTGGACACAACGTGAGTACATTTTTTTCACATGGTCAGATTGTGACCTGATAATCATGTTGGGATAACAGAAGCCTGATTCAAGTGTTAAATGTAGACGAGCCCCATGATATGGTATGAGAGGATCCATTCTGGAGCTTGGGGAGAGATAATGTAATACATGAATGTAGAGTGTATGAAGTAGGTGCCCTGGGGTACCTGATGCAAAGGTCTGTGAGGGGGGTGACGTGCCGAAATGTGATGGTACTCCAGAGTTGCCAAACGCATCAAAGTTGGCAAAGTCTGCATTTGAGTAACCCTGAGTTGCTGATACCAAAGAGGAGAAAAAAAAAAACTGATATGAGGAATGAGGAAATCAAAAAGACATGACTATACATGGGAGGGAGTGGTAATGATACAACACAGATATACTGATACCTGCACATATCCTATTTGTGTGCAGAACATGTTCACAGTCTTATCAATCTTCATAACTGCTGATTTTCATTAACAATGGTGTTTTGATTCCATACCACAAAGACACACCATCAGTTAAAGGCATAGTTCTGTTTTTTCGATGTTAGACCTCATTTTCCACTTACTTGGAATGGCTCAACCTACTGACACTTTTTTCAGTCATATTTTCATTCTTTAGCTTTCTTTGGCTGGCTCCGGGGCTAACATTTAGCCATACCAGTATACATGGGATAAGTGGGATCACCTGTACCCTATCAAAAGCACAGAAAACGGCTTTCCAAACATCTCGATGCAAAATGTAAAACATGATTTAGTTATCAGGGGTTCCGCAGAAAAATATATAGTTTTTATAGAAAATTATCTGTCATTGTGCCATTGAATAGAATGGACTAGCTACTTCAACCGAACAACGTTCCTGTTGTTATGCTCAAGTGAGCAACAATGCTCCGGTGCGCAGATGTAATAAAAAAAGAAAAATCTAAACCAAGGGCAAAACAGGAAATTGTCTCAGTTTGAATAATATACGTTTAGGCTTGTAATAGTTGAAATAACAAATTGTTTTCATATTGACATGCGTTTATAGCCCCCAAAGATATGAGATGGCTGTAGAATTTCTGGTGGAGATGTTTTTAAGTAGTCATACGTATAAGCTAACAGGTGATCACATTCATGTATACTGGTATGGGTAAAACTAGCCCTGGAGGCAGCCAAAGAAAGCTCAAGAACGGAAATATGACTGAAAAAAAGTGTCTGGATGAGCCTACACTCTCCAAGTGGAAAAAGTAGTGTTGCACGATGTACCAGTTCTACAAAACTATCACGATTTTTTTTAATTAATTTTTTTACCATAAATGCCTGACGCAGTATATTATCTTATAAGTGTCATTTGTCTATATGCTGGCAGGGGGCAGTGCGCTCGGGCATGCACTCTGTATGCATAGTGGGCATGTGTGGCTGGGATAGCTAAACAATCGCACACGCGGCATTGACAAGGAGGAAAAAGAAGGATGGAAGCCACAAGTGTCAATGCTGGCCGTCCCCAGCTTGTTGATAAAAAGGCCAGAAGTGAAATCTGGCATTACTTTGCTTATAGAGCCAATGATGACGGCGAGCCGACTGAAATCACAAAGCCCATTTGTAAAAGATGTTCCAAGGCCATGCAGTCAAAGAGAGGCAACACGTCACATTTAGCCAAGCATCTTTCCGATAGGCATCCCGACCTCTTCAAGGAGTTCAAATCACGACAGGTCAGCAAATAGGTCTGATAGCTAAGGATATGAGAATTTCAATGTTATGTTATTTAATAGGATATTCTTTTACTTTGCCTGATGTTTTTTTGGTTGCCGTGGTATCGTTTAAGAATCTAAATCGTGATACTTAAGCTGAGTCAAAGTCAACACTTTGGTATCGTGACAACACCAGGAAAATGACATTGAAAAACCTGATCTATCCCTTTAATATTCTATGGTACAACTTTGAGTATGCAATGCCTGTTAATTACCTGATTGGCTGGGGAAATGTGCAAAGTTGGCAAAGTTGGCAGAGTTCGCCGCCTGGGAGGGCGGAGCAGCGAAGATGTCTCCGCCCAGATCAGAGAGGAGGTCAAACTTCTTCTCCTGACCAATGGGATAGGCCTTGGAGCGACCAACCCCAGGAGACTGGTTGACAGAGGGGCATGAAAGATGTACTTGTGCATCAATTCCATCCTGTAGAAATCTAACAATGTGCTTCACGTGGTAAGGCCTTGCATGTGGTGTAGGCAAAAGGGCCAAACACTGGCTGGAGGCTAGACATGGGAAAGTGGAAATGGAATGTTACCTGGCGTGGTGGTGTCTTGTTGAGCTGCAGGGTTTTCAGGGGCTGGACCTCCGGGGTGCTGCCTGTGCTGCTGGCCGACGACCCAGAGACAGATGCCTGGACAGTGGCCACCGCTCTCGCCTGGTCTGGAGGGACATACCTGTACACACACAACAAGGGCCTTAAAGGAACAGTTCACTGCCATGACTGTATGGGGTCAATTCATGTGAAAAATGGCACATAATAAATGTTCTTTTTATTTATTTATTTTTTTAGTTACTTTGGAGATGGGATTTGTCATACTCGTGTTGGTTGCGGGCCGCATTGGACCAAATGCAACTTCACACAGGCCGGAAAAAATAATACATTTGTTAGTAAAACTAAACTAATGTCCACTGCTATGCGCACCGGTGCCTCATATCATTACAATTGTAGACGGATTTGGTGGTGCCAGCAATTTCATTTAAATGTGGCTGAGACAAAGGCAGTGACATGGTGATCAATGCCCCCCTCTCTCCAGCCTGGAATACCTATTTACAGTTGAATAAGCATGCCTGGTGGACATCCTGAAGAAATCGCCCCTCGCCATTTGTCAATTCCTTTGCGAATGTAATGTATCTCACACCTATTGTCCTATTGTTGGGATAGTATTTAAGGAGATGTACACACATTGCGTTAAATGTATGGTTAAACTTAGTCATATGTTGCTTTGAAACTGTTAAATTGGTTCATTTGTTGATACTATAATAATATAAGAATACTGATAATATTCTCAGTATTCTCAGTGTTGTGCGCTAGATAAAGGTTCTGTTAATACAGCAGGACATAATTGTGACCAGGGTCTCCCATTAATGTCTAATATTCACATGCATCGTTAATGACACGTACTGTAGATTTGAGACATCAGCTTCAGATATTGGCTTAGGCGTAAACTCCTCACGATTTCCCTTATCTTGAGGGCATAGTAAAATAGCATTGTGGGTATTCTTAATGGAATCTAGGATCCGATATGATCGATTGTCTGTCACACAGGAATGAGCAAAGCATTATCAATCATTATTAACCATGAAATATCTTTTGGAGTCATATGTAACATAATGTTTACTTGTGTTAGTTGGTCATGTGACCACTTGTGTAGAGTTCGCTTCATTATGTCCATAACCGTTTGAAGTGGTACTTGGGAATGAATGTGTTATTATTCTTAACCCGTCCTCTATTCTTCAGTCAACAATAATCAATAATACATTTTTTTTTTTTAAATCCAACAATACAGTAGCCTATACTCAGCCTATACTCAATGCCTCATTTCCACAGAGCTCAATATTAAAATGTTACAGTAGCCTAGTCAAACTCAGAATGCCTCAACTTCAAGATGGGTTCATCTGTGGGCATCTGACGGTTGGAACTAAAAATAGAATTAATAATTCATTAACCAATATGCTTACACGTCTGTTACAAGCATTTGGTTATATTACGTGTACCTTGTACCTTACCAAGTACAATAAATAGCTGTAAGTATGAGTCCAACTTTTTTTTTTCCTCATGTCCTCCAATCAGGGTAGGGAATAAAAAAAAATGGAGAAAACATTATGCAAGCAGTGCTTTCTGACAGAACTCACAATTGTTCTCTTCCTATTTCAAAGCTGATCTATCAAAGTATTTTTAGCCCCCCACTAATCACCCGCAGGCCTGATTGACACCCCTGATTGACACCCCTGATTGACACCCCTGATTGACACCATGGCACAATATCGCACCACATATTTCACAGGGCACAAGGGGTTCTGTTAACCGACAATTGTAATTTCCCGATTTTTTGTGTTGACAGAAAATTCCAAATGCCATCAGTCATTTTGACAATTTTGACTGCAGCAAAGTACAAACTACCATTAAAACAGCAAAGAATCTGTGAAAAACAGCCTACTGTTGTTTTAGACCCGCCTTTCTGTGTGACCTAACTGGTCATGATGATTGACCCCAAATGTCCATACCAGAGTAGTCTCTGGTCCACATTGTCATGCTGATAATCAGGCATTATCATTCTAACTGATGTTTCAGTGAAGCTCATTTATTGCTTGAAGTGCAAAAGTGTTAAGCTGAAACTAATTTGTGAAAATATGCCGGCTTGTTCAGTAAGCATCACTTTTATTTTGTGCAACCTGATTGGCTGAGCACTGTAACAGAAGTAAAGCTTGGCGGACACAGTGCGATTTTCAGAAACGCAGGCAATTCTAACCGATGAGAGGGTCACATACTGCAAGAGAAATTCTCCACGTCTCGCTGTTTGATGCAATGTACACTGCACAAGCAGCCCCGATGGTAGCTCACACACTGGCCAATGTGGCAGAGGCCCCTCTCACCCTCCCCTTCAATGTTTGTTCATTGCCAGGACAACGGCAAGACATGTCGCTGGCCACGAAATAGAAAGACATTTCAACTGTAGCCATAATCTTCTTATGCTCAGAGAAAATGCCTACAAAAACATAAGGACAATTTAGACATGATATTAAGGCACAGACAGCAGGGGCTGTCTATTCTTAAAAAGGATATGGATTGATCAAAAGGCAGCTTTGGTCTTGCCAGAAGTTTTTCTTAAATTTTATAGTTTCCAGACTGAGAATTAGATTGCATTATATATTATCTATTATTTTGAGTATTCTACAGTATAAGTATGAATCCAAACCACGTTTACAGCTGAAAGGTACTTTTTGGCAAAAAGTAACCTGACCATCCTTTTTGAGGACAACTAATGGTTTGCACCTTGCAGTGAAGCCTAGATTAGATTAGATTAGATTAAATTAAACTTTATTGTCATTGTGCAGAGTACAATACAGAGACAACGAAATGCAGTAGTTTGGCTGGTGACGTATTCTGTGGATGGACACATTCATGCCTCCTCCTGGAGAGTGTTCCTGATCTGTGGGACAGTTGTTTTGGGGGTTTTCTTAATTGTGGTGAGTATTCTTCGATCATCTACTGTAGAAGTCTTCCTTAGCCTACCAGTCCATTTAAGATTGCTGAGCTCACCAGTGCTTTTTTTCCCTTTTTAATGATGTTCCAAACTGTTGATTTTGGCAAGCCTATGGTTTTGGCTAAGTTTCTGATAGTTTGTTTCTGATTATTTTTTTAACCTAATAATGGCTTCATTGACGTCACTTTGGTCCTCACTTTTACACTAATAGCAGATTCCAATGACAGACGCAAAGCCTAGAGTCAATATTAGACATTGACAGCTCTCTTATGCCTGTACAAATGATGTGACGGAACACACCTGACTAACCAGAAACACCTGTCAATTGTGCTATTACTTTTGGTGACCTGAAATAGTCCCACTATGTATAAAAAGTGTTGTAAAACGGTGAAACCAATATGTACACAAATATCATCAAATAAAGCTGAGAATCTATTCTTTAACCTCAAAATAACTTGTTTGATTTTAAATCCAAACTTTTGGAGTACAGAGTTAGAAGAGAAAATGCTTCACTGTCCCATCGATATCAAACAGATCAAGATATATACATATGTTGTTGTTATAGCACCACCATATGACTGAATATGATAGCTCCTTAGAAATATGTTTGCCAGGTTTTGTTGTGGTCGTGATGCCACCATGTCTGATTTATTAGAATGTAACTAATTTCATAGCTGTAAGTATACATATGTACACTCACTAAGCACTTTATTAGAAACACCCGTACACCTCATGGTGGAGGTAGTGTAATGGTGTGGGGAATGTTTTCTTGGCACACTTTGGGCCCATTAATACCAGTCAATCATCACTTGAATACCACAGCCTATTTGAGTATTGTTGCTGATCATGTGCATCCCTTCATGGCCACAATTTACCCATCTTCTAATGGCTACTTCCAGCATGATGATAATGCACCATGTCACAAAGCAAAAGTCGTCTCAAACTGGTTCAGTGAACTTCAGTGGCCTTCGCAGTCACTGGATCTGAATCCAATAGAACACCTTTGGGATGTGGTAGAACAGGAGATTCACAGCTTGAAAGTGAACTGCGTGATACAATCATGTCATCATCAGAATCTCAAAGGAATTTTTCCAACATCTTGTGGAATCAATGCCACGAAGAATTGAGGCTGTTTTGAGAGCAAAGGGAGGCCCTACCCACTATTAGTATAGTGTTCCTAATAAAGTGTTTCGTGAGTTTATGTGCTAGTTAGTGCCATCAGGCCTATATGTGACGACATACGTTATGTTTGCCAAGTTTTGTAGTGATCCACCCTTCCATGTCTGATTTTTTTAGCATGCAAGTAATAGGACACCCCCTCCTGAAAGTTAATTGGTTCAGAGCGGCCATGACAGATATAGTAGATACAGACAGATTCATTGAGGGGTTTTTAAGATCTTGGCCCATGTATGACCTATACACATTTTCATGCAGATCTGCCCAGTGGTTGCAGAGATGTAATATGAGTGTTCAAAATAGTGGAAAATACATCATTGCGGAAGTTATGGTTTCTTGAGGCAAATTAGTTCCTTGTGAGAAGACAGACCTATGTACCAAATTTCTGAATTCTAGTTCATACAGTGTATCGTGCAATCATGTGTCATGACAATGCATGACAGGGTGTGGCCTAGGTCCCTGTACCATCCTGCAAAGTCATATCCACCTGGGCGTTTCCATGTTAAACTTACATCAATTTTTCATGAACAGTTACAGAGTAAGGAGAATAATAATAGCCGCTGCTTAGACCCCTAATGAATGCCAACAAATACAATATTGAACCGAAACAATTACAATAGGGTTCTGCACAGCTTTGTTGCTTAGACACCTACTATTGCCCTGAAGTTTAGCATCTCACCATCTTTTCTTCTCATATTTTTCCTGGAGGAATTCTTTAACTTTCTGTGGTTCACGGAAGTCTGGAACAACTGATGTCCTGTCATCATATAGTCCCAGCCAGATGTGTTTACAAACCTAAAGGAGAGGAAAGGGATGAGGGGAAGAGAGAAAGAGGGAGAGAAGAATGCCAAGTCACATTTCAATAGAGCCAAGAAAAAAGAAAAGAATACAGAGACAGAGAAAAACATGCACTGACAACTGTCAAATTCACCAATATCTTAGTTAGTGAAAGCAGAATGGCCAATTCCAAATCAACCCCAATCCCTACACCAAGGCACTTGTAGATCTTACTGGACAGGCACATGCAATATGGTAATCTGGGAACCAAGAATCATCTCTCGATTGCAATTCTGTGAGTGAAGGAAGTAAAAAGTGGGCACGTAAAAAGTGAGTCTGACTTAGTGAGACTAGTAATATGGTAATAACTCCACCTTTCTGTTAGGCTACATGGAATTTGCCACATCACACCTTGCATATCTCCAACACACAAACTAGAGGTAGGGGTTAAATGCTAAATACTGTATGGCCATTGGTGACAGTACCTCATTGTTGTGTTTCTGTAGGAACTCAATCTCCTGCTGTGTGAAGGTGGTCATAGAGATGGACTTCACTCTGTGTGGGGGATTCAGCCCTCGTCTAGAAGTGGGAGAGAAATGTCAGCAGAAACGAGGAAAAAGTAATGCAGTCAGTGTGCAATTAATTTGACAAAAACCAGACGCAACATATATGAGCATGGAACTATATTGACTGAGAATGGACAGGTTGCCGATCAAGTCTCATGTGGCTACCTCTGCTCCATCAGCACTGATCTGAACACAGGATAGATTAGACATTTAGATTTTACATTTGACATTTAGCAGACGCTTTTATCCAAAGCAAATTTCAATTAAGTAAGTACATTTGTCTAAAGTAAGTGAATCATCTATACATCAGTCATCATATGAAAAAATCTATGCTAGGACCAGGTCACAATCCTAGAAGAAGCCCCTAACCCTTTTTTCCCCTTCTTTTTATTATTAACAGTAGAGGAACTGTACAGAGGGGTAGTGGGGGGTGCAGAGGTCTTTAGGAGGGACAGTCAAGATGTAGCCTGAAGAGATGGGTCTTCAGTCTACGGCAGAAGATAGGTAGTGACTCTGCAGTCCTGACAGCAGTGGGAAGCTCATTCCATCACCGGGGGACCAAGACAGTGAAAAGCCATGGCTGAACAGCGCGACCGCTGCATCCTTGTAGAGGTGGCGGTGCCAGGCGGCCAGCCGGAGTAGAAGAACAGAGTGATCGGGCAGGGGTTTGGGGGCTGAGTAGGGAGGGGCTGCAAGTAGGGAGGGGCTGTTCTCTTTACCACCCGGTAGGTGAGCACCAGGGTCTTGAATCAGATCAAGCAGCTACCGGGAGCCAGTGAAGGGTGTGGAGGAGGGGAGTGACCTGGGAGAATTTGGGGAGATTGAACACCAGGCGGGCAGCAGCATTCTGGATGAGCTGCAGAGGTCTGATGGGGGAGGCGGGGTGCCCAGCCAAGAGTGCATTGCAGTAGTCAAGGCGGGATCACAAGTGCCTGGACCAAGAGGCACTGCTTCTCCCGTAAGGAATGGACGTATCCTTCTGATGTTGTAGAAGAAGAATCTACAGGAGCCCGCTGTGATAAGTGGTTGTCAAGGATCATCCCAAGACTTTGGAATTGATGCTGTCAGCAACAATATTTACTTTTAACAATGCAAATGAAGGAATCAAAAGGAAAAGAGGCGAAAGACATTATGATTCACCTTCTTAGCACAACGAGGTTGGCTGTGCATTACTCACAAATAAGTAATCACTTGGGTATTTGTTGTTTTTCCTCAGCTTGCCATTCCAAACCAGTACTATTTGACCCACTTCCCCATTTGTTTCTAAAAATGTCTGTCATGTGTAGGACATGCCATACACTGCTTCGCTAACCTCTGTGTATGCTACGTTAAAAGGCAGGATGCCCAACTATAGATAAAGGATAAAGTTCATTGAAAGAGGTTCGCTCGACGGTGGTGTGGCCGCTGACGAGCTGTTTTTGATAACGTACTGGTGAAATATTTGCCTTTTTATCAGCAACTACACAATACAACACAGGCAACTAACCTTAAGACAAGTCATTGCGCCACATACGAAACTGTAATTTGACCTTTAGGCTATTAAAAATAATAGAAATTACACACGTCCATAAAGCAATGCGACCCAGCCCTGCCCAAGTCAGTCTAATGGCGAGGCTGGCTAGCTAGCGTTAGCACCTGTCCGATTCACTAGAGCTTGCTAGCTTAGATACACACAACATATAACTACCGGTACGTTAGCTTGCTATGCTAGCTAACTTTCATGTATAAAAGGAACACAGTATAGCCAACACATTACTTACAAAATACCAGAACAGGTGGTACAGACGAAGGAGCCCACTGTCATGTTGGCATAGGTTGGGCCGCGCTGATCGCAATCAAAGCACTTCCTATTCGGGGGCAGACTGGTCATCTCCCGAAGCATCTTGAGATGCGTCTCATCTTGCTTTCGCTTCGCACTCGTCGCCATGACCAAAACCAGGGGCTACTAACGGTGCGACTGTGAAAAGTCTTCCAGGAGCTAAGGAGGGGATGTCTTCGAAGAGACTTGCCTCGACGGCGGTAGACACCTTGCTGAGGTCTTGAAGCCAGCAGATAGAAAGGAACTTCCGGTTTTGCGAAAACTTCAAAATAAAAGCACCCCTTAGAAATATGCATAACAAACTAGATTTAAATAGAAAATAGATTTTAATAGGGACTTTTATTTTGACAATAACTGCGTCCTTATTGCTGCTATCTACTGCATTTGCTGCTGACTTCACGGAGCTCTAGCAGGGATAGACAAAGAGGATGCAACCAAGAGGTGGGGCTTTTAGCATTTTGGGGTAACCCTGCTAACGGCTAATATCGGAGTGCATTGTGGTATTTTATTTTTATACCTTTATTCATACAGGGAAAAGCACCTTGAGACTACGGTGTCTTTTTCACATATGCCCTGATTATGTTATCTAAACATCACATCACATCACTATTTACACATTTTGGAGTTACAAAAAGTGTAATATCTATCAACTACCTGCATGAGAACACAGATCTAATTGTTGTCCCCCACTGATGAAATCGAGGAGGACTATGATTCGGCCTCTGTCCATTTGTATGTCACACGCTTTTTCTCTTTTTTACACGCTCTGATTGGCCCAATTTTTACTAAACTATGGGGAAAGATGCGTCTTGCCTTAGACATTGTTTAGGAGTTTCGAGGATATGCTGATTCATCATTATAATAGGGTGCAATGTGGAGAGCTAAGAGTGTAGGCCTATAGCCTAACACATTTGGGTATAGTATTTTGAGAAATCAATGCAAAGCTGTAAGAAGCAAGAGTGATAATGAATCAAATAAGCACTACACGTTCTGTGTACAGTAGTTCACGTTCTCCGGTAACTTTTCAGTCTGGCTATGAATCTGGGAATAATATTTTGTGAGTGAAGTATTTTATGCAGCAAAATGTTATATTGAAAGTTGGCCTGTATCAATATGGAAACCAGAGTTCTAACCAACTTTTGCCTGTGCAAATATTTAGTCTTAGCCTATTGTTGAAATTTGTGGTTGAAGTAAAGGCATTTTATATCAATAGAGTTAGTACTATCAGTAGCCTAATGATGCCCAAATAATGTTTCTGTTTGGTCATAGAAGATGATCGCACCAAGAGAAAAGCCCTTCCTGTGCGCAACTTGTGACAAGTGTGTTTTTTCATAAAAAGTTTATGAATAAACGTCTTGCTTCATTCACAGGCTTCTCCATCACTCTCCTTTCATTGGGGCTACATCATTCGTGTAGGACTCAGAGCTCTGGGCACAGGATCAACCATCATCATGCGCCCCTGGAGCAGTTCGCGGTTAAGTGCCTTGCTCAAGAGCACAGAGGCAGTGTAGGCACCTTAAATATGCCAGCAACCCTCCAGTCACCAGCTCACATCTGTCTCCCTCCTGGGGTGGGGATCGAATCAGCAACCTACCAATTGCTGGCCTCTCTAACCTCTAGGCTACCTGCCCTAAAGCTACGTTTGAAGCTTGTGCAGTGCTCCAACTGCAAGTATTAGACGCAATCTAGGTTATCTGATTCATCAAACGACCATAGATACAGGGGACTATTTCTAAATTAAGATTAGCCTACATATATTGCAGAGGGGGTTCTGTGTTGCTGAGGGATGCATGTCAGAGCATAACTTCAATACCAATTTCCGTTTCTCTCAGGGAGGGATCCATCCTCCAAGAGGCTCTAGGTGCATCCCGAAACTTTTCACTTCTCCTTTTCACTACCACTTACCACTCGCATAGAAATTGAATGATAATATGTTTCCACTAAACTCCTGTTAAAGTTTTCTAACTGGAAGAGCCAAATCGGCTTTATTTACAACATTAATATGTGCGGCCCATTACTTGAAAACAGATTTCCCTTCCACTACAAATTTCTCCTTTTGAGCCAGAAATACATTTTCGTGTTGCTTTATTGAAGGTGTCCCAATAGTGTAGGAGTCGTTTCCATTCCAAATTTCTACACACCCTTCCACTCCCTCCTATCGAATCTAACTTGCTTTTTCTCTTGAAAAACCTTGAGAAAGCAGTAACTCAGCAGCTCACTACATTTCTGAAACAGAATGGCATATATGAGACCCTGCAGTCAGGTTTTAGGCCCCAACATAGCACTGAGACAGCTTTAGTAAATAGTAGTTAATGACCTATTGCTGGCTTCAGACCAAAGCTCTGTGTCTGTCATTGTACTTCCTGATTTACTGTTCTCTCTGTATATGCTACCCTTAGGCAATATTATTCATAAGCATTGTGTCCATTTTCACTGTTGTGCAGAAGACACTCAACTTAATATTTCAGTGAAACGAGAAGTACCACGGCTGGACGCTTTAGAAGTTTGCGTTTCAGACATAAAACTCGGACAAGACTGACATGTTCATCTTTGGCCCGAAGAAACAGAGAAACCTACTATCCAATCTGACGCTCAGCCTCGACGGCTGTATGATCACTCCTAAGCAGGCAATAGTGCAATGCGCTATTATCTGGCTGCCCAAAATCCTCGCTGAAAAATCTCCAAACGAACAAAACGAATACAGCTGGTAGAATCCTTACTAGAACTAAAAAGTATGATCACATTACTCCAGTACTTGCGTCTTTGTACTGGCCTACAATTAAAGCACCAGCAGACTTTATTAGCCTATAAAGCGTTACATGGACTCCCACCTATCTCACCGACCCCCTTCAGCCTTAACCTTCACGTGCGCTTCGTACACAAGACACAGGGAGATTAGCCGTTTCCAGAATATCTAAGACTACGGCAGGGGCAGTGCTACAGAGCACCCCATCTCTGGAATAATCTTCCAATTCATGTTATGGAGTCAGATTCAGTCTCAATTTTCAAGTCTAGGCGGTGGTGGGTGGGCTCTTGCGGTGTGTGGGCTTGGGTTGGCTGGGGCCTCTGCTGTACCCTCTCCCAGTGCAAGCGTACAGCCCAGTAGCGTGCGGGCTGGGATGGTCGCCATGCTGGCTCTGGGCATCTCGGGCTCATGCTGCTGCCCCCTCTACTTCACCCTATATCCTGGTCCTTGCTGCCCCAGCTGCCCTTCACTATGGACCCCTGAACTCTTGCACCACACCACATTCCACATTAGTTTATTGTTCAGCATCTGATCAGGCAGAGGAGGATGGGTTCCCCTAGAGTGGGAGTTTTTCCTTGCCACTCTGCCCTATATTTTTCTCCCCTCTGGAGTTTTTATTCCTTGGCTTACTTTTGGGGGTCTATGGTTTGTGTTAGGTCATATTGTTTGTCTTGTATTTATTGTTTAGTATTGTTTTTGTTGTGAAGCACTTTGTGACATTTGTCTATGTAAAACGCGTTATACAAATAAACTTGATTGATTGTTGTGACCCTGGTAAAATGCACTTTAAACTCTCATAAATTTTAAACTTGAAGCATTATCATGAATGACAAAATGTGTCACATTTGGGCAGTCAGGGAAACAGAAAGAGAGGACACAACATACTGTAGGTCAAGTTTCAATTTCTTTTGTTTGGGACACTTCATACATTTTATGACAGCTCGCTGACTATGCATACTAGATTTACACAGATGTCGTTGTCAGCACAACCTCACCTTTCCAGCAAACCCTTGTGGCCAGGCTTTATTGTGCACTTTTTTTAATTTATGGGGTGTGTCACAATAACTACCAATTTAACCACTTTTGCAGTAAAATATTTGTATACAACCATCCATTTCACATATGGGAGAAAATAAACATGGTTGTGTTTTGTTCTACCTCGGGTAGGGGCATCTCAAAAACTAAAGCCCTTTTTGAGATTTGTCCACTAGCCTGAGTGAACGTGCAGTGCAAAGGCAATTGACTTTGTATTGTAAAATGTAGGTTTTGTTTTTGGTCATTTTAGTAACTTAAGAAATACTTCATGGGGGGGTTCATTTGGACAAATCAAGTGAAGAATTTTTAGTTGGATTATATTTTTTGAGGAAGATTTAAGACTTATGAAGACTTTAAAGTTTCTCGGATTTCATGTATCGGACGACTCATTTGGGACATTTATTATTATCGTCTGACTGATATTCATTTTTGGTATATCTTATGAGTTGGCATTATAGAAACAATTATGTTGTTATTGAAGTGGTGTGTTTTAACCTTAAAACAAAAATTGGAATTGTTCTTTTCAAAATACCGCACAATGTCATCAAGACACCCCACATTTTATCTACCTGCTGTAGGCCATTTTTCCCGCACAATGCCATTAAAAATAGCACTTCCCCAATCTGGCAACACAACCTAGATGGTGGCACGGTGGCTTCACAGTATATCTTCATTGGCCACTGTATAGCATCAGCAACCTAGTGTTTATATACATAATTGGTTTTGAACGTGGCGATGGAGTCAGAGTTGCAGGTGGTTAGGGGGAGAGAGTTCCAGAGTTCAGGGGTGGTTGGCGATGAAAGCACAGTCCCCCATGGTGTACAGTTGTTCTTGGGATTGTGAGTAGTCCAGAGTTGGAGGAGCAGAGACAACGGGAGGGGGTGTGTGGAGGAGGAGAGGTATGAAGGGGCGAAGCCATTGAGGAACTTGTAGGTGAGCAGTAGGATCTTGTAAGTGATTGGGAGCCAGTGAAGGTGGTGCAGAGTAGGGGTGATGTTTTCCCAGGGTTTGGTGTTTGTGAGGACACTGGCAGTCGAGTTCTTGACGTACTGGAGCGTATCCAGGGCTTCATTGGACACCATGAATAGGACTCCATTGCAGTAGTCCAGGCGTGATGTAACAAAGGCATATGAGTCTCTGCTACCTGGCGTGTGAGGGATGATCGGAGACAGGACATGTAACAGAGGTCGAAAAAGGTAGATTTGGTGATGGACTTGATATGGAGCTCAAAGGAGAGAGTGGGGTCCAAGATGACACCCAGGTTTCTGACCTCGGATGGGCAGATGGAACAACCATCAATTACATTACAAGGTCACCCAATTTCTTGAGGAGAGCATTGGGAGCCATCAGCATGACCTCAGTTTTGTCACTGTTTAGTTTGAGTAGGCTGGCTGTCATCTAGTTTTTTTTTTTTATCATGGTTACAGTTTCTTAAAGATGAGGGAGTGAGAGGTGGGTTGGGTGTCATCCGCATAGCTGTGGAAGTTGAGACCATGGCAATGGATGATCTGGCCTAGGGGAAGCATGTAGATGATGAACAGCAGGGTCCGAAGACAGAACCTTGAGGCATGCCTTGGTTGACAGGTATTGCCCACAGGTCTGTCATACATGTAATACTTCTGGTTAAGAACTCAGAAATTCAACACAATCACAAAGTTTAATAGCAAATAACATTTAACATTTTTTACCATCATAAAGATATTGTACCGTAAAAAAAAAAAATTCAACCTATGATAAATGAGAAAACCTCTTCAAAGGAAGCCCTTTGAAGTCTCAATCATTACTTTTGTCTTGATACCATTTGCCATGTTTCAAATGAAAAGTCTTCTGCTTCAAATTTAGCACTGCTCTGATAGCAGGTGTCCATCAAATACCCTAGAGCCCATCTGACAGCCCTTGTCTCCTTTTTTGGCAGAAGGAGAAGCAAGGGCCTACAAACAATGGTCACACTATTCTCTGCTCATCCTGCTTGTTTGCAAGAATTGGTATGAGCTGGATGCTGCCCAGATCCACTAATATTTCCGTAATAATGATTAGTTGATAATAAGGATGGGAATACGCATGTTGTTATGGAAGTTGAGGTGACAGATTATACTGTAGACAGTATGTCGATCAGTCAGGCCAGTATCTTGCTGAGGCTGACACTTGTGAATAGTCACATCCTTCACCACTGCGAGTCAGCATGCCTCTGTACCACCAGGCTCCGCCAGATGACAGCATCACTTTGGCTTTGCTCTCTTTCTTTTGCTGTGGATGGACTCCCCAGCATCAGCCAACTACAAGCAGGGAGATAAGGCTAGTATTTCAGACTCAACACACACATAATAGAACACGCACACTGACCAATTTAGGAGCCTCAACACATTAAGTCTTTATATAGGGAAGGTTCAGCAGTATATGTGGACATGTTTTATATGCAGTTGGTTATACAGGGAGATTGCATATTATCTAACAAATAACAATCACAGAAGAGAAAAAAAAGATTCTGGAACAAGGACCAATGTAAGGGCTTATAGGGAGATATCACAAGGCTTCATAAAAGTGTCATAATAGTGTTGTCACCTGTTGCCTCTTGCGCGTAACACGAAAGAAGTCCTCCATGTGACTTTGTCGGGTTCGTCCTGCTGCTCCTCCCTCTTCCTCCCTTTCTTTCCTCCTTCCCTCACGCGTGTGGCGAAACTTCTCCATTCGACCACAGACCCTATGCTCCCTAAAATCACACACACACGCACGCACGCACACACACAATGAAATGGCATATATATATATACATTGTGGCCTCTGAGACCCAAAGTTGTGTCATACAGGATGAGGAAGGGGGGATCATACAGGAACATGACCTACTTGACGTGTTTGTCATGGCACAGAAACTGGACCAGAGCCTCCTCTTCTGGCTCACTCCAGACCAGGTCTGGAAGCTCAGTCGGGGGGGCATCCAGAAAGAGCTTGCGGGCATCCTGGTACTGCCAGAACAGTGGGACAGGGTAGGTCTGGAGGAAGGGTGGTAGGGGGAAGTTACTAAAGTTCCAAAACATGAATGCCTTTAAACTGAATGTTGGTGGCTACAAATTCATGCGACAACTGCACGCGAGATGCCGCCTGGGAGGTGGGGCTATAGCCGTTATAGCTTTCAGTTCCTAAAAGTCTCCTATACAGTCACTCCAGTTGTCTATAGCCTTCCTAAAATGCATAAGAACCCTACCTCATTGGAGCTTTTGAATTTGGTGCCCACAAAAAACTTTCATGTATGATGACAAATTCTCCCTTTAGACCCAAGCTACAGCTATGGGTACGGCTGTAGCCCCAAATTACACAAACCTTGTAGTTTGAGATTGGGAGACAGTTAATGTTCATAAGAAGGATGCACACTTCTGGCATTCTTTTAATCAGATTCATGAGGTAGTCACCTGAGCCATACATAAACTAAGTTCAGCAAACTGAACAAAAAATAGTTTTTGTAAAAATAGAAATTCGAATAGTGCTGTATTGAAATGTTTGGTGCTAACATGAAAGACAGTTGGCTGAACTCAGTATATCCATCTATCTGCTTGGTTTTAATCATGTTGCGCAGTGGAGAGACAGTTATCAATCCATCTAGTACCTTTCTGTTAATGTGCAGAAGCACATTCTCTATAGTCCGGTGCTGCTGGATCAGAGTCAGCGCTCTCTTAGGACCAAGACCTGGTATTTTGCTGCAGTAGTCACAGCCCAGTAAGATACACAGGTCCACAAACTTGGAGAGAGAGAGGGGGGGGGAAATAGAAGTGGCAACAAGTATTTTAAGGGGTGGCATTGAGAGATTAAGCCCCATGCCTTATGTATTAACAATTATTTGGATGGTGGGATATTTTACCTCTTCATGTGTGATCTTCAGAATGTCTAGGAGCTTGGGGAGAGAGTATTCAATGAGTTTGCTGTGGAAGGAATGGGGAAATTAGATTTAGAGGACTAGGCGTACTCTATCCTCCATCACTTAATTTATTTTAGCCATCACAGTATCATTTCACCATTGAAATAATTAGCCCATATGCATGCAGTACAAAAACACAGAGGCAGAGACATACAGTGCCTTCGGAAAGTATTCAGACCCCTTCACTTGTTCCACATTTTGTTGTGTTAGACTAAATTTAAAATGGATTAAATTTAAATAATTGCCATCAATCCACACAATACCCGATAATGACAAAGCAAAAACGTGTTTTTAGAAATTGTTATTAAAATACAAAAATACCTAATGTACATAAATATTCAGACCCTTTGCTATGACACTGACATTCAAAATGAGCTAAAATGCAAAAATGTCATGAACAAATAACTCAATAAGTTGAATTGAGTTCATCTTAATGCAAGGATAATAGTTCATGTAATTTTGGAATCAATATCTTTGTTTTTATAGGGTCTCTGATTTGCATAGGAATCAATTACACACGGTGTGGATTAGGGTGTAACTACCAACTCAGCAAATTTCATAATTTTCTCTTGATCCTGACAAACTCCCCAGTCCCTGGAGGTGACAAACATACCCATAACTTGATGCAGCTACCACTATTCCTCACCTGAGATAGTTTGGAAACATGTGTTAGATTTGCACCAAACTTAATGCTTTGTAATAAAACCAAATAAACACATTTCTAGCCACTTTCTTTGCTGTATCACTTGAATTCATTGTTGCAAACACAATTATGGATATGAGAAATTATTTTCCATTAAGGGATTCTTTTTTACCACTTGGTTATAGACCAATTTTGTAGAGTGACTGAAATGATGTTGTCCCATCGACTGTGCTTTTTCCTCTCCACCAACTTTGTAGATATTTGTAAATCTCCCCAGGCCTCAGGGTCGCATTCCTGAGCAGTTTTGTTCCTCTCCATTTGCTCAGTTTGTAATGACAACCTGATCCACAGTGTGTAATTGATTCCTATGCAAATCAGAGACCCTATAAAAACAAAGATATTAATTCTAAGATTACATTAACTATTATCCTTGCATTAAGATGGACTCAATTCAACTTATTGAGTGATTTGTTGATGCCATTTTTGCATTTTAGCTAATTGTAAGAGCGTCATAGAAAAGGGTCTGAATACTTATGTACGAGGTATCTGTATTTCAGTTTTAATAAATTTACTGAAATTTCTAAAAACCTGTTTTCGCATCGTCATTCTGGGGTATTGTGTGTGGATTGATGGCAAATTCTTTTAATTTAATCCTTTTTAAATTGAGTCTATAACACAACAAAATGTGGAAAAAGTGAAGGGGTCTGAATACTTTCCGAAGGCACTGTACATGCAGTGCACAGCACATATCAGAACACACATTCTCCCTAGACTGCTACACACACCTGTCTTTCTTGGCATCAAGCTTGCGGATCAGAATGTTGCCACCAAATGGTAGAGTGTCCATGTCCTCAGATGCCACTGCATCCACTGTGCCCTGTCTCACCAGGTGAGCACACAGCGCCTCGCCATCACCTGGTGCCTGCAGAGACAGAAAAGGAGAAGGAGAGAAATATAGGGGCAGGCCGAGAGAGAGGAGTTCCACAGAGGAATAAAGATGGCAAGGAATTGGTTGAGATTCAACACATAAGTGGTCAGAGTGTGTGTGTGTGTGTGTGTGTGAGAGAGAGATTTCAGTGTTAGCATGCTATAGGTTATGCTACAGGATAAGCACACTGACCTGGATGATAGGCACACCCAGGAGCTTAAGGAGGTGGAGACAGTCCTGCGTCTGTGAGGACACTACAGAAATGAGTCAAAGGTCAATAGTTATCAAATACAGGAAGAAGAAATCAGTGGAAAGCCATCCATCAGACACAGATTAAGCCAAAACTGTGCCCATGCTTTTTTCAAAAAGACAAGAAAGTGCATTGAGAAGTCTCCTTTCGCTATCCATTGGTCTGTTTTTTTCTTTTGCTTATTGCCTACCTGTGCCTGAACACTTGGGAGAACTCCAGCCTGCAGCCTGTGCTCTCTTCTCCAACTAAAGAAAACAAGAGGTCCTTGTTTAAGAGAACCAAACGTCTCCAAAAGACTTGCAAACATTTAAATCATCCCTTTGCTACAACCCCTAGACAACGCTAATGGCTCTGAATAGATTGAATAGATATAAGGAGAATGATAATACACAGCTTCACTTAGCCCTCTGGTAGGCTAAGTAGAGTTTTCCACCTTACTGCTGCTTACTGAGTAATTATATCCTTTGTAGTATCCACTGTACTGTTCTACTGTAACTCTACTCACCACAGCTCTCTTCTCCCCAGGAGGTTTCCCATCGAATACAAACACTGGCTTGATGTCGTGCTCCAGGAAGGTTAACGTGCGAAAGAACAAGCCTGTCAATGGGCTGGAGTGAGATGACAACATGGAAGCCATCAAATGTTTGATACACAAAGCTTAAAAAAGACCAGAAATACACAGAAACAAGGATCTGATGTTTTAAAGTTGACAAAGGTACATTTGATATTGGGAGAAATAGACCAGGGATGCATTCTCCAAAGTAGCTTCTTCTCCTCTTTTCCTTGTAATGACAAAACACTGGAATGATTAAGGAGAATCACCATTATTTCACACAAGGTGAAGGAGGATATGAGGAGAGGTGCATGGTTTCCTGATGTCAACAAACATGGCATGTTTACCTGAGATACTGAAGAGTAGGTACAGCAGCTCGGAACTGATTCAGAACGATGGAGGTGTCGAAGGCAATGACCTTTCCTAGAATTTAGAAGGAAATTAATGTGTGAACAATCGTATAATTATTGGTTGAATCTGAAAAGTCTTTCCTTCCTCACTTCCTTTCTCCTCATTGCAGGAGGAGAAGGCCCTAAGTTAGACCTGAGTCTAAGAGAAACCTAAGTTAGACCTACTCCTCCAATGAGTTTTGAGAAGGAGGCGAGGAGAGAAGACGTGAGGAATCAAGGAAAGACTTTTGAGATTTGGTCTGTGTGCATCCTGGTCTAAATCAGACTCGAGATGATGTGCATCCATCCATAGCAAGCTTCGGTGTAGGGGAAAGTGAGGTAATGTGAGACATCGGGTAATGTGAGACACCCCCTGTATCTAGGCAACGGAACACATTTGTGGTCATGTGACCATTATGTTTTCAAGCCCCTCCCATTTCATCTTGGCCATGAAGGAGAGGACCTCATGGTGCTGTGGTAAGCATGTTTTTTTCACAAAAAGATTTTTTTTGCATGTAAAAGTAAATTTTCTTTAAAAAACAAAAAAAGAAGTAAAACCCCCCTTGATTTCTCTGGTCTGTCTCAGTTTACCCCTAAGATGGGGTAAAGTGAGACACAAGACCACCTTTTTTTTTTTTAAAACAATCATATTCTCACTGCCCTTCTTCCTGAATACAACCTGATCATTTCCATTGCTAGGAAACATCCTGAATTAATGGGAAATGTGTAAATTTTACTGATATCATTTTAGCTCGCTTAGAGGGGAGCAAATGTAAAACATTTCTCACTTTACCCCACTCTCCCCTACTCCTAGCTGTCTCCAGCTGGCAAGTTCAATTATCAGTTATAATATTATTCTGTGTCTATGCTAGTTAGCTTTAGCGACGGCAACCCATGATATTTTGGTTATTGTAGGTGCCATACGCAAACGTCACACGTGACAAGATCATTCAGTGTAGATGTGTTTTCTGAACGACAATAACCGGCAGGTTCCGACAATAACGAATATGACTTCTGGTTTCGTTTTCGCGACTTTAAATAAAAATCATGCTTAGCCTTGGAAAATGATTTGTGTACAGTCAATGATGTGCTCCCTATACAGTGTAGACGAGGCACTTTGAACTGTTGGGCCACAGTAAAGGGCCAACAACACCCCTCATAGTTGAAACTCACGTATACTATACTATAAACTCATGTATAGGCCTACAGTGTGTTGATCAAAGCCTTGAGTAATTAACCTATTTTCGACCCAATTGGCTGGAAAGCTTCAATGCATCAGAAAGCTTAGTTTCCGCATCAGCACAATTACCTGTATAGTCGCTGATGTCCTTGTAAGAAATAGCAGCAGGTGCATCGCTGCGAATCAAATCTGCCAATTTTGTAATCCCCATTGGTCTTATCTGATACTGGCAAACTGACTTCAAAACAAGCAATCAACCAGCCACTTACTGGTTTACCAGCACACTGTTGTTATGTTCACTTCTTCAGTGGTTTTTAATGGCGGTTGGCAACCGACGTCAATTGTGCATTTACCGCCATCTACCGTACTGGTAGTGTGGACCAGAGCTGTATATAACCTAATTTTGGGGGATATAGTAGACATGTTGCCGGCAAGAAACGCTTTTGCGTCCAGATTGCAATATCAACTTCAAATACGATTTGCATGACAGAGGTACATGTTTACAAAATCCTGCATGAACATTGGGAATATCTTGCATGCAGCTTGAAAGTGGACACCTTTCATTAGTGACTGAAGTGACAACGAGCACATTGACTCTATTGATCCGTAACTTATTCTGCCACTGAAGCTGAGCGAAGGTTCTTCCATACCTCTCTGTGCCGAGTGTCCGTTTACTTACTCGTCCCTCAGTTGGAAAGAACGTGATTGGTAAACTTAAGGTCACGAGATGGTAACACAAGTTTTGGATTGGTTAACTAGTTAGTAATGCCCTCCGTTTACCCGATCGACTAGCTAGCATGTTTAAAGTTGTTTTAAAAAATGTGCAAGAATTGATACGCCAACAAACGAAAATGTGTTGAGAAAAAATATATGTAATTTATAAAAAAACTACCCCCTCCTTCGCGAGGCATCAATCATCTAAAAAAAAAAACTAAAGCAGATAAAGTGCCTCAGCCCACCGCCTATTAGGGCTAAAAATCGAATTAGGGCTAGGGTTAGGATTAGGGTTAGAGTAAAGTCTAAAGTAAGGACTTTTTCAATTGCCAGTTTGATATTGAGAAACAAGGGTTACGTGGTCCGGACCATATACCGTCTCCACCCATTGTAAAACCAGACTTAACCATAGTAAGCATATGCACAGTAAGCATATCAGCCTTATACACTGCCAGGTGGTCAAAACCACAGACACAATATGACCTACACTATAATTTATTACAGGAAAATATTTACATACACTACAACACATTGATGATAAATTACAAGAAAATAAATCATATTCAACATAAAATGCCAGCTTTGTGCGGTAGGTACAACGCTTAATACAGAATACCAACAACAGACAATCATGAAATGTTGTTGCAATATTCAATTATATAATGCTATAATGCAAGAGGGGAGTGCAGTTCGGGGTGCCGATCAACACGGTTTTGGGCTTAAAATAACCGGGTATGATGTGGTCTACTTTAGAATGTCCTCCGTTGCGTAGTTTTGTTTATTTTCTCGTTTTTCTGATTTTCTGGCATTATAAGCTGTTGGGACGTAATATTTTGATGACATTACTTTTAGCCCGTTTAGAAAAGTGTAAAACTACTACCCATTATTATCTGTATAAAACATTACGTTGTCATAATGAAACACAGTTTAATATGCAGCAACATTCCATGATGTCCGCCTCGCCATAGGTTATCTATGCTACAGTGCGTGTTGTGTCCATGGCCAGGTACTCTGCATCCCATATATCCTGTTTACCTCAACTCCTAAATTAACTAATCCCTCAGAGCTCATACTTTGGTTCACAAAAGTAGACAGTGATTACGTTGTATACATAATACTGTCCTTGGGCTGCTTTGAAATAATATAGCCCCCTGTAAGAAAACAAAAAAGTACTGAGGGCTACAAACACTGTAAGCACACAGGTCTATTGCCTATACTGATGGACAGGACAGGAGGAAAACTGCCCGATAGCTCGTTTTCCACTTTTTCTGGAAGCTTTCTTAGAATTATATCTTGGGAGGGTTGTTCTTTACCACTGCCACTGTCTGCTTTCTAACTTTGTTAAATTGCCATTGTAAAAATGGCCTGACAAAATTGAGTTAAAGCATCCATAGGACAGCTTGTTGCTAATATTCTGTATTTCATAGATCTTCATATACACATTTATTGCATTATTATGGGAGGAAAAGCTCTATCAAAAATGAGACATATTTTGATTTAATAAAATGCGAGTATGAATCCCTTTACACTGCAATTCAATGGTTTTAGGGTAGCTGGAGAACCAAACTCCATATGGATAATCGCTGTAACAAGGTGAGCATGTCCCCATCTCGGACTCCATGGGTTGTTTTCCCAGACACAGATTAAGCCTAATCCTAGACTAAATAGCGTTTCATTGGAGATTTCCATTGAAAGTGTGATTTAGTCCAGGACAAGGCTTAAACTGTGTCCAGGAAACCGCCCCAAAATATACAGTGTTTGGCTACTTAGAGGGCTGAATCTCAATAAAGTGGCCTTTTTTGCTTGTATCCTATAAATCCCCTCATCCTCACTGGTTATAACAGACTGTAGACGGGAGTATTCAAGAAGATGACTAGACAGAGTTGCCATCTCTTTCCCTGGGGTGTAGGGGAACTGAACATCATCTGGTTTAAGGGCAAGATAGGCCTAGGAAACATTCAGGACAAACACAATGGTATCCTCTAGATTTAAACTATTCTATTAAGAATAGTTTTTTAGCTTTTGACACTTCAAGGGACAGTTTTTACCACCACTCCTAACTCCCCCCCTGCCAACACACACCATCCTTTATGGTTCTAGCGTCGGAACCAGATCCAGGTATTGACAAGCCAGAACGCCACTGTAGCGGAGTACAGGATCACTTCTCGTTTGGAACGCTCCTTGTTCTCTTCCTCCAGTAACTGGAGACGACGGTTCAGCTTCACAATCTGAGAAAATCAATTAATATATCAATTAGGTGTGGATTGTGTGTGGCAAGAGAGTCAGTTAGTTCATCAAAACAGCTGAGGTGTATTCCATTTCTAGTGATTTGAAAAATAATATACAATTAATGTGAGTCAGTCAGTTAATCAAAATATATATGACCAGAGATCCTCCTAAAATGTCTGTGATACACATTGCACAATAATATTGAATATAATTATCTACAGTGCCCTCCATAAGTATTGGAAAGAGGAAGGATGTTGTGTTCTTTTAGCTCTATACTCCAATAGTTTGGATTTGAAATCAAACAATTGCTATGAGGTTAAAGTAGATATTCTCAGGGTTTTTTTTCAGATATACATCTGACATTTTTTAAACATACTCCCCCTATTTCAGGGCTCCAAACGTTTTTGAAAAAAATATATGATTTCCAAATAAAGTATGTTTAGTATTTGGTCGACAAATTAACTGCCTGAAGTCTGCGACCCATTGACCCCACCAGACGCTGGGTATATTCTCTGGTGATGCTCTGCCAGGCCTGTACTGCAGCCATTTTTAGTTGTTTGTTTTGAGGTGTTTTGCCTAAAATCTTATCATCAGGAAAGGAAATGCATGTTCAATTGGATTTAAATCTGAAGACTGACTTGGCCAGTCAAGAACATTCCGCTTTTTGGCTGTGAAAAACTCCCCAGTTGCTATGGCAGTATGTTTGTGGTCATTGTCTTACTGTATGATGAAGCGCCATCCAATGAATTTTGAGACATTTGCTTGTACTCGAGCAGACAAGATGTTTCTGTACACTTCAGAATACATTCTGCTGCTGCTGTCAGCAGTAACATCATCAATCAAGACAAGTTAGCCAGTTCTTACAGCTATACATGCCCAAACCATAACACCCCCTCCACTATATTTCACAGATGAGGTGGTATGCTGTAAATCTTGGGCAGATCCCTTTTTCTCCAAACTTTCCTCTTGCAATCACTCTGGTACATGATAATATTCGTTTTATCTGTCTTCAAGACTGTTTTCTAGACCTCTGAGGGCTTTTTAGGTACTTTTTAGCAAACTGTAACCTGACTATCCTTTTAAGGATAGAACTAGTGGTTTGCACCTTGCATTGAAGCCTCTGTAGTTCAGCTGGTGACATATTCTGCGGATGGACACATTTATGCCTACCTCCTGGAGAGTGTTCCGGATTTGTGGGACAGTTGTTTTGGGGGTTTTCTTAATTGTGGTGAGCATTCTTTGGTCATCCACTGTAGAAGTCTTCCTTGTCTGTTTGCGATTGCTGAGTTCACCAGTGCTTTCTTTCTTTTTTAATGATGTTACAAATTGTTGCCCTCATAAGGGCTTCTTTGACTTTCATTTGCGTCTCTTTGGTCCTCATGTTGACAGACACCAATAGCAGACTATAGAGCTAAAAGAAGACAAGCTGCTTCCTCTTTCCAATACCTATGGAGGGCACTGTGTTTAGGGGCAATTATTCAATCAACCAATTAAAAAAAGAGCTGTATGTGATAAGATACAGAGGCAGCACAGAGTACAATTCCTTTATTACCTGTCTCCGTAGTGACGAGGCGTCCCCTAAGCCCGAATCATCAGGGGTCATGTCCAAACTTATGTCAAGTTGGGCCCTATAAGCACAACATCTGGTTCAGGGATATGGAATTATGAGAAGACCAGGATATAGCACACATGCAATAAAACACACACACGCACTCACACGTCTTGTTGAATTGGCACTTATTGCAACACATTGAAATATAGACTTAATAAAGGCTGAATTTTATTCAGGTTGTGAATAGTGTATTGGATTTGTCTTTGATCTTTGGAAACTCATCAAAATATTTGTTGCTGCGGTAAACACTCCAAATCCACTCTAAGAGGTGTCAGCCAAAAAGTGAAAAGCCATAACTAAAGTGTTTCAGCGTAACTGTAGAGAGGAGACTGGGGCGTTGTGCTAATACAGCAGTACTAATGCTAACAGAGGCAAACAAGAGGCAATGAGGGTAGAGGTGGGGTGTGCTGTCCTTAGATAGACAATGTGAGTGAATGTGGTTAAGGTGGGGTCAGAGGAGTGGGCGACTCACCTGTGGTGGTTGTCATCCAGGAGCTCCAGAACCTGGTGGTAGGCCCGGAATGTGGTGCTCTGGATGTAGGACAGGACCCCCCCAGCGGTGTACAGATTCTGACCATCTTCTGGGGTACAGAGGGGGGGACAGACTCGGACTGGGGGTGCAGAGGGGGATGGGGTCACACTGAGATAGTGATTGATAGATAGAGAGAGAGAGAGAGAGAAAGAAAGAGAGATGAGAACAAGCAAAGAGATAGACGGACAGTAACAGATAGGAAAAGACAAAGAGATGGTAAGGAATTGAGAGAGATGCAGAGATAGGCACGCATTTAGCAAAGGCATTTCATAACCAAGAAAAAGTTTGATTGATGTCCATGCCATGGCCAAGGCTGACCTCCAATCTGAGCTGGTGTTTACCTTGTGTCAGTTCTGTTGGTCGGGCCACTCTGGCGATGAGTGGTGTTTTCACTCACACAGCGTTCCCTCCGTGACCGCGACTGAGAGTGAGCCTGTGTGTGGAGACACCAGGATAGGATTGCAATATTTCCTGTTTGGCATGAGGTCATGGATCTTGTCTTGAACAAGTTCACTCAAATTACAAATCAACCTCATTCAGGGTTTTTAAGACACAACTGTGGTGGGTATTGAAGGGATACCTATTTGTAATGATCTACTGCAACTATCAAGGTGACACAAATTAAAAAGTTTGGTTGACACAGTTGGAGGTGTGCATATAACGTGTCTATATTTGTTTTTTTTATAGATTGATCATTTAGCCAAAGAGCCAGACTTGATGAAGCAAGGTGAAGAATAGCCTTCAAAGCACACACAGCCTCCAATTGTAATTAACATATGTTGGATACAGTTAAAGTGATTCTGAATGTGTCACCATTACTGTTAAGCAGCAGGAAGCCAGAGAGAGGTAGCAGAGGAACAGCAGTCTGAGGCTTTAGTCTTGAGGGACAGGGGTGAGCATGAGGGTTGAAATATGAATGGATGTATTGATATTCTAATTGATAAACATAGATAATAAAATGGAAAATGTTGATTTATTTTTCTTTAACCAACTAGCTGGGAAACATAGGCCAGCCAACTACTTTTGAGCCTTTTTGTATACAGTAAGGTTATAGGTTATAACTCAGGTTATTAGTAATTCTATAGCATAATTGTAAAACCAGCTTCCAGGAGGAGTGTGTTTTGAGTGTATACCAGCTAACTTCATGTCAATCAAATAGATTTTGATCCTTGATTCAGGTCCAGCATTCATTTCAAGCCACCAGAATTGAGCTAAAAAATAAGTCGTCCCCCCCCCCCTAGCAGCTGAGACTCTGTGTGCCCCATCCCCCACCTATACCGTTTTTTGATCCAGGAAAAAGCCTGTCATTGTATAGATAACTGGCAGACAGTTGGAGTATAGAGCTCAAACAAAACAAAATGCTTCCTCTTTCCAATATTTATGGAGGGCACTGAAGTTCAGTCTAAGCGTTTAGGATGACATCACACCTGTTGGTTGGAACTCACCCCCTTGTTGGTCTGTGCCTGTGGTGTGGGAGCCTGGTCCGTCTCTAGGGAGTCCAGTGGCTGTTCAGTCAGGGTGAGCACACGTGGAGGTGCCTTCATGGCAAGTAAGTCCAAAGGAGGGGTGGATTGGATCAAGTCCAGGTCTCTGGGTCGGGAGTACCGGGAGTCCCCATCCTTCCCTTGAAGGGATGGAAGTAGAGCAGGAGAGTCAGCAGTATTGCTACGGCTGTATTCATCCATCATAGGAAAACCGAAGAGAAATTGTTTGGTGCAAATAAAGCTCTGTAGCTTATCCTGTCTTAAAATGTTCCAAGCTTGACTTTCATTTTTAACAACAGTTAGTTTGTATACCTATGCTTCTTGTGCTGTGTAAGCTAACTATCTTACCCTTGTGAAGCTATAGGCTTACTCTAAATCCAACGCTCCAAATTCGCACCATTTCTCTAAGGTGAACAGCAGCAGCACAGCACCTCAACACATTTGGACCAACAGCGAAATGGCCGGTCTCGCAAGGCCCACCCTCCTGCCTCCAGAAAGCCCTCCAACTGAAAAGGCCACACTGCCTTTCTTACCTGCTATCACAATTCTCTCTGGCACCTGCATTAGGGTACCGTGGGAGGGCAAGGGCTGCTTAGGTTGAGCCCCCTGTTGGTTCTCGGGGGCTACTTTGAGTGTGTCAGGGATGCGCATGCGCTGGCTGATGCCCTCCGTGTACTCCAACTCATAGTGGATGCGGCTCAGCTCGGCCACGTCTGCAGTGGGGGAGGGGAAGGTTACCCCACTCATCCTGCCTACAGAATGGCAGGGGGAAAATGTGCAAAATTAAAAAAAAGTAAACAAACACATAGTCGCTAGCTTAATCATCAAACATTGGGATGTCATTAGAACTGAAACAATGTAGGTGATTCGTAATCATCATATCAGTGCATGATTCATAATCATCCATCACGTCTTCAATCAGTGGTGTGCATGCACGCATGCTAAGGATGCACCAATATGAACATTTTGAAATGTCCCCATTCAGAGTGAATGGTCATAAGATTTCAGGCAAATTCACAGCTCAATGGTATAAATGGTATGAAAAAGATTTTTTCAAGCAAGTCAAGTTACACAAGTCTGTGCATTTAATATATGCCATTTAGCTGATGCTTTTATCCAAAGCGACTTACATCGCAGTGAGTGCATACATTTTTCAGTATATATGGTCCCAGCAGGAATCGAACCCACAACCTAAGTATTGTTAGCACCATGCTCTACCAACTGAGTCACAGAGGACCACTTAAAAGTTGATTTGAAGTTAATAGGTAAACCTGTTTGGGCTGTGCATGCAGTGGTACAGCCATGAATAGGATTTCATGCACATTTTAGTAAAGCTCAAAAAGTGTAAATAAATAGTCTCAACAATTTCAATATTCAGTTTTTCTATTGGATTTCTATTTGGTTTCTCTATTGGATTCGGATCCGGTGACTGGGAAGGCCAATGAAGAACACTGAACTCATTGTCATGTTCATAAAACCAGTTTGAGACGATTTTTGCTTTGTTTGTATGCTGGAATTAGCCATTAGAAGATGGGTAAATTGTGGCCATGCAGGGATGCACATGGTCAGCAACAATACTCAAATAGGCTGTGGCATTCAAGCGATGATTGATCGATATTAACGGGCCCAAAGTGTGCCAAGAAAACATTCCCCACACCACCTCCACCATGAGAAGGTGTACAGGTGTTCCTAATAAAGTGTTCTGTGAGTGTATGTCAGTGCTGCGCTCTGGTGTCTCCAGTGACGTTCCACTTAATCTTAACAGCGTATTACGAAAAACTTGGATCGGACCCATCATATTTATTTTAATTGCAATAGAAGGCATATTTACCTAGGCCTACCTCACCAAAAACAACCTGAAACGTATCTCACATAATTGGCTCAACTGTGTGCGTGGCCAGTCCACACTGTCTGGACAAAACTGGATTACATGACCGTTCAGTGACAGCAAACCCGTGCGAATCGAGATTCATACCCACGGATACGGCTATGGGACATTATGGGACATAACTCAATAAAAAGGGAAAAAAGTCATCAGGTATTGACGACGTCAAGTATGTAACGTTAAACCAATGATATAGCAACTGAAAATCATTCTACCCATAGCATAGGAAAGAAATCATTCATTCAGTGGTGTAGGACATAATGCTGAAGGGTTGCTCTATGTAGACTGTATGTTGTATGAACGAATACACTTTTAACCCATATGAAGTTAGGTGCAATTCCATTACAAGTAATGGGATCGTTCGCTAGTTGTTTGATGGGCAGCGCTGCTCAGACCTCAGTCCCTCTTCCACCCAACATTTATTCGTGTTATTTTAGCAGTCACGCAACCAGCAAGATACGCCATCCGCGTAGTCATTTACAAGCTCAGACAACACTGAGAAATAAGTCGTATAGCCGAAGTAATCGCCTGTTTATTTCAGGTGCGCATTACATGTATTTGAATTCCCCACATTCTGAAAGTTTAATTTAATTTAATTTAAATTTCAAATTTAAGATAGCATCCTAGCTTTCAAACAAACAACGTTAGCTAGCTGCTGTTTCAAGAATTCCAATAATATCTGTCATCGCGTTAGCTGAAGATGTTTTCATTGTTGTGGTAGCTCAATATTCACTTACCCTGATGTTATTTAGTGTCCTCAAACTGAAGATTTCACGTCATGAAGAAAATTACACAATTTCTTCTGTGTGCTGTGCTGGTGCTGCACACGTCGCCCGCCAAGGCAATGCCGACCTGCTAAGAAGCTGAAGCCTATCAATATCACTTCTACTAGCCAGCTAGTTAGCTTATAGATGCTACTAGCCAGAATCTGCAACAGCACAGTCAGCGTCAACTATCATTGAAACAAATAAACGTCCTGTACAGAACATGTTAATGTTTAGAAAATTAAATATAAATGTGAAATTACTTATAAAATATTTAATAGTTCGCGTATAGTGGGGCGGCTATAGAGGCCACATTTGGAATAAATCGTGCCTTTTGTAATAAAAGCACCTCATTTTACACAGAACGAGGCCAGGTCGTGTTTGTAGGTGTACAAAACACAACAATTTGACACACAAGCCAAGTGTGCCAGGTAGCCTATGTGTCCTATAAATAGCTTGAACATTTTAAAGGTGGATTGGGGTGATTAGCTTAAAAGATGAAAGAGGAGAAGCATCTTAAAATGTAGCATAAGAACGCAATGGTCCCGTTCATTTAGGGAAACATCAAATGCTAATACTGTAGTTCAAAAATTCGAAATAGTCTTAAAAAAAAATCTGTATAGAAGCTAGTGGAGTAGGTCTACACATTGTAAAGTCTGATAAGGGTACCTAGTTCAAAATATTAAAAAGTAAATCCATTTCAAAATGTATCATTGAAAGTCCATAGCCATTGGAATAATGCAAATACATTCAAGTACAGCTTAAAAACTATAAATTATATTTGAAATCTGCTTATAATTTATTTAAGTGGAGAGACTACACATTGTAGAGGTGGTTTGGGGTGTCTCTTAAAATATGAAAAAGAAGGTACATTTATAAATGTCCCCCATTCTCAGCGAATAGCCATACTGTAGGAATATCAGTAGAAGGAGCAGTGAGTGCCTTCATTGTGGCAGGCACTCTTCATGACCAATCATAGGAATCTTTTCTTGACACATTTGAATCCCTATATGCCACGTGTTAATCATAATCAGATATTAATCATTATAGTATTTGAGTGATCTATTGATTGAACATTTATATTCAGTTGATGGTTCTGTTATGTGGTGGTTATTCAAAGAGAATACATAGGACGTTCTATTGAGGATTTCATAAACAATAGCAGCCATGTTGTCACTGCCATGTTTTCAAGCGTGCAGTCAGAAATTCACTTTATTGTCCAACTTGAGACTGCACAGATATACTGCCTGTTTTCACCTAGCCTCGCCTGAATTCTGTTCGGGTTCAATCTTGAACTGAAACAAGCCCGTTAAGTAGTGGACGAAAAATGACTTTGTTAACTTAAATTTAATTATTTGCACTACTGTAAATTATCATAGAATCATGTTTCCTTTTGCTTATGTGATGAACCACTCATGGGATATAAATACAGTATTTACCACAGATAAGGGTAATGATCATTTTCTTTGTGAAATTCTTATGAAAGAAGAGGTTTTCTTTTTGGCTTGGGCTATTGTATAATCTTTCATAGCATTAACAAAACGTGACATTCACCAAGAGGGACAAGTTAGTAGATGATGGACATTATAGATATTAGCCTACCTCACTCTCCAGAAGGTAGGCATGAATGTGTCAGAGACTACCATTCGCAGAATACGTCACCAGCCGGCCACCAGAGGCTTTACTGCAAGGTGCAAACCGCTAGTTATCCTCAAAAAGGATGGTCACTTAGTTTTCTAAAAAGTACCTAAAAAGTCTGCAGAGGTCTGGAAAAGATATTGTGGACAGATAAGATGAATATGTACCAGAGTGATTGCAAGTGGAAAGTTTGGAGAAAAAAGGATCTGCCCAAGATTTACAGCATACTGTACCACCTTATGAAACATGGTGGAGGGGGTGTTAAAGGACATGTATAGCTGCCACTAGAACCGGCTAACTTGTCTTAATTGATGATGTAACTGCTGCAGCAGAATATATTCTGAAGTGTACAGAAACATCTTGTCTGTTCAAGTACAAGCAAATGCCTCCAAATTCATTGGATGGCACTTTATCATACACTGAGACAATGACCCAAAACATAGTGCCATAGCAACTAGGGACAAACGTTTTTGACTGGCCAAGTCAATGTTCAGATTTAAATCCAATTTAACATTTCCTGTGTAACAATGTTCGTTCGTACACAGAGGCAGACGCAGTATGTTGGTGAGGGAGTGTTGGTCCCGTTTATTATTGTAATATCTGTTTAGACTTTCCAGTCTCTGTTCTCAGTGTTCGACGACTTTCCAGTCGTCGTTCTCTCTTACTCCTTCGCCGTTCCCAGCTCACCTACTGAAAAAGCAGAGGCACACACATCTTAAGCATCTAGTCAACGAGGCTTCATTTGCAACAGGTGTGCAACGGAGCCTCGCCGACATAACCCTGGCCACGGTCCTGTAGCTCCCTCTACAGGCCGAACGCTGCATGTCCCCCCACATCCTGATGATATGATTTTAGTCAAAAATACCTCAAAACAAACAACAGCTGAAGATGGCTGCAGTACAGGCCTGGCAGAGCATCAGAGAAGACATCCAGCGTCTGGTGGGGTCAATGGGTTGCAGACTTCAGGCAGTTATTGCATGCAAAGGATTGTTGACCAAATACAAAACATGAGTGCTTATTTTGGACATTCAATAAATCTCTTTTGGGTACCCTGAAACAGGGAGTATGCATAAAAAGTGTTGTAATTTCTGAATGGTGAAACCAATATTTACATAAATACCATCAAATAAAAAAATATTTCTAATTGACCTCATAGTAATTGTTTGATTTCAAATCCAAACCTTTGGAGTGTAAAGCCAAAAGAAGAACAAATGCTTCACTGTCTCATTACTTTAAAACTCCCATTTTACCTCACATTGTTTCTTTCATAGCAACCTAGTGGTGATCAGGCATACTCTCAGAATGTATTTTTCTTCTACTTTTTAATGTCCCACGGGTGCCTACAGAATTGGGGAAAACTGTTTTTAGTTACTGTGCTCCTCAGACATGTAATGACATACAGGATACCTTACAAATGGATACTCTGGTGCCTTTGGGTCATTTAAAAAAATTGGTGAGGGATCTGTTTGGGGAAGATTGTACATGTGGGTAGTGCTGTGTCTTCTTTTTTTATTGAGGTGCTATAAACTGTTAATAAACTCTATTGTTTGAAACTGGTTAGTGTATCATATATTTATTTAATTGTTCTCTGTAAACAGGGCCCTGCTGAAAAGGATACTCTGGTCTCAGTCAGGTTTTCCCTGTATAAATAAAGCTTAAATAAAAAAATATCGTAGGGGCAATACCAAAGCAAAAAGCATTATCTGCTACAGTATATAAATGTGTGCTACCGTATACATGTGTACTTATTATATTTCTGTGCCATGTCCTATAGAGAGGCTACGTTATTTCGGAAAAATGTAGTCAGTGAACTTACTTCTGGTTCAAGCCGGAAATCCCCGTTTAAATAGCTAATATAAGCATTGTGTTATACATAGGTGTACAGTGTCTTGTACGTTTTATTTTCCTATTTTCGGCTTGAAACGGAAGCAAGTAACTACATACTGATGGCACACTTTTGTTTTTTCTATTGGGGAGCTTGGAACCTGTGCCTCCTGATTCAGTCCAACAGATGGCGCCCAGTTTCTGAGATTACAATGTGACCTGTTTTTTTGAGTGTGAAACTAGGTGAGCATTTGAAAACAATCCATGTAAATTAATACATTTAATAATGTGTATGCAAGGAGAAGTATGTCTAATTAGCTGATTTGCTGTAGTGTAGGGTGCAGGTTATAACGGGTAAGAGGTGGGCTAATTTAGAGGGTGAAGGCCAAAGTTACTAAAAGAGAAAGAGTGGGGAATATGGGGTTTCCTAGGTAGTCCAAAATCACAATATTGATTATAGATTGACAATTGAAAAAGACATGTGGTTTGGATTCATGGCAACCCACATACTGTGATTTTTCTAGAGAAGTGCAAACATTTTTTATGACCTCCAGCTACAGTATGCAGCTGTACAGCTTCAGTCAATGTGGTTACAATCATCATCTTTTCAGATACTTGTGCAAACTATCCCAGAGGAGGCTGGTTGAGGCAGAATTCAGAGGATCGGCTCATTGTGATGCATGGGATGGAATGAGGAATGGTATCAAACATGCCCTCTGAATTCTACCTCCACCAGCCTCCCCTGCGCTATCCCTATCACAGTCATCTCTATGACCACAGTACATTGTTACCATCTCCCATGACCACAGTAACTCTTATCTCTAATTTAACTGTCATCTCTAAAAGTACAATATATCATGGATATCTTCATAACTATAGTGCATCTCATGGTAATCTCCGTAACCATGTTGCATAGTCATCTCAGTAAACACATTGCACCTCTGACATCCATCCACCTTTGACCAAAGTACTAGAGGACGATGATTGTCTTCTCTCCTCTCTGTCTGTGCCCGGCAACTCTGCAGAGGCTTTAGCCCATCAGTTGTGGCCCTCTAAACTGGGGGATTTAGGGATTTATGGGGGGGTTAAACCCCCGGATTCAAGGCCACAGCCGCCTGTTTGAGGGATTACACTCTTCAGACCTCCATTTTCACCTCTCCAATTTGGGCTGATGGGAAGTGGGGGGCGTCTATGCGGACGTGACCTCTGTTGATATCTCTAGGGGGGAGGGGATGGTAAATGAGTGTTGAAGAGGTTCATTTAGTGGTACATGCTGTGCTGCAGAGTGGAGATGAATGCTCAGGAACTTAATCAAAGGATGTTTTAAAAAAAAATTGTTGACAAAAATATAAAAGACATAAATTGCAAAAAATACAAAAAAAATACAAAAAATACAAAAATAAATAAATACAAAAACACATAAATTGCATCCTGTATAATAAAAAAAATAAAATAAAAAATAAAAACATTTTATTCTATGGTCTACTCCAGACTTGATTATTTCCTGTTGTCCAATCTCCAAACTGCAAACTGTTCATATAGATAATATAATTGTATCTGACCATGCTCCTTTGAAGTTAGTGATTGAATTGGACGAACGTCCACCAAAAATGAAAACATGATTATTTACTCCGTGTTTACTGTTAGAACAAGATTCTGTGCCTTTTATTTGCAAAGAAATCAAGGAAGTTATGGACATAAATGATGGGTCAACAGATTTATTTTTGGTTGGGAAGCATTGAAGGCTTTTTTGATGGATAAGATCCAAAGCTATGCAGGTTGGGAGGGAAGAGAGAAGAAAACGACTTGAAAAGGAAACAGAGTTGGAAAGGGAAATCAAAGCTCTAGGGTTCTCTATGCAACTCTAGCAGAAATGCCACAATTCAGGATGAGCATAAATTGATGCAACTAAAACTTCAATATAATATGACACTGTGATGAATCTGCACAGACTGATTGTCCACACCTTCAGCCACTCATGAACTCTGTCCAAGACTCTGTGGGACTTATAAAAAGACCAGCCAGGAGATGAGAGGGTTCTCTGGGGAGCTGGTTGCTTGTGAACACGACAGGTTGTCTACACAAGCAAACTCGATCTAGCACTCTAATCACAGAGGGGCGGTGGCCAGTAGGTATTTAGGCCCACCAGCAGCGAAAACAGATAGAGAGGGCAGTTGTGCCAGGATAGGGGGAGCTTAGTTAATATCGTGGTATGTGATCTTGGTTATTGTATGTTTTAACCCTAGTGTCTAGTAGGCCACACGCCATAGCTTAGTAAGCCCACCCATGCTCCTGCTGTCCTATGAATTATTGTATGTCAAATGAAAGTGATTATTGTTTTTCTACCTCTGTGTTGTGTGGTCGTGTGTGACCTTTGGTGCTGGTGGTGGCAGCGAATGCTACACTGCTAAATCCAGTACGGCTTTGTCCTCTTTCCGTGTGGTTCTGGATTTGTTACAATACTATTAAAATCTATTGGAAAAGAGCCCTTCAAGATTGTCATATTATGAAGAAGGGGACAAGGCAGGGAAGCTGTAGGCAAGAATGATTCAGAAAAGGATTATGCTATCATATACAGTGACCTGAGTAAGTACTGGGGCAGTGAATCATTTTTTCTTCTTTTGGCTTTACACTCCAAAAGTTTGTATTTGAAATTAAACAATTAATATGAGGTTAAAGTAGAGATTCTCAGCTTTTATTTGATGGTATTTGTATACAGTACATATTGGTTTTAACATTCAGAAATTACAACACTTTTTATACGTAGTCCCCACCTGATGCTAAAACATAATGGAGATATGGCACTTCCAGCCATTAAGACCTACTATGTGTCATATATATTACAACAAGCAATATTTTGGTTTATCTCTTCAAAAGGACCAGCTTCTTAGCTTGGCTTCTATGGAGGAGAAAATGTCATACCTGAAAGGCCATCCAACAATTTCTTGGATGCCTTATAATTGTGTGAAAACAAATGTAATATTTATTGTTGTTCTTCCCCCAAAACAACAATCAGGAGCAAGCCATATAGTATATCCCTATTAACCATAGACCAGTTGTGTGGAAAGATTGGCTACAGTTGGATGTTTATGCTGTATCTGATTTGTATAACAATGATAAAATGATGGAACTGAATGAATTGCAAGAGATAACTGGCAAACAAACAGCAAACAAAAAGGTTATATTTACCCAGAAGCTAAATGAACTGAAGGATCTTATCCATGACGTCAACTCAAAGGACCATTAAGCATCTAGGGTTTACACATTTTTAAATGAAAAAGTCCACAGGTTCACCTTTGTGTAAAATGGTGACTTGAAAGTTCATAATGATGTCAACAAAAGCTTATCCATTTCCAAATCAGAGAGTGTGAGAATCACAAGGATTGAAGATACAGGTAGTGTGTTCACCCTAGAAGCCCACGCAGCCGTGAGAAACACCTGGTAAAGCTACTCAGCGACGGAATCTACAAAGTGACTTAAACACCCTCTTCTTAGAGGACACCAGCTGTGCACTAGAGGAAGAGTGAAAGGAAAACTTTTATCATCGCCAAAGTTGGATTTTCTTTAATCCGTTGAGGAGACTAATAGAGAACAATCTGAACAATCCTGAACAATCTATACTACATGAATCATGCACCACAGCTGGACAGAATGCTTGCCAACTAAGCATTAAGAGTAGGCTGGAGTTACAGTAATTATGCTCCATACACATGTATAGAGCAGCCTTGGACACATAGGAGCGCAACGCATTTAGTCGAGAATCATAGTTGAAAGGAGGGCAAGGCATGTTGGCAGGCCAGCGTCCAGGCACCTTGAGCAGGATAATAATTGGCACCATGCTCTGAACCAAGGTTGTTAAGACACCCAAAACTAATAGAGGAGCTGCAATGCAACTCAAATGGACGACGACCGTGAAGAGAACCCAACTATACACACAGCCAGGATTAGCGCATGTCGTACAACATCCTGCATCCAACGTAACAGTGCAATAGTTAACAAACAGAGAGATAAAAGAGCCAGAAGGTTCACTTGGCGTCCTGTCCTGTCCTGTCCTGTCCTGTCCTGTCCTGTCCTGTCCTGTCCTGTCCTGTCCGCATTCTGTGAAAGTTATAAAGAATGTGCAGGATTGACAATGCAGCAAACGGTAGAGCTGTGAACATGATGTATTTATTTATAATACATGGTACTCCTTAACTCCTAACCACTTGAGAAAAAAGGTATCATGGAGCTGATGAGGGGACCAATGCAAGCTACCCAAATATTCAAACTTTAAAATCTGATACCTATTACTTTACTGTAACTCCATCCCATTGTTAAAACATGTTTAAACACCTTCCTGAATGAACTATGTAGGCCAATACTGGCGGTACAGGAAGTTCAAAGCCAATATTAGCGTAGCATCAGTTAAGATGACAAGCAAGTAGAATCACAAGCTGAATGCGCAAGCTGTCAGAATTATACCAGAAATCAACGCCTCATGTTGCCTCAGCCCGACAATATTGTCACTGGTAAACAGCATGAAGACAGACAAATGTCAGTGTAACAGATATAACCACTGGGTGCAAATTAAAATCTTCCTAGATCCTAACAACACATCCTGTCTAATAATATAAACCCTCAAGGTCGCTTGCTGAGTCAGACATGCTCCTGCAAGTACAGGATATCAAGCTATTCCTTTCCTAGTATAGTTACACACGCAGTAAAATGATTGCATCATGATTGCGCATTGTCGCAGAATATGACAGTCAATGTCACATGAAGCCTCAGTCCTACAAGCATGACGTGGTCATGCTCCTACTCCTCCTGACCTCCTACTTGCAAGCAATGGCCCCAAGTCCCTGCCCAACCGATTTCCTCATCAAAAACATCCAAAGTTGTGTCCAAGATCGGGCCTAACAAATCCCAACCAGATGAAGGTAAGAGGACGAGCAACAAGTAAAACTCTCATAGCCAGTGGCGTGACACTGTTTAACCATAGTGGAGTGTTTCATAACTTCAGCTTTGTCCCTGAACATGTGATAGATGTTTTGCATACGTGTGAATCAGCTGTCAGTCACCTGACTTGTCCGTTGTTTGACTTAAAGTGTCCCACTTGAACTAACGCAAGCTTCATTTACAAAAAACGAATGGGTAGTTTCACGGGGTGGGGGATGTGCAGGGGTGGAAGGAAGCTTCACTGAAACTTTAATGAGAGTCTGACATCTTAAACATTTCGCGATTTCACTATTCATTCATCCTCCTCATCCTCACCTGAACACTCCCTAAGTAGGGTGAAAACCAGACAGTCTGCTTTGCTTCTAGACAGACATTCTGGGTCTGTTACTTCTACACACTATCTATAATAGTATTTATGGAATTTGTTATCTTGACTTGGCTTAAACCTTTTTACTTTGTGGGCAACATGGGTAATCTACAAATGTTTTTCCCCACACTTGCTTGTTGAAATTATATCACTTTTGGTGTAATGACCTTGTTTGTGATAAGATGAATGCACGCGGTTCTAATAATTAAGTTCCCTTAAGCTGTTTTCAGACTCCGGGCTGTACCAAGCCGTACTGTGCTGGCACAGATGTTTTCCTTTTACATTGCAATTTTCAGCCCAGTTCGGGTTATTAAACGTATGCACAGCTGGCCCCCACAACATATCTGGTGCCAGCCTGCTTGTATCCGTGCTGAGGGGCGGGCAACAATGACAATGTCTAAACCTACACAGGCACGGTAAAGCACAGCTCAGGTTGGCCACATAGTGTGTAATAGGCTTCATTGTATTTGATTGATCAGTTAATTGTCATAGCCACGTCATTTGCCAATTACAGCAGCAGATCAATTCTACATCATTACATGCTCAGTTGGACTGACAACACAAGAGTATCACAAATCCAATATTAGGAAACCAATGATGAGGTGCTCTGAGAAGCTCTACTGTGCATTTAATGAGCCAATTCACATATGTATGTACACAAATCATGTCAATCAATGGATACTTCATGTGCATGCTCATCTAAGACAGGACTCGACAATACACAATACACTCCATACACAATACTACTATTACTTCTACT